>NC_077222.1:10648837-10968239 GCF_024763615.1 Phlebotomus papatasi
TTTATTGGCTGCAAAATCGAATTTATTTAGTATCGCGATGGACTTTTTATCCATCTGATTGCATCCACATCTTTTAGCGTATACTTTTTTTTTACTCTTCAGCAAAATAGCATTCACATGTCATTGGAGCAGAATGTCGTAATTTGTCGAATTTATTATTGACGGTGAAGATGGGAGACAGAGTGGATGATGACAAAAATAAAACGACCAAGAATGAAGAAGGGGAAAAATATAGTTATTTATCTTCAATTATATGAATTCACTGATTAACTCTATAAAAGTCTTTGGTGTCTCTGTCGCACCTTGGCCGTGGTCGCAATTGCACCTGTGTTGTATTTGGAATTAATTAAATAAATAAATCTACTTTTAATTCTTCTGGCACTGTGCAGATATTTCGCGTAATATTTCGAGGATAAAGAACTTTCCAATGAGTATTCTGGGCAAAAGGGGTGACTTGGGGCACTTTGTGGTTCCCCCAGGTGAAAAGAAATTGTTGGTCCTTCGGCACATTATTTGATTTTTAACGGCAATTTTTCGTGAAGTGCCCAGAATTTATGACCGATAAATGTATACAATTTTTATTCGTGAACATCTCTCTTGTTTTAATACTTGTCTCTCTGGCACTGGTCTTTTTTTTTCGTCGATTTTGCCAAGTATGGTATTGCATGCTGGAAGTTTTTGCTGTGCCTGGACGGATTGGTGGACAGACTGCTGATGATCCCACGCGTGTTCTTCTCGTTCACTGACATTCAATCCGATCTCCGTGTGCACATTTGCAGAGTGCATAAAACCGATAAGTTTTATTTACGCGTTTATATATGTGACAATGACAGTTAATTATTATTAAAACATACACCATGCCACAGAAAGAGATGCCCAGGCTGTCCTCTATAACCCAGAGAGATGCGAAAATTGGTGGCTATGAATACGATGGACACATTTGTGGAACACCCGGACATGACATATTCACAATCGACGGCGCCGTCATGATATGCGACAGAGACTGGGGGGCAAAAAAGCATTTTGGGGCCCTGGCAAAGTGCTCTCCATTCTGGCAATCGATCCACCCGCCCCAGAACTTGTCTCGTGTCCAAATGATGATGACTCCATGTCGATTTGTTCGGGACCGATTCGACAGACTCCCAAATGAGTCACTTGTGCATTGGCATGTGCTCCATTTAAAATATATCAATCGGAGGATAGATACTCTCTTTTTCCCCGCAAGGACATGAAAATCGAACGGAAATGGCCAACAGATAGAATGGCAGGAAGTGGTAAATTTATTGACATAAATCACCCTTTTTTTCTTTTGATGGCAACCGATTAAAAATAATTTTATGAAGACAATCATTTTCAGAATAAATAGTATGGTTTAAAATCAATAATTTTATTAAAGTTTTCTTAAAAATGATTATTTTTTGTTAAGAATTATATGTATATACATATAACTTACAGAGAAGCTTAAACATTATCTAAGAAATCCCACTTGTTTGAACCCATTATAATGGTTGAAACTAATATAAATGATATTTAAACTTCAATCCCAATAATTCTAAAATTAATCCCACGATTTCTAAATATCAATCCCAAAAGAATTAATCAATATAAAAATGCTACAAAAAATTTATACTGACTTTTATCAGTCACACAAAGAAATATTGTTAAGTATATGTTGTTCTTGTGATTTTTAAACATCAATCCCAAAACGGTATATATACAATCTACAATCCCACTAGTGCTAAATTTAAACTTTAAATATCAATCCCAGATTGTTTTTAAATCAATCTCTCTAAATGATTTAAAAAAAGTAGTATTTTGAGATCAATTTCCCAAAAGAACTGAATGAATCCCATATATATTTTTTAATTTTAATTCCAAAACAGCATACTATCAATCCCACAATAGTTTATAGTAGTGTATTTAGTAAATTTATATTGATAATAAAGAAAAACTTTGCTTTCAAACCATTCCAAATCAGTAAAAAATCAATCCCAATCAAAAATTAATCTCTAAAGGAGAATGGTCAAAAGTATATGGGCGCTGGTCCCGGAATCGCCACAAACGAGAGTAGGCGCATTTTGTAGGTACTGATATAAGATTGAAAAACTGCCGGGACCCAGGACGATAAACGCTGGGAGTCCTTCTAAAATGGCCTTTATCCTTCCGAAAAATCGTTGTTTTTGACAACGAATTACGCAAGAACGGGTAAAGTGATCTTGATGAAATTCGGTATAGGGTCAGTGTATGACTTAAAGTTTTTATCCATGCATACCACCCCCTCCCTCCACCCTCCATTCTGATAGCCCCCATACAAAATGGGGTCACTTTACCTTATAACTCCTTTCTAAGACGATGTAGAAAGCTGAAATTCGACAAGGGAACAAAGCTTAGGGAAGACTTTTAAACCATGTATAATATCTCCCTCCTCTGTCCCCCTTTCTGGTAGCCCTCATACAAAATGAGAGCATTTCACCTTATAACTCCTTTCTGAGAAAAGATAGAAAGTTGAAATACAGCTTGGGAACAAGTCTTAAAGAAGACTTTTTAACCATACTGCCCAAACTCTTCGTCCATCACCCCTTCTGATAACCCCCATACAAAATAAGACTATTTTACCTTATAACTCCTTTCTAAGAGGAGTCAGAAAGCTGTAATTCGACTAGATGTCTATAAATGCATATAAAATCTAGAAAATTATTGTTAACGTTATTAGTTATTCATTTTTTTTTCATTCTTTTACAAACCAACTACTTCTTCTCAGAAGGGAGGTCAAAATGTTCTCATTTTGTATGGGATTACTAGAAGGGGTGGTGGAGGAGCGGGTTAACATGCATAGTTGAAAAGTCGTCCATAAGTTTTGTTCCCTTGTTGAATATCAGCTGTCTACATCGTCTTAGAAAGGAGTTATAAGGTAAAGTGACCCAATTTTGTATGAGGGCTACCAGAACGGAGGGTGGAGGGAGGGGGTGGTATGCATAAATAAAAAGTTTAAAACATAAACTGACCCTATACGGAATTTCATCAAGATCGCTTTAGCAGTTCTTGTATAATTCGTTGTCAAAACAATGATTTTTTCGCAAGGATAAAGGCCTCTTTTACAAGGACTTCCAACGTTTATCGTCCTGGATCCCGGCATTTTTCTCAACCTTATATCAATATCTTTAAAATGCGTCTACTCTAATGTTTGTATGAAGATGAACCAGCGCCCATATACTTTTGATCATTCTTCATCATTGTAAAAAATTGGAGTAGTTTTTATGCTTTAGAACTGTTCCTCCATGGTTTAGAATATTGATCCCAGAACAAAAGTTGTTACCTATACTAATGTCTATCCAATGACATAGGTCCCGTTCGTGGCGATTCCGGGACTGGATTTGACCATTCTCCTTTCTAAACATCAATCCCAATGTGGTCTAAAAGCATTATTACTTGAAGATTACTAACAATATTCTTTCCAAATGAATCCCAAGTTAGCTTAAAAACATAATCTAGCAAGATTTATTCTTTTTTTTTTTTAAATATATAGATTTATTTTATTTATTATTCTTTACTATAGAATTAATGACTCTATGGGAGTGCAACTATTCAGGATTTTGATAGATTCCGATTGATAAAAACATTAAAAACAAATTAGAACTATATAGAAAATATCTATTTAGCAAGTGTTTTTAGTGGCATATTTTTTTCTTTCTTCATAGAATTTTTTATTCAAGTTTAATTTAGTTCTGTTTAATTATGTTTTTCGCTCAGTAAGGCAATTATTTATTAATTTATTTTTTTTAATGAATATTTGTGAATTTTTAGACTTCTAATGATTAAATGGACCCTTAGATAAATAAAAAAAGCCAAAGACAATTTTAGTGATTTTAGTATTAAAGGTTTAAAACCGTTTAAGCCAATAATTCTTCTAACGTTAAGGGGTTACGTAGTTCACTCATCCTAAAAAAAAGCAGTATGTTTCCTTGACATCTTTTTGCAACATAATTAGCAAATATTTAATTTGTTCTCCTAAGCATATAAAAATATAACATTTTTACTATATTTTCTCAAGTTTTCATTTCAAAATCTTAAAAATTCAGCTGTTGGGATCTAACTCTTGGAGATAATTTTTAAAAACTTTCATAGTTTTCCGCGGACAAGATTTCTCAGAGTATATTCTTCTGACATCAAGAAACTAAATATTTCCTGTCAGCTGGTGGGTGAGTTAAACTCGTTTTAATGGTAGAGTTTTTTAATCTTGATCAAAACTTATTTTACAAGACAAAAAGTGGTGTATAATACGCTGAAAATTGAGTTTTTTTTTGTATAAAATTCTGCCAAAAATCGTAATTTCATTTTAAAATAATCTACCGTTTAAGTATGGGATTAAATCACCAACAGGAAATATTTATTTATTTTTTTATTTCTAATGAATACACTTTAAGAAATTTTATCTACGAAAAAGCATGTTTTTTCGAAATAAGTCTTAGAAAATAAGTCCTAGCGGTTCAATTTTAAAAAATTTTAAACGCAAATTTTAGAAAATATAATTTAAATGTTGTACTTTTATTTGCGTAAGAATTTACATTAAAATATTTCTTTTATTTCGAAAAAAATTATCGGGAATATGGTGTTTTCCTGTCTTTTTGACCCACGTAACCCCTTAACTTTAATGAAAAAATATTGTAATATATCAAGGTAAATAAATAACTTAAAACGGTTGAAAATTATCCGGAAATATATCACAGTCAAAAGTTTTTTTTCTTTATTAAAATCTATATTTAAATTAGTTACATTATCTAGAAAAAATTGCTACCAAAAATTAGTAAAAAAGGACGTAATTTTTTGTATGAAATAGCAAAAAATATTAAAAAGTAAGAATGGTACGTTTCACAACGCTGTGAGTATTTCGGAACAAAGAATTAATATTTTTTTGATTTTTCAAAATCTATATAGGGTAACTGTGTATCAAATTTCGGCATAGTTGCATGCAAGCGCCAAAATGTTTTTAATACAAATTGAATTTTTTGTTACTTTTTTTTAAGGAGTGTTGCTTGAAACCTTGTAGATAGTCTATCATATTTGTTTCCTCTAAAATCATAATTCAAATACATTTTCAAATGAATAGACATAGCTTTGGGTAATTTCGACCACCTTGATTTTCATAGTTTCTTGCCCTTCCGGAATTATTCCAAAGTCTTTTTCGCATCATTTCGTGAAAAAGAAAAACAATGAAATAGTCCTGGAAATTTGAGGAACAAAAGAAGTGGCCGAAATTGCAAACTGACCGGAATTTGGTACACTTACCCTATTTGAGGTAAAAATTACCGGTTTGTGTAAGCTATCCATAAGTCCATGTTAAAGTTCATCTTAAGGTCTTTAAATTTGCGAAGTTCTTGAATTTACCGATCTCGGTTTTGCAAAATTCGGTTTTTCAGATAAACCAACCTAGTGCTCCCCACACAAAACATTCCTTAAGAATCCAACCAAGAAAGGTGGCATCCAAACCATATTCCAGAAATGCCATTCACTTTTACCACACCACAATTTCGTCAACCATTTCCCGAGACAAGGGTTCAGCTACTAAAGAGGGAAGGGCAGAGGCAATCCATGGAAAAAGGCCAGGTGTTTGAGGGTTCAATGGCAACAGTTAAGAGAACATGGTGTTCGTCAATGTCATCCAGCAATGCTGTCCATCATAAATCAATCCAAATGCCCGCCGTTTTTTAACGTAATTTATGGTGAATTTGGAGAAAATTTCTCGCGCTCTAAAACCCGCCCCGATACTATCAGGAAAGGTTTCTTTTTTTTCCTCTTCTTGATGCAAGAATGTGCCAAGAGGAAGAAGTGAGGGTAAAAGAAATTGGATTTCATGGAGGAAATAAATTGAGGTGAAGAAATGCCACAAGATGGATGAAATGGACCAAATGTCTATCGTCTTGAGTGATAAACAGCTCTCATACTAATTCAAAATATGAAATGAGAAGAAATTGGTGCGGGAATCACGGTGAGAAAGTCCATTTTGCCTCTCGGAGGCGAATAAATCGATGACTTATTGGACCACATCTCATTCCTTCAGCTTTCACCACCAAGAGTGATTAATTGATAAGACAATTTGCGAATAGAAATGAGAATGCGGTGGCATTAAGAATAACTTTCCAGGCCAATATTTGCTGTGTTTGTTAGTCCATTCTCACCACGAATTGCAAGTATCGAATGAACCAATCTATTTCAGGGACTAAATGGCACGTATCGAAATCCTATTAGCGGTCACCATTGAATCAGAATCATATTCTAATTTTCGTATTTTCACAAACCTCAAATTCTCCAACGGCCGATACGTTCCAAGTCGCTAAGTTTGAACGATTAAATTGATCTTTGGCTCAATGAGCCCCCTATAAAAGCTTTATTGCCCCTGACTCTAAAGTCTAAACCATATGGCGGCTTCAGACCAAAAAATTTAGACGAGATTTTTAAAAACCATTCCCAAAAGAGACACAAAATTACGAGAAAGGTCCATCATAATAAATTTTCTCATGTCCAATAGACTCAATTTTTCTCTTTCACTTTCTGACGACAATCAACAACAACAAAAAAACTAACTCCAGTGAGGGAAGTCTTCCTTCGGATCACCATGAATTGACATGAAAGAAAGCTATGGAAAAAACATCCAAAAGACATGCTTTTGCATCATAAAATATCCTAGCAATAAATCAAGAAATATCTAACAGTAAGACTCTCTTTCACTTAATACCCAAAGTAGGAAAAAAACACATGCTAAGGCGATATTTCAAACATTCAACTTGATTTTTCCATATACCCAAAAAAGGTCCCTTACGTGGCCGCCAAGTTCAAGGAGGAGAGAGTTCGGGTGAAAGAAAAAGGGAATAAGGAAGACACTTTCTATTTTGGTTACGCCACTTATTTGCCCTCCACTGTTTCCCATTTAGGCACACGAAGGGAATTTTTCTTCTTTTTTTCTCTTCTGGTAACTTACGCAAAAGACGGACACTTCATGCTGTGACAAGTGCCTTTTCTTGATAAAAAGAAATTGCTCATTTTACTTGAAAGTTCAAAGGAAGAGGCAAAGGATAGCCAATTTACTTCAAATGTGAATTTTTGATTAAATCCTCAAAGGAATTTCAGTTATTTAGCTAATTTTGCGCAGTTGCAGTTTAAGACACTGTAAAAGCATCAGGGGGGCGTTCTTGGACCATAAAACTTGCCAATAAAATCAGAAATGTGAGCAAAATGGTAGAATTCTCCCACAACCATCTCAACTACCGATTGAATTGGAAGAGTCAATGGTTTAATGAAATAGAAAAGAACCCTAAACCAATTGCATTTCAAATAAAAAATGAAGGAATAAATATTAGAGGTTAACTTTTATGATACCGCAATCAAATCAGAGGAAATTGATCATTAGTATAAAATATTCAAATTCACAATAAAGTTCGCTTTTGATGATTTAATGCCCTAATTTAACTTCCCCTTACTCCTTGTTATTGGTCTAAAGCCTGTCGGCCTAGCGTGATCAAAAACTTAATTAAAATAACATTTACCGGTTTTTTCAATTGAAATTAAAATCTGATTTTTACTAAAAACCGCTGCAATCTTCTCCAAATGTCCTAACCATACTTGTTTCTATATTTTATATTGAGGTCCAGAATGGAGTAAAACATCCCGAGACACATTTTCTTCTCAATATTGCTATGTAAAATTCTCTTAGTAATATCATGATTTTATATTTTCTTTAATCCGGCTGTTATCAGGCGTTTATTAATAGCAATAAAATTTGTAAACTGAATTATGTTTATTGGCCTTTCAAATCGTTTGGGACTAAAATGGTTTTCAGACTGGATATTCAGCCCCGTTTCTGATTAACTGAAATTTGTAAATCTAAATTATATTTGCAGATTTTTCAACATTTTCACTAATATCTTGCTATTTAGAAAATTACAGTGAAAGCCACATGGGTAAGCCTTATGCACTAGACAGATTTGTGGCTTAAACCGAGAGACGATTTAATATGAAACTGATACGAATATAGTCTAATAATTATTTTGATTATAACTACTTTAAGCCATCCTTCTGCCTTTGGTCCCAACCAAAGAACCTAAACGTTGGTAAAATAAAAAAAGAAAAAAGAAAAAATCGAAATTCAGACATTTTGGGAAATTTTGCAAATGATTATTTATGTTTAAAAAAAAAACACATTAATTACTTGTTATTTAAGATTTCGAGACATAGGGTGGAATCTACACTTATGGATGTTGTATACACTTATGGACAACGCAAAAATCTTAAGTTATTACACTAAACAGATTTAGAAAAATCAAAAAAGTGTTAATTACAACATAAACTAATAATTTTATAACTTTTCGAAATCTGTTTTACGTAAGAACTTAAGATTTTTTCACGCTGTCCATAAGTGTATAGCATCCATAAGTGTAGACTCCACCCTACGCAGACTTCGATAAACCTTTAGTCTGAAACCTATAATATTTTTAAGTTTTAGTTGTTTTTAAGGCTTAGTTGTTTGACGACTTAAAATTAAAAAAAGAAATGACTTAGGATTTAGGATTGGATATTTAAGCTAAGCGATTCATTATATTCCGGAAAACCATTCAAATTGTATGTTATTCGGGACTTTGAGACCTTAGGGAACCGGGCTAATCCTCTAGTCTGAGACGACTTTACACGTGTTTCAGCCCAGTTCCTTAAAATCCAGAAATACGATATAATATACAATTTTTATTCTAAATCTCTAATGGATTCTTTGTCATTAATATTTAACCTTAAGTAAACATTTTTTAAAATATCTTTCCTTATAAATAAATTAGAAAATTTCAGCTATATGGCTAAACCTTAAGGCTGAAGCTGGTATAGACTTCCCCAATTCAACCCCATTCCATTTCCGAACTGCCGGTGTGAAACCCATTTAAAGTGATTTCTCAAAATCGAAAAGAGTATTACCCTTTAATATATCATCCTACATGAAATTTTTTCCAAAAAAATCAACTGTTGAGCAGTTAGAATAGTTAAGCCATTTGGATAAATTTTAAGTTTGATAACCGTATAATTTATCCTTGTATCCTCTTTAATTCTATTTTTCTGAATAGTAATATAGATAGTCGTACATCGTGCTTTAATTATTTTAAATCTAATTTTATTGTGTAGATAAAATAATTCAAATGTAGTTTGCATTGAAAACTATATTTAGTACTTTTCAAATATAGGCAAGAAACCTCCATTCGGTCTACGACTTTTCGGATTTAGACTGTGACTCACGTTCACAAAAGAATTTAAGTTTAAGGAAAAAAGGTTGGTCAGTATTTACTGACTCAATAAGACCAGTAAAAAACTCAAAAGTGATCATCTGGGTAAGGGAGGGAGAAACACCTTTGAAAAGTCTAAGTTTCTAATTGAATTCCACTAGTGCATAATATTCAGTTTGATTTCGAATTTCCTAGGAAAATCCTTTCTGACTGAATCGTAAAATTGGGTAATCAAAATGCAGCCAGTGTTTCAGGTTTCATTTTGCAAGGATTTAGAATTTAAAACTTTGTCCCTACTTATAAGTAATATAACTTATAACTATATATATATATATATATATATATATATATATATATGTAACTTATAACTAATAAGTAATAGGTAAGGTAAAGTACCCTCTAGTCGGCCGGTTTCTCAACTCGGCCAGTTGAATTATTTAATCAATTTGTTTAACGTTTTATAGTCAATTTCTATGAAATTTTCACTGATTTACGTTATATATAATATAATACACCTTATAATGTTAAATCGGTAAGACCATATTATAACAAATCTCAGTAAATTGAATAAATAGTCGCACTGGCCGAGTTGACAAACCGGCCGACTACAGGGTACTTTACCTTACGGGGACTGTGCTCTCAATGGAGAATATCAGGTCCTAGATCTTTGCTGCAATCGGTGAGGATATCGAGGGAACTCTGAAGTCGACGTATGCTTAGTGTCTATAAACAAGTGTTTTAATCGTTTTAATCCATGTCAATCCACATTATTAAATTAACTTTTGCGTACTATGCAAGAAGCCAAACAGCCTTTATGTTTATGGCTACAGGTTTTCTCTAAATTCTCTCTGTGAGTATACCCATCTTCCCATGTAATGTGACCTATGTGCTTATATATGGTCGCAAAATATATAACCAGTGAAATGACTTTCCATCGTTTCCGTCCTGAAGGTTAGAATCGATGCTAAGACGGCGATGGCCGCATTGGGAATGGGACAAAAAATAGATATGACAGTAAATAAATGAATTAATCAATCAATTATCTCTAAATATTGACTAATCCTAGAATAGTACCTTTCCAGATCAATATTAAATTTAAGAATTAATTTAAAAAAAAAAACAAGAGCATGAAGAATCCGGGTCGATCTTTCCAGATTTAAGTTCTACTTTCATTAAGATTTCAAAGTTACCCAATAGATTTGACCAATGGACTTCTCATGGACCTTTTCAGGAAATATGGGACACTAGACTAGCTATTTAAATGTAATATAATAATGGATGAAATTAATTACAAACATAACTGAAAAAAATTAATTGTTCGAAGCTTGAGTCGTCCGAAGGTAGCGCACTTTCCCCTATTTCTATGAAGATTTACTGTAACAAATCTTTTTATAAAGAACTTCCAAGGTAAAACCCTTATAGCGTGCGATACCATCGGTCGTTGAGTGAGTGCAAAAATGAGTGAAGCACTCGAGTTAGATTGAAATCCCAAGTCTAGCAATTAAACCATGCAAATCCACCACAATGTGAATCCAATGTGAATCCAATGGGACAACGAGAAACACGAATGAGACGGTGTTATGTGGATGTTAGCTAAAAGTGTATATTTAACCATGGGTAACATACACAGGAGAGGAGTCAAATGGTTGTGAGTGAGAGTGTTGGGTTCGGTATAAACTAGCTGGGCTAGTTTCCCACCTAAAAGTATGTGGCATTGCATTTTGGTGGAATGTATATAGCAATCCCAAGAGCCATATACACTTCGCCATCCATCAGCAACAAGTAGTTTAAATGCACAAACAGCATGCGGATTCGCAATTCCCACATTATATCTCGCACCCAGGCTCTGTACACACACTCTTCATGTTGGCGTCTCACCCAAAACCTCCCCCGGCGTGCCCTCCTCCGGCGAGGAAGAGCATCCCGCGCTCCTACATGCTTCTATTGTTTGTGCGGATAAAGGGGGGGCTCCCCATCGTAAATACAGAATACACTGGAGGTGATGATGCCACTGAATATTTGCCTCTCCTTCGCAAACAACCCGGCCAAAGAGTGATGATACACGCGACACTAAACACCGGAATGAACACTCAATGCCATCCCACCCACTATGGCCCTAGAACACACTCATTTCCAACCCTAAATCGCTCAGGAAAGTGCGTTACATGTGCCATAGGCAAAGTATTCCCGGAACTTGGATCTCACTTTTGCGAGAGTCAAGGTGTGCAAAATAAGGGTTTGTGAAACAGATATGACCGAATTTGAGTAAAAGATTTTGGGATGAATCTAACTAGAACAAACTTGTGTCGCACTTTAAGATGTAAATATTCTTGGAGAATTTGGAAGACAAGACGAAGGTATTCAACTCGTAGCTTTAAACTCGTACATAAGCCTACAGCAGATTGGGCAGTATTTTGGTTAAATATGTCGCTATTAGGGGAAAGTACTCTCCCTTCGAACGTTCATGCCTTCGAATAGGGTGGAATAACCGGCTATCGCCATGTTTAGGAAAAAATTAAATTCATTTAATCATAACTTTTGAATCCTTGTTACAAGATAAGTCAAATTTGACACAAAGTTACTTAGATGTATTGGCTCTAGATACGTGAAAACAATAATCCTAGAACATAACGCTGGACTACTTAAAAAACTGATTTTTATTAATAATGCAAAAATAACCATTTCGTCGCCACTTTTTACCACTTTTCGCCAGTTTTGTAAAATTTGTAACCACTTCTCGCCACCCACTTGAAAAGAACCACACTCGGTTATTTTAGGCAATGCTATGAAAAGAATACATTCACCATTTATCTTTCCTTGTGATCACTTTATTATTACTCTCTTTAAATGATTTTCCTTCACTTTTATTTGAGAAATCAAATTATGGGGCTTTTGCAGAAAGTAAACAATGCAGATTTGACAACTGAGAATGTACGAAGTGAAGTTAGCGTCGCCTATTGAAAAGATATGGCGACAGGTGGTAAAATCAATTCCAGAATATTACCACTTCTCGCCATGCCTCATTTTTATACAAAAATAATATAAAATGAAATATTAATTGACTAAATACAAATTTTATGTATTCCACAAGTGCAATTAAATATTCAATAGATAAATTATTTACCCAAATAGGTATTTTTGGCCTGATGAAAATTTGACGACACTTAGTACATTTGGTAAGAGATGTTGGATTCGATGCACTTGCTTAAAATATTGCTCTAAAAAGTGATCAAAATCGTGAATCCAAAACGAATAATTATTATTTTTCGATTCTATGCGTAGAAGCAGAAACAATACAAAAAAATTGCTACTCATTTATTTCATAAATTGCGAAAAATAGCGATTTCAATGTAAGTGGCGAGAAGTGGGGCACTGGCGAGAACTGGTGATTCCACCCTAATGTGAATTTCTATTACGTTTCCTAAAACATTTCCACATGTTTGTCACATAATTATCAATAATAATTGATGACAAGATAACTAATAGTCAATAAAAATGTGTATGTGTCTTAGGAAAAATGGGAGCATAGTAAGGAACCTCCACGCGTATTTAGGTCTAATATTTAAAACTAAATCGGTGTTCCTGGACAATCCTTTGGGCTTGACTAATCCTTCCACCACGAGGCTTTTGACTCGATTAATAATAATTGGGAAAAATAAAAGAAAATACACATTATCCGAAGGCATGAACGTTCGAAGGGAGAGTACTTTCCCCTACTGCTCGAACTCCAAAGAGAGAGAGTGTTATATACAATCCCTCAATTTTGAGTTACCGTAGATGCGGGTGACTTTGACCCCCTACTATTCATAAACTTTTCCTTAATTCTAATGTTCAAGAACGGTCTCCATCGATCAGGCATCGTAGATCGGATCGGTAAGGGCCATTCTTAAATGCGAGAATTAAATTTTTAGTCATAGTGAGATATTGTATAACTTTGTATCATTTATAAAATGTCAATTCTCGTGTTGGAAGAATCTGCGAAGTCCATTACTACAGACCACCCAGGACCTCTAGGCTCAACAATCCTACTACAATATTACGTTATTATTACATGTGAAAATTGACCAAATCGGACATTCAGGTCTTTGCACCGGGCGGGATTCGAACTCATAACAGCTGTGAGAGTCAAGTCAGAGATCTCTTCCTTTCAAGAGCCAACGGTCTTGCCTATTGCACCACTGAGATCCAAATATCTTGATATGATTAATAATAGTAAGCCAGAAGTTCGTTACTCGCCTCGCTCTACATTGCATATATTCTACTAGACGTTTGCATATACTAGCTTTTATGAACTAAAAATTGTTACAATAATAGTAGTTTTGTCTTATATACGGATTAATACTGCCTGTTACTTCCTTTATCGTGAATATTCTGGTTATTTATGAACCAGAATATTTATTTAGCCGGGGATCAATCCAGCCAAGACCCAATGGTCTTGCCTATTGTGCCACTGAGATCCTCTAGAATTAAACAAACGCTTACAAACAAAAGGGGGCAGTCACCCGCATCTACGGTATATATGTATATATTTCGACTACTTATCCCCTAAGGGGTCGTGTTTTGAAAGAATTTCTTGACATCACGCTGTTGCTCCGTTTGTTCGTCCGGCCGCTACCACGGCTAGAGCTCAAAGGGTTAAAGATATAGACTTAGTACTTTCGAGGGACCCCCCCATAAGTCGACCTTGGGTCTATCAGAATGCCCTTCATTTCCCACCCTCCAACCTCTTCTCCTCCAAATCCATTCTAAACGGCAAGGTATAGCATCAAAGTTACAAGTTCGAGCACTTCGCAAAGCCTGAGACACTCTATTTCCAAACACAGAGAAATCCGAAAAAGTTAAAATAACATCCCGAAAATGTTAATTTTACCCTACAGTATTGATCCGAAATCGGTGTAAATATTATGCTTTTTGGATGTATTAGGGGTAAAATTACCCTTTTTCATTTTAATTTTACCCTTAAAAAGCTGTAAAATTAACATTAAAAAATGTTGATATATTTTTACACCCGAAAAGTGTTAAAGTTATGAGGAAAAAAAGTTAATCGTAGCCTCTTTTTTCTCTCAGTGAACAAACTCTCTATTTGGTTTGTATACTAAATGCTTCAAGGCTACAAAGTCTTTGTTCGAATTCGGTCGTATTCCTCAAATTTGCAAAAGACCCCAACCCTAACTCCTTGATTTGCATACCTTGGCTATCTCGAGACAAATTCCTACTGGCATCCAAATGTTTGTTACCTCAAAATTCAATTAATTCCAAGAGGGAGATAAAATTGATAGTGAGAAAGAACGAGAGAAAGAAATTAATTTGGGCAAAAATTCTTTTCTTTGCAGACAAACTGAAGCACTGGAACGAGAGACGCAGTGAAGATGAAGAATCAATTGATTGTCGAGAATGTCTTTGAACTAATTTCGATCAGAAGCAACCAACTGCTGAACTAATGCTGTTTGGGTAAGTTTTCATGTCTCTCTTTTTTTTTTTGTTGTTGTTGATATCCTTGGGTTGATGAGGGAGGTGAGCAGTTTCTTATACCATCGTCAATTGAGAAGAAGAAAAATTCCTGAAAAGCTCTAACTAATCAATTTGATACAATCATCCACATGAGAAATTCCTCTGTTGTCTTCCTTTTATGTGCGATTTTTGCGAAAAGAAAAGTCCATTCCATTGGGTTGGATGGTGGAATAATGAAGTTGAATGTAAAAAATTGCCAGCATGCACACAATTATCAAAGTCTCTTATCTGGCGGCAAAGGGAAGATGAGGATTACTCTCTGGGTCTCATGCGAGAAATTCAAGAAGGGGCTAGGAGGGTTCCTAAAGGGGTAGGGTCTGAGGTAGTTGAGGTGCTGCAATTAGTGATCAACTGTCAAAAGGGTCCAAGTGTCTGCCAGTGCTACCTGGATCTCTGGGAAGCCTGTCTCAGTGGTATCCCATCTCTGCAATTCTTGCATATTCTCATATGGTGCACTACTCCAAGGAGATGCTGCCTCCAACGTGAGATGGAAGAAGATGCAAAAAGCACTAACCCCATTAAATACCTTCTTTTGAGGAGAGAGACTCCAATCTCTCGCCACACACAACTCTATGTTATTCTCCTTTTTGGTATTTCGCGAAGATTGTGCTGCGGGATAAAAATCGAACAGTGCGTAATTTATATCCTTTGATGAAGATACGTGATTCTGTGAACAGTGAGTTCGTGTCAAGGTGTCTCTTTTTCTCCCCCAGGCTCTTCCCTCTTCCCATCCTGCTTCGGTGTGCCTGTTTTTTTTTTGCCCATGGCCCCAAGCCCCAACATCTCTTATGCCAGGTATTACGAGAATCCAGCACACGCTTTTTTGATACTTTTTGACTCTCTTGGCATTGTTATTGCTACTTCTTTTTTATTGTTCTCCAATACCCTTCTGTTTGCTGGGATGTCTGACTTTTCTCCAATTTCGCAGTATTGTTCTTTGGATTTTCTTGCCTTTCTTGAGGACTTGTAGGAGGCTTCCAAGGCGATTTTCTTCTCCACACAATCGATTACATGGCATTTTAGAGTGCTCGAGGATTTTACATCACTCGAAACAAGATGCTTATTTGCTTAAATTATTTTCAAGACTATTGTTTGAGGTCTGTGAACTCAAAATTTAAGGTTATACGAATTGGGAATTTGAAAAAAAATCATAATGTGTAGGGGGACGTAAGGAGGTTAATTTAATTTAAGATTTACATATGATATTCTGAGTACTGAAGCTTATTCAAACTAACCAAATAGTGACAATTTAACTTGATTTTTGATCACTTAAAAACAGAAATCACAATTCAAAAATATAAAAGTTATTTTCATTAAAATAAAAAAATAAAAATAATTAAAAATTAAAAAAATAAGAAATCATTTCGAAAATTAAATTGAAGTTTAACTAGTCTATCTAAAATTTGTGTAGTATTTAGCTGAGATTTTTAGCAATCTCACCTTTTTGTAGAAAAACAAATATTTAAAACTTAAATAATCCATTATAATCTGTAGTTTATAACATTTATTACATAGTTAATATATTTGTAAATACAAAAGAATTTTGATGACTTAAAAGAATTTTATATAAGCCTAAAGGGACAGACTGTTTTTTTTTGCTGATCATTACCTCAAAAACCTCTTAAAATCCTGATTTAAATATTATACGAGTTATGCTAAAATTCACTCCGACTTAAAGACTCTGAGTTAAAGGGTAATGAATGTGTGATCTATTCCAATCTTGCCTTGAAATTTTCTACATTTAAAGGTTTAAACAAATTTTAAGGCCTTAGAAAGCATTTGAAAATTAAAGATCTTTATCAAAGGTTACGAATCAGCCTTTAAAAGTCGATTTGAAGCTTAAAGAATTATTTCATAATTTAGGGTAAAATATACTTATTAAATATGATCAGTATTTACAAAAAAATTTAATCGATTCTTCAAATTAAAGGACAGAGTAAATGGATTTGATAGTTTATGATTATAGATTATATTATTTTTTATCACTTTTCATTATCACTTTCAATTTATTTATAACATTTTTTAGTGTTCGGTTTTACGTATTATGAGAACGAAATACCTCAGTTTTGTAAAGAAAATAGATATAAATAATAATAATTAGCTTTAGGAGTAGATAAAGCGTAGGAGGAATCGACACTGAAAGTCGGATTGTCACTCCAAAATAAAATGATTTTTTGAAAATTAATCATTTCCTTTTATGAGTAATTTTTGCAAAAATTTTGTTTTTTCATTACTCGGGTACAGTATATTTTGCATAAGACAATTGATTTGAAACGATCCGACATTCATAATGGTTCATTTCAGTATTTTTCTGGTTACTAACTAAACAAGGAATGTTATGGTATACCAAAAAATAGGATCTTATCTTGCAATACTCCAGTTTGGAAATTTATTTATTTAAATTTGCTCTATTCAGACAGTCCCTAGAGCCCGAGGATAAACTTAAAATTTTAAATAGTGTTTTTTATTATTTGTCAATAAAATCTTTAATGATTTACTTTTTTTGAATTAGGGAATGGTGGGGCTGTTTCAAGTATCTATTAATTTCGAGAATACGAAAATAAACGTTTATGACATCATATATGATCATCTAGGATTTGTGCTATATATTTTTAGGTAAACAATACTCAATGGAAACTAATGAGATTTAATTGTATTTGTAGGGGAAAGTACTCTCCCTTCGAATGTTCATGCCTTCGAATAATGTGATTTTTTTTTGTTTTTCGTAAGAAATTTACACTAAACTATTAAGGAATTATCAACAATTGATGATAAGCCAACTAATATTTAATAGAAATGTGTAACTCTCTTAGGAAAACCTAAAGAAAATTCATATTATTCGAAGGCATGAAAGTTCGAAGGGAGAGTACTTTCCCCTATATGGTTCATATTTGTTTAGCAATTCAGTCTTAAAAAGGTTTAAGTGCCTAAACCTACCTATCCCATTCTCCTCTAACTAAACTTTTTATTGTACCCTTAAATAATAATAGGGTTTCTAAGAAATTATATAATATCATATTTTTGGGAGATCTATAATAAAAAAAGTTTTGTCTAAGAAAATGGTTAAAATATTGTAAGATAAAAAAATCACAGATCTTTTCTGTAAAATCAAAACCGCATCAAAATCAAATGATTTCGTATAAAATAACATTGAGTATCGAGCCCTAATTATGTTCATTACTAGCATATTTTAGAGGAGTATGGTTTGCAATTTCACAAATGCACATTTAAAACATTGAATTTGAATTTGGCATTGTTGCCAAACCTAAAAAATCTCTCAGTAAATTACCTTTTTACTGATTAGTGATCCGTAAAACATAAATTTACGATTCGCTTTTAATCATAGGAATAAATTACCAGTAGTGATCTAGTATTGAAATATCCATATTGACCGAACTCAAAGAGGAGCTTTTAAAACTATTCAATTTTTTTTAACCATTGAAAGAGGTAGGAGGTCAAACGGAAAGAAATATAATCTTACGGTTTTAAGTAACCTCCATAAAAACATTATATAGATGAGGCATTTTTTCTCATTTACTCTTTCCCGTTCCCTTCAAAATTTGTGATATTTCGTATGATGACCTCTGGACCTATTTTTTTTAAATTATAACTTAACGTCGAATTAAGGGGTTATGTAGATTTTTAAGACAAGAAACAAATAGGTTCTCTAATTTTTTTTAAAATGTTATAAAAAAATTGTTTAATTCAAACTTTGAACCATACAAAATTATATACAGTATTTAAGTAATATTTTTTTAAAATTTTCATTTAAACATTTTAAAAATTCACCCGTTGGGACCCTTTTTCTGATATCTTTTGAGAAAAATATACTTTGGGATAGTCTTGATTACTCAAAAATCTAAAAAAAAAAATATATTTCCTGTTAGGAGGTGAGTTAAACATGTACTGGGATGAAGGGTATACTCAAAAAGATTGGATTTTGTATTTTTGAAAGAATTATACAGTAAAAAATTACCATTTTTGCCGTATATTTCTTAACATTTTGTCTTGTAAAATTAGTTGTAAATCTGTGAAACAAAACATCCTTCATCCAAGTACGAGTTACACTCATCTACTAACAAAAAATATTTGGTTTTTTGTCTTCTGATAAACATACTTAGACTAATTGTGACTATCGAAATGTACGTAATATTCGAAAACAGTTTCCAAAAATCAAATCTCAATGGCTGAATTTTCAAAATCTTAAAATAAAAATTATAAAAAAGATCAGTTAAACTGTTGTACTCTTAAATTATTATATGAGCTTATTTTTTTTTTAATTTTGTGATAAAATATCTTAATAAAAATATGGTATTTTTATACTATTTAACTCATGTAACCCCTTAAATAATAATTTTTATTGTAGTTTTACTGCAGTAAAAAAACGAAAATACAAAGCACAAGGCAATTAATTCAAAGGCAATATTTTAATACTAAAAATTAGGGCACAAGATTGCAAATTTTCAGGTGCAGATTATGCTCTAGCCCATTTAGCCTATGCGTTTTTATTAGCACCAATTGTCCTAAGTTTATCTATAATGCATTTTAAATAATTCACACAGGACAAATAGTTTTTAAATTATTTTTTATTTTATTTTTATCCCTTTTTAATTACTTTTAGGGATATATTTAACTGAAATTAGAAATAGTCTGCCTTGAATTAATTTGACAAATTTCTAAGTTTAATTACCTTCTCAGTCGAACGTAAAAGTCTGTTCAGCTACTGAATTTTTTTAAAGTGAAGACTTTAAAAACTTCTATCTTTGGATTAAATTCATGCTCTCCCCCGTATTCTTAGCAGTGTAATAGACATAAGAACCCAGAAAAAAATCCAGTAGAAAAAAAAATCGCACTAGATGAGACTTCTCCATTCCATCTTGTTGTACACTTCCTTGTGAATTGTGTGCAGTATTTCGTTGTGGGCCAAATTTACGACTTCATAACATTCTTTTTCTTCCTCTTTCTTGGCCAGGGAGCATCTCGCGCGCCCCAAGAAATCATCGCACATGCGAGAAAATGTGCCCAATAGATACTTTGTGTTGTGAGAAGAAGTTGCGAAAAATTGTGTGTAAATTTTCACTCAATCTTCACGCCCATAAATTATCCCTCATTTGGCTACTGGTTGGGGGGGGTATCATGTGGTCTGAGTTGAAAATTGCGGGAGGAGGATGCCTCATAATGAGATCATATGCGTCTACGTAATGAATTCAAATGAGCAGTTAAACCCGACAGTCCATGAAAGATTCTCTTCTGGCTTCTTTATCGTTTCTTCTTCACCGAGGGCTTCTCTTTGCTGATTTTCTTATGCCCTTTTTTCCTTCATTTTTGCTCTGTTGTGCTCTTCTCTGGCCACAAGGTGAATATCTGCGTGCATCCAGAAGAGAGATTATGATATGAGAGACTCCCTGGCTATTGTTCTACTGTCCCAACAATGGCCTCTTTGGCTTCCCCCTCGAGAATCCCCTGAGCCAAAAATAGCACAAAAAAAAGCAGAGAGATTTAATATACAAAAACCTGCGAAAAGGTGCAAAAAAAAATCCCCGCGAAACACTCACGCTCACCTTAAACAAATCATTTGGGACAGTTTTCGATAGTCGTGAGCGTATTTGCTCCATCGCTGAGGTAATGTCTTGTAGTGAGGCTGCCAAGACGATGGCCAAGAGTGTTTATCTCTCCAAGATGATAGAATGATCCAAAATAGGAGTTTATGGGGCACTCGATGTGGACATTGGGGGGCAAGAACGAAGAGAGAGACAATGGAATTGTGTGAGGGAGACAAGAAGATTGATATCATTTCGGTGCGGAAGAAAAATATCTTCAACCTTCGATATCGTTCCAAAACACTAAACACAAAAGACGTCCAAGATCTCTACTTCCTCCTTGAACTGTTACCTTTCTCCCCAGACACAAATGCATCGTTGAAAAATGCAAATTTTCCCTCTTTTAGGTCACTTTTGCACCAATAAAATGCAACACAGACATTATAGAGCTCGAAAGAAAGATGGATATTGGAGAGAATGGAAAGTGCTATTGTACAACTCTGTTTGATATTTATTTTTTGTTTATTAATTTATTTATTTACCCAAGAAAATTGAATTAGATTGATATAATTTTTTTATGAATAGCAGAAATTGTGTTGAGCATGATTTTGCTAGTGAAAGTATAGGAATATTAAATTAAAATTTTAAATTTCACAAACTGAAATTCATTTTAGTACGATTCTGATCATAAAGGTTCATTTGAATGAGGATATTTTAATGCGAATCCTTTCTTTTAGAAAGTCTTTTGGCCTTTCTATTTTAGCAGAGACACACTTGGAGAGATTTAAACAGTTAGCTAGAAGACATTATTTCGGAAACAAACCACTGATGGGTATTTTCGAAATAAAATTGAGTACATTTCAAAATACCCTCGTTTATTGGAGCCTATTTAATTTAAACAAGAATATTTTGATATAAATTCTTCTTTTTGGAAAGTATCTTACAGCGTTATCACACTTGCACAATAAAATTTTAATGTGATTCACATTAATTGTCGCTTGTGAGCGTCCAAATATGTTATTTGTGTCTTTGAGTCACTTAATATTTGGGGTTTTTCTATTTATTGATAAAGAAGTGGACTTGGCCTTCAAAAATAAGTTTAAATTTACCTAAAGCATAAATATTTTTCACATTAAAAAATTAAAGAGAAAATCGCATTAATTTTTCGCATTAATGCTATAAATCAATTTATATCAAATTTTGCGGGCCAAGTCTACCTTTTTATCAACAAATAGATCACATTTTGAATATAAAATGATTCAAACACACAAATGACACATTTGGACTCTCACCAGCGACAATTAATGTGAATCATATTAAAATTTTAATGTGCAAGTGTGATAACACTGTTAGACTTTCTATTTTAGCAGAGACACACTTGGGGAAATTCTAACATCAGCCGGAAGCTTTTATTTCAGGAAAGAACCACAAAGGGGATTATAGAAATCTGACTTGGAGGGGAATTCTGTAACAGTATGACAATGTCATATGACTAATTTAAAAATTTTTATGTGGTAAATTCTGGAAAAATAATAAAAAATCAAATTCATATCAGTTACGAAAAGCTTCATAGAGCTTCTTGCAATAGCCATTCAATGCTCACCGGGCTTTAATGTTATCCTGTCCTCGAATTTATCACGAAAATTTGTCATATGACATTATCATACCGTTACAGAATTCCCCTACTGGAAAGAGCGGAGGGAGATGAATTTCGATGTACCTCCATTTAAATTGGACTTTGATTCATTTAAACGTGACAATTTTGTTTAAGATTTTCTGTTTTATAGAGATACACTTGAGGCTCTTCTAAATATTTTACTTCAGAAGAAAACTACTATGGAGGATTTTCGAAAATGCGTACGGAAGAGTGGGGTTTATTTCGAAATACTCTCCTTTAAATGAGCCTAGGTTCATTTAAATGAGCACATTTTCATTCAAATTCTCTTTTCCGAAAAGTCTTACAAACTCAATATTTTAGCAGAGACACACTTGATCAGATTCTAAAGTCAGTCGGATGATATTTAAGGAATAAACCACTAATGGGTTTTTCGAAATAAGAGTTGGCTGAATTCCAAAATACCTCCGTTTAGATGGGACTCTGATTAATTTAAATAGGGTTATTTTGGTTCAATTCAGGTTACATATATATATTTTTTTGAAAGGTTCGTAAATTTTCTACATTAGTAGAGTCACTCATAGTGAGATTTTCCAAGACAAACTGTACTATAGCTGAGTAGAGGGCATTTCAAACTAACTCAGTTTAAATGGGTTTAAGTGCCTGTTAATAGGAGTAATTTTGAAATGTATCCACTATGTTATTCGTCCAATGAGTTTAGGAAAATTTCCCCATAGAAATTAATTTTTTTTAGAGAAAATTGCTGTGCTCATAGCCGTCATAGTCGAATTTTGATTCTCTAATAGTGTCTTGGCTAAGTAGCAAACGCCGGTCCATGGACAAAATATCGTTGATTTTCGAAAATTGAAAGTCAATTTTCAAATATCAAAAGTCAAAAAGTTAAGCAATGATTATGAGTAGAATTTTAAAGACTAATACAAGAATTTTGGAGACTTGAGCGAAGAATGACGCATACTGACGTTCGAGCCACTTCGAAATGCGAACAGAAAATACGTCAGGCATCACACAATCGAAATGAAAAGTAACAACGCCTTTTTTGGCTTTTGAAATAGATATGTGATTGCCTTTTTTTTGGGAATACTCCGTTTGGAAGATTGGTTTCGAAAATCAAAGAAAATACATTTTACTTCTCATTTCGTCCGCATAAGGGCCGAACAAAATCCTGTTCGAATTTTGAAGTGTCCCAAGTATCAAAATGTGTTTGTATTTACTCTGTTGTGGGAAAAATCAAAGAAACAATGTCCATTTTATTATAACTCCCCTCAAAGTCACGGAGTTTATATACTTTTAATTAATACTTTTAACAGCGCTTTAGTGTGATATTTCATAAATTTCTCCACTTTCTACGAAAATTTAGTTTGAATATTCGGAATTGAGTTTGAATTCTTCGAGCATCAACAAGTTATTCTGCAAATGAAGTTTCTTTTACGTTTTATCCAAGACACTATTTGTTAATCAATCTCCAACGATGAATGGAAAGAATGATTCTGATTCAGCTTTCGAAGAGACAAAGTCAGCACAAGAAAAAGCAAAACCTATTCGAAAATCGACTGGAGCTCTAAAATACAACTTGCAAGTTCACATATTCGCCGCTTTAGCGCTGAATGTTCTTCCATTTCGAATTTACCTTTTGATACTTTTTATAGCCAAAAAAAGTGAGTAAATATTTAATGCAAAAAGTGAATTTGTGAGTAGTTTTGTGAAATTTCAGTCTGAATTTTAAATTAATTAAAAATTAAATGTCCTTTTCATGAATTTATTTAGTTTGGTGGAACTCATCAAATCGAAAAGGTTGTCACTGGAACAGAAAGAATGGCTTCGTTCAGTAATAACCTTTCGAAGAGACAAAGCCACTCCAAAGCCAAACCAAATCCATTCGAAAATCTACCGGAAGCCTAAAGTGCAAGTTCACATACTCGCCGCTTTAGCGCTGATTGTTCTTTCATTTCGAATTTCGGTATTCTTGACATTTCAATCGTCAACAATGTAAACAACAGTGTACAAAGTTTGCTGCAAAAACTAAATTTTTATGTAGTTTTGTGGAAATTCAGGATGGCAGAACGTTTTAATTGCACTTTCACTCAAAGAGATGTACTTTTTTGGAACTTGTTGATTTTTGTGTAACTCGTCGGTTTAAACGTTCGAACTTCCAACGGGTTTTTAGGTAAGTTCTCTCTGATATACCTTCGAATCGGTAAAGGAAAAACCTCTACCGGAGAGAGCTCTCAAATCGGGAAGGTTATTACTGAACGAGAGGAATGTGTCTCGGCTAAAAGTTTAAGGAAGTTCAAAAACAATTTTGAATAACAAAAATTGGAATGAAAAACATGAAGGGGTACTTATCTTTTGCACAAAATCTGATTAATGCCCAGAGCACAATAACATTTGTTTGTAGATAAGTTTTCAAAATTTCTTATGGGAGTGAATAAAATGTAGATCTAGTCAACTCGCTCTCTCTCATAAAAAGTTTTGAAAACATGTTTACAAAAAAAAGTTATTGTGCGCTGGGCATAAAGTTACCTTTTGTCGTTTTATTTTTTATTTATGTCGAAGAACAGGTCTTCAAAAACGGTTATACAGTAGAGTCTTCTAAATTCGAACGCTCGGGGAGTATTTTTGACATTTCTCACCTCCCAAATTTGAACGATTTTTTGAAAACCAACGAAATGTATGTGAGATTAAATTGTACTTTGAATCAAATTCCCGTACTTTCTCGCAAGTCCTTAGTGGTAACATACTTCCTTTTCATTTTACACGACCATAATGTATGTAAACATTCAGGAAGAAGCACATAAATATGATTTTCATTCATCAAGAATACGAACTTTCTAACATAACCTCACAATTGACATTTTGAATCCAAACGTCGTCGTTCGAATTTGAGAGACTCTACTGTAGATATTGAGTTACCGTTGAACTTAGGATGATCAGTAGTGAATTTTCATTTGGAAAAGGAGATATTTAATCAAAATTATTTTAAGTTAATATTAATTTCGAATATTTGATACAATTTTGATCTATTTTACGGGTTTTTACACTCAGGAAAAATCGGTCTTTTTGTGTTTTTTAACGAACATCCTAGTTGTTGGAAAATCTTTCACATCAGCACAGGGACAGATGAGGAAGGGAAAAAAGCGGTCCACCCACCCAAAACATCCATCAACGTACCCACCCCATCCACCCACATTTCTCGTCATGATTGGCTATGTGACGTCATTAAAACGTTTGATTCTATCGCTGAAAGATTTACGCATTTCAATGGGGGGATGAACGACATTCTCTCTCACTTTTCCCAGCTTTTGTTGTTGCCACCAGGCAAGTTGTCTTGCCGGTGTTTGGGCCCCGAAAAAAGGGAGAGGTTCGATGGTGGGTTATTTCTCTCGGAAAAGCGACTACATAGTAAGTATCCTGGGGTTTTTGGTCGGAGAAAGAGAGAAAATATATATGCGAGAGTTGCCATGACTACCGAAAATTTATTGAAAATGGAACACCACCATTCGGTGGTGAGATGAGAAGGAGAATGAGGATGGTGGCTGGGTATAACTCCCTCCTGGAAGAGGTGGATGGCAGAATAGAGAGTATCGAAATCTTTCCACAGAATCTCCACGGGAAAAAGCAATGGGTGAATGCTTGTACATCACTCCAGCAGCCAAAACTCGTCTCTCATGTAGCGTATTTTTGTGATGATAGCATTTTGAATTTTCTGGGGTGGACTGGGCTTGGGAAGACATGGGTGAAGATTCCATCCTGGCAATTTCCACCGACAAGAAAACCACCCTTTTGGAATCGTGTTCATCGAACGACGACGAAATCTCTCTCCAGAGAGACAATCAATTCCGACAAAAGTGAAGAAAAGACGACTGAGTCCGTTGGAGATGGTGTATTGAGGAGTCGTGAATATTTAAAATATTTCAGACATCATTTATCTCATGGAGATCGATTTTTCGCCTCCTCCCCCCCTGGAACACGGAGGCGTCGTATCCAATCTGAATAACTCCTTAACCGTTCACACCATTTACACTCCCTGGCCACCCCAAAAGGGGATGGATTTCGCGTCTTTCACCCCTTGAAGTCACTGTCTCATTCTCATCGTCTTCCTTCCGCTATTTATTGCCACCATCTTCAGATGCACATCACCCAGCCACCCCCAAAAGAAAAACCCTTCCACCGGCCAGCAACTGCATCATCCTCAGGCCCACCCTTAGCTTCTGCAAGTGTGTGTGTGCGTCAATAAATCCTCGAGGACTCTACGCGATAGCAGTTAATGTCAGAAGAGCAAAATATATAGGATTTCCAAGCTATATAAGAATTTGCTCCATTGAAACAGAGGCAAGTCAGTAGCACTGTCTTAAGTTTATGCCATCAATATTATCCTAAGGCCTTCACGTATCATCCTTCTTCGTCCTTTTTTTTCGGTGCCCTTTTTTCCCTTCCAACTTCTCTTTCATTCTTCCTGGACGGCTCCCAACCCCAACTGCAAAGTCCACTTAATGGATGAGAATAGCGCCCCAGAAACACGTAATACAGAAGCCCTGATTGAAGGGTGATGTTTCCTTCTGGGAAAAATAAATTGCTGCATAGTAGCGAAAATCCGTTTTTGTCTGTAGAACGGTTGAAGATGGATTGCAAATGACTGAGATAAACAAAAATACCAATACAAGAAACATATGTGAGTTATCTAAATACCTTATGCAATAATTTGGGGTAATACACAAGAAACCGTTCTTGTTTCAAGCACTGTATGGCTAAAGTTAAGAACGTTCTTGTTAACCCCTTGATTTTTGCGAGTACGTTCGAAGGAACACTTCTTCGACAGGGAACCCCTATTGACACTATTGTCAAAATCATGAAATATATTTAATGTATCTGATAAAATGCAAGTTATAATATGTTTTTTTCTGTAATCTGCCTTTTCTAATAAAAAGAGATGTTTAAATTTCATATCCTAAATCGGTACTGAAAGTGTCAATAAGTATGTTATGATAAATTCTTAAAGTGTCAATATGTGTTCTCTTCACCCTATAATGAAATAAAATCTTAAATGAATATTAAAAACTAAAAATGATCTGAAATAATTCTTAGGGTAAGATGGGATAATTTGGAATTACGTCTATTTTGGAATTTTGAGTTTTTCTTCACTGTTGCAGATAATCAATGAGAAAAGAAAAGCACGAAGAAGTACAAAACTTTATATTTAAGAGTATTTCTTATTTATTTTTGCCTTTTGACATCTAAAACGTTTATGAAATCTCAGTTTCAAATTAGACGTGGTTCCAAATTACCCCATCTTACCCCATTTACTAAATCGACGACTGAATAAAAAAATTATGTAATAATATAATATATAGGGTAAAGTGGTACAAGTTGGACAATTTTGGACAGGGCTTTTTGTCTTTATAAATTTAGTACTTCATTTTTATTTGTATATTTTTAATGCTTTAGTTTTATAATTTGGTTCATTGTGCTTAAAAACAAATTTTGTACTATATTTATCAAGATAAAAGCCATGTCCAACTTGTACCGGTAAATTGTCCAACTTATATCACTTTACCCTATATATAATAGGAAGCCAAAATCCCAAATGCCAAAACCCGGAAAAGCTAAAATCCCGATTGGGTCGACGTCCCATATAACTAAAATCCCGAAACCGTAATCTCGTAAGTCCTAGTCTTAAATGTCAAAATTCCGGAAGCTAAAATCCTGAAAGCCGAAATGTCGAAAGCCTAAATCCGGAAAGAGCCAAAATCTCGAAAAGCCGACATTCCGAATTTTTAAATAAATCATATCTGTTCCCATGATTGCATCCGCGATTGATGAAAATAAAAGATTTTTTTCTATGTTTTGGAGAAATATTTCGCGTGATTTCGTCCCTTTTAGGATTTTGTTTGACCATTTAGAATTTTGGCTTTTCGTGATTTTGGCTATTCGGGATTTTGGTGCTCAGATTTTAGTCCACTCGGAGTTTCGACCCTTCCGGGATTTCGACCTATTCTAGATTTCGTCTTATTCGAGATTTTTCATTATTTTGGATTATTACAAAGAAGCGTAACATTAAACAGTTACTTATGAGACTTAAGACACTAGAACAAACCAGAACAAAGACAACAAACGAGAAAATTATTAAGAACAATTTAGTACGAACGTGCTTACATTGTTTTTTAAGTGGAAAAGCGTCTTAAACCGATTTCATCAAAATTAATTCCTGAAGCAAAAGCTCCAACTTCTAAGTTAAATCTCACTCAAAAACTGCGTTCTAAGTGGATTTAATAGAAGTGTAAACCTAAAATTGAAATATAAAAAATATGGAATATTTTCTTGTTAATGTGATATTAACAATCTAAAAATAAACTACAGCTTGGAAAATGCACGAAGATGGAAATGTCCCGGTCCTAGATAAGCTCAACGAGCTTGGCACCTGGAGCGAGGTGGGGAAAAAAATAAACTACAGCTTCTTTTTTATTTTTTACTATTAGATTTCCTCACTAAAATTTGCATTGCAATAGTTACATAGAATATTCATAGAATAGAACATACGGTTACGAAAAAGAATCTAAACGAAACAAATGCAAATAATTGGAATAATTGTAAATTAAGGAAACGAAAAACAATATAAAAAACCAAATATGGACTAATTCATTTTTAAGTTTTGTATCTTGAAATTAAAAAAAAATAAAAATTAAATATTTAATTAAAATAATTTTTAAAAAAATTTAAATATTTATGACAAAAAGGGTTATTACGACGTATTTACTAATCTTTTTGCAAGGGTATGTATAGCAGAATTAAGAAAGATTACTGACTAAATTTGAAATTAATCAGAATCAGGGGCATGTAGGTTACATATTTTCAAAATAGAAATTCTACGAATATTTCGCGAATATTACAATTTTTCAAACAATTCAAATTCAAAGTGGACAAATTTCAACTAAGTAAAATAAGTCAAAATAATGTAAGGCTTTTTTTTTAAAGAAATGGGCATTTTCGAAAAGTGATATATTCCAATTCTGTTAGAGAATTAACCCGTCATTTTGGACGATGCTTGAGACTCAAAAACGGTTCAAAACTTCCTAATTTCCCTATTTGTATGAAAAATTTTCTTACGTTTATGCATTTAAAAGTTAAATTTTGGATTTTACTAAGAATATTTAGGGAAAGCGCTCAAGCTTCGGAAAATTCATATCTTTTTTCTAGATTTGTAACGGGTTTGACTTTTGCCTCTTTTCAGGAAATTTGAGGCACTGGACTAGGCTATTGAATTATATTATTATATGGATAAAATTTATTGAAAATATGTTAAAAAAAATGAGTTGTTTGAAGCTTGAGTCGTCCGAAGGTAGCATACTTTCCCCTACTAAAAACTGCGAAATCCGCTGCAGTCGCTTTCAGTTGATCGTCTAAAAAGTAAATTGTGATTAATTATTACCAATATTTAGAATGAGTAAAAAAAAATTTAAAATTGCAATTTTAAATTTGTTAAAAGTTTCTAAGGTAAGAAGAGCACATATCGACCATGCAGCTCGAACCATACGGAACGGATCGCCCCGCCATTATAAAATGGATTTTTTTTTTCAAATTCTTATCGGCCTTTTATTAATTATTTTATGCAAAATATGTTGCATTTGTTAATATTGAATCTACAGAATTTATTTCCTCGTCGATTTTTTTTTACAAGAATTAGTTAATCTTATCTATTCAACCCCCTTTTATTATTTATTTATTCCTGGACGATGCGTTATTCATCTCATTTAGTATAGACGTTGGGACCTTACAGCACATGGTTGGAATTATACCTACATTTTATTATTTCGTCTAAATAATGAGAATTCAAATGTACCGATATCTACAGTGGATGTCAATAGTTTGTTGTCTAATGCGTGTTTGATAAAACAAGTGAAAAAATGATAGAAAAAAAATACTTGTATAATCTCTAGAGTACGTAAAATCTAAAAGTTCATGGAAATTCTAGGAACAAAAAAGGTGGCCGAAATTGCAAGCTGGCCGGAATTTGGCACACTTACCCTATTCAAATTTTGCTTTTTGCAAATGAGTTCCCTGTAATCTGTACATATTATTTATATTTTTCAAAAAAAATAATTTTATTTCATATCAAAAATAATTGTTTTCCGAAAGTTGGTCATTTTTGAGAAATCAAAAGTTTGTTGCCTCATTTTTAAATTAAACTAATTTATAATGGTCAAAACATGCAAACAACTTAACGTAAACCGGTTACTTTTTAAGTTTATGTCATTTAAGAGGCAAATGGTGGGTTTGTACATTTTTGAAGTTGTCAATGGTAATTATATGTATATAAAAATGATGATAAATAATAAGAACTAATCTTTTCCTGTAATAATAAAGGGAAAGATGCTTCATGCAAAGAATTTCTGATCCGTGATCGTAAGCTTTCAGTGTTAGTGATAAGTTTTCTGCATTTTATTTGATCAGGTAGCTTTACTTACAAAAATCTTGATCATTTAGTATACGAATAGAACTTTAAAAAATGAATTATCAGGTTTAAAATTTAAAGATTTATCGGATTAATCTCAGAACTGAAAGGGGGACATCTCAATAAGTTCCTGAATTGATTACCCTATCCATAAATTAATTCCAACTCATGATTTCAAGCGTTTCAAGTTTCAAGCCATTTATTGTTTAGCCTGGTAGAACCATTTACACTTTTAATTGTAGTACTTATATCCCAAAAACATATTCTTTAAAAACCAATTCCATCAAGAATCAATTTTAATTTATAGTTCGATTACCTCTCCTTCTGTCTGATTAACTTTTATACATTGAGGGTGGATCCTAAAAGTAGGGGGTGGGGGGCTTGAAAAGCACAAACGTTTTCCAATCAAAAATGTCGACAGGACCCCCAATTTGAAGTCACAAAGAAGCAATTTGGACGGTAGCAAAATTCTAATCTCTTGAGAGTTTCATAACCAGCAGATATTCCTTTTCCAATCTACTTTCTCTTCCTCCCAACATAATGCTTCATCACTGAAGAATACAACTTCCTGGCTCGCCATGGACATCGAGAACACACCTCAGAATTGAGCTTCGGGAGATCAAAAAGACAAAAAGGAAAAAAAGGAGAATTCAGAACAAGAAAAAAAAAGATGAGAGAAATAATAAAGAAGTCATCCCTGAAGCAAAATTGGATGCATTTCTTGAAAATTATATCCAATTGTATGTCTTGCCATTTGCTCTTGTTTTTTTTTTTTCCTTTACCTTACCTCAAAATCTGCCTCTTTCAAAGTCTGCACAAGCATTTTCACAAGTTTTCCTAAAGGTGAATCACGATTTTCATGACACAAGACCAAATTGCTCTCGTTCATTGAGAGGTCAGAGCAAGAGACGACGATTCAAAATGTTTATTCATATTCTAATATGATTATATGCTTATAATGTGGTTTTATGAAAACATACAAATAGAATTTCCTGCAAATGGCATTTTATATATTTGCCTCATTCTCATCCTCCCCTATACTTTTACCAGAGCCTCACAGATATACTCTTCAGGCCAATCTTGTGTTTAAACATTATGCTCTTTTATTCATTTGCGATGTTAGAACAGTGGCTGAGACACGAGGAAGTGACAGATTCGAGTTTAATATTTATTGCAATACCGAGGGCTCTTTTGAGACTCAGGCGTTAATTGATCCAAATCTCATTCAAATTGCTGCTCATAAAACAAAGCCATGGTCGTGTTTTGTAAATTTAACAGTCTAATTTGACCTCTATTTTCGGGCTTTATGTGGCGTTTTGAGGTATTTTGTTTAGGAAATGGTCAAGGTTTGATCGAGAGTTTGATTTACAATCTTAGTCCAGATAGCGATAATGCTATTAATCAAACCACGCTCTTTTACTGGATTTTAACTCTTTTCACTAAATTCTGAATTTGAATTTTTTGATTTCTACACTGCAAAAAACAACTTTACACTGAGAAATATGTGCGAGAAATTTTACAAAATCATTTAGTACATTTCTGTACTAAATTCGTTATACTAAACTTGATGATAATCTTCAATGAATAAGAAAAATTGAGAGAAAAGTTTTAGGAACAAGAAAGTTGCACATTTCATAAGCATTATGATTTTATATCTGTACTAAATCTACCTTTGTTGAAGAATATATTTTTTAGAACATGTTATGAGTAATGAAAACTTTTATATAATTTACCGATGGAGATGGAAGATATCCTATAAAGTTGAATATATATATTTCCCTTTCAAATTGCAAAGAAAATGTAAAGCACGAAGCGAAGTTCTAAAATGAATATTTAAATTCTACATGTGCTAAATTAAACTCAAGAAAAATTATAGAAGTATTTTTGTAGTGTTAGATATACAACATAAATGATTTGTTAAATTGGATTTTTATGACGAGCTTTATACCAAATCTCAAATACATTCAAATACACTTATACCTAAATTTTAGTATATCTAACCTTCAATAAAATAGAGTAAATGTATTTTTTCTTTACCTATTTTTCCAAGGTTGGAAAAGTCGTTCAAAGTTTATTCTTAGACCCTTCGTAATATTTTTGTTCTAAATCACGAGTATTTTTAGTACAACTGTTTTTACCTATTTTTCCAAGTTTGGAAAAATCGTTCAAAGTTTTTACCTATTTTTCCAAGGTTGGAAAATTGTTTAAAGTTAAAAACCCTTCGTAATATTTTTGTTCTAAATCACGAGTATTTTTAGTACAACTGTTTTTACCTATTTTTCCAAGTTTGGAAAAATCGTTCAAAGTTTTTACCTATTTTTCCAAGGTTGGAAAATTGTTTAAAGTTAAAAACCCTTCGTAATATTTTTGTTCTAAATCACGAGTATTTTTAGTACAACTGTTTTTACCTATTTTTCCAAGTTTGGAAAAATCGTTCAAAGTTTTTACCTATTTTTCCAAGGTTGGAAAATTGTTTAAAGTTAAAAACCCTTCGTAATATTTTTGTTCTAAATCACGAGTATTTTTAGTACAACTGTTTTTACCTATTTTTCCAAGTTTGGAAAAATCGTTCAAAGTTTTTACCTATTTTTCCAAGGTTGGAAAATTGTTTAAAGTTTAAACCCTTCGTAATATTTTTGTTCTAAATCACGAGTATTTTTAGTACAACTATTTCTTTTTAGAACTTGATAAATATTAATTGTAAATTGTAAATTTAATAATTGCGAAGGAGATTAAGTAACAGAGTTATTGAAAGAGTCTTTTATATTTGATATTTAGAAGAAAAAGCATTTTTCCGGAATACAAAATATACAAACCTCATGGGCTTGATACATTCTTCTTTTAGTACATGTTTTTTTTTTTGTTTTGATACTAAAGATTGCAATTGAGCAACAACACTGTTTTCAACACTGAATGATTGAAACAGAAAGTAAAATACCAGTCAACTAAATAATTTCACATTTAGTACATTTTGGTGATTTTTTAGTACTTCGTTAAGTTGTATTTCTCACGGTTGTAGCAAGACTATATATCTTTTTGGGTATTAAAATTTATTAACAAACTTAATGGAGTTTTTGATGCTATTCCAATAACAAATAAAAAGGAAAAATCTTTCTCCTGAACATTTTTTTAGTACATGGCCGATCTCATGTGCTTCTGCGTTATCGATTTTTCTTTCTGTCGGTTCCTGTCCTGACTGTTTTTCTCAGTCCTTATTTATCAACAAACCTAATGGGATTATATGCTATTCCATTGAAAAATGAGAATGGTAAATCTTTCTCTTGAACCTTCTTCTTAGTACATGGCTGTTCTGAAGTGCATTTGCATTATCGACTTGAGTTGACTGTTTTCCGCGAACCGCGTGTTCTAAAACCACCAAAGTATCGTTACAGGAACTAACACAAACAAGTCGATTATGTAGAAGCATTTTAGAACAGTAGAGTACTAATAAAAACCCAATTGTATTCCATTTACACTAAATTTTGGAGATCTTCAGACATTTATTTTACTAATTTAATTTTCCACCACGTTCTATTTTAGTACAAGTTGATTTACAAAGAAGAGTGCAAATTTATTAACAACGTGTGAGTGAAACAGAAGCTGAAGTAACTGATGAAGGAAAAGTTGCACATTTTGTGTGGACAAGTCTGTATTTTTCAAGTCTTAAAATATTTCAACACACCTCAAAACATTCGATGTAATTTATTTGTACTATAAATCATTTAAAATCTTCTTTAAATTATTCATCTAAATTATTTTTAGACAATGTTTTTTTAAAGCAGAAAAATATACAGAAGATTAAAAATTTAGTGAAAAATAATGTTTGGAATAGGAGAAATGACCATTACTGAGACTTTGCACATTTAGTACATGGTGTTTTTTGGTTTAGTACTACGTCGGGTTTTTTTCTTTTACACTTTTGTTTAAAAGTGTGTATTTTTCGAAGATTGAAATACTTTAACAAAATAATCACAAACTTAAAATGTGAAATTTTAGTACTAAAAATCAGCTGCTATCCTTGAATTTAAATTCATGAATTTTAGAACTTAATGAAATGTAATAATTAGACTGTAAAATGTAATGATAAGGTCGAAGCAGAACCCGAAGACGCGTTTCAGAAAGAAACGGATGCTTAGTACAAGTATGTACTAAATGTACTAAATTATTGTTCATCTGTTTTGAATATTTTAGAAGCAAAGGTGATCACTATATTGAGCTTAAGGATGTAATGCATGTACCCAATCTTCACGAAACATCCGCTAGTTATTTAGTACACGCACACCGCAGGCGTAAAAGTTATGATTATGAAAGAAGAGTGAATGAAATTGTCTGTTGAATTATTTATCATTATCCGACATTAATCAATGCAATAGCTGCATATTGCACTGTCTAGCCTTGACTAACCTAAATATCCATTATTCAGAATTAATTTTAATTGATTTTAGCAATAAAATCCAGCATCATTTCGCAGAAAGAGATACCCCTTCGGAATTCCTCAGCAGTTAATTCGAGAGACTTATCTGTCGGATGGCATTTTGGAGGATGCACAAGTTTGAGCTTATCATTTCGATGTCACTCTGTCTGGGCAAATGATGGAGTGATGTTGGCAGAGGCGGATGAAGAAGTTGCCACTCTCTTTTGCATGAGAAGCTCGACGATGAAGAAGAAATCAGTGCCAAGAAGTAAATTGGCAAGATGTGAAAATGATGCCTTTCACAGGGCAGATACATTTGCCACTAATATGCTGAAGCAGACGCGCATCAATCTCCAGATGCAGCTTTCCCCCCATCGCCCACCCCCCTTTCCCGAAAAATCCCCCAGAGTATCTTGCCTATTTGTCTCCGTGCATTTTGCTGTTAGCAATGTCTCTCACATTGAAGGTGTTTTTGCATTTTCCTCACCCGTTTTTAGCTGCATAATCCAAATCCAATCTGACAATGTGTCAGTCAGAGAGCGTTTCACTTTACAAATCAAAGTCAAGCAGTTTGACTGAAGATTGTGATGGGCTTCAGCCGTTGCCTAGACATTTGATGGACGGATGGGAAGATTTGTTATAAATGCTCAAACACAAAACAACACAATATAATCCATCCATCCGTCTGGCAAGAAAACCAAGGCAATGGCAAAGAGCTTATTCATCGCACTGCATTTCATTCGCGATATGCCAACAATTTGCACTCGCAGCTAATTTCCTTCTCCAAAAGAAGACCCCAACCGCATAGAAAACGCGTGCGCCACACAAAATTGCTAGGCTCTTGCACCCATCTCGTGTCTTCTTCAATCTCTCATTCAAATACAAGATCTATCCAATCTTAGCTTATTTATGTCTCGGCACTTTAGCACCTTGACAGGATAATTATTGGTGAAAATAGCATTTGAGAAAATGCACCCCAAAAAACACCGTTAGAATAAACATAATCGACCAACAAATCATAAAGACAATGCAAGAATGTTTCAAAATTCCTCACCTTTGTTACATGAAATCGTAACATTTTAAATTTAAATCACCCTTTAAGACTCATCTAATACCACTCTTACACGCACTTTTTCAGAATGTGATTGGGATTTTTAAAGTATAGGAGGAAGTAGGGCACCTTTGAAGTAGGGCTTATTCCTCCTACGGAGCTGGATCTTAACCATAGATCCACAAGCCATTTTTTCAAGCTAAATTACGAAATGATAAGGCCCAATAGGAAATAAACCCTATTTTAAAGGTGCCCTAATTCAAAAGTGCCCTACTAATACCTGACAAGAATGACCTACAGGAATTAGGGTTATACCAACAGTGCAGCGGGTTTATTTTGAATTTTTCAAAATAAAATTTCACAATTAAAAAATAAAAGAAACCTTTGATATAATAATACGAACAGATAATAGTAGGGGGAAATGGGGCACCTTTGAAAGTGGGATATCTTTGAAATTGGGATCTTTCACCAATTTTTATTTAAAATTGAGCTTTATCGTGATATAATTTAGGTGCACTAATAAAATGAAAAGCTAAATTACATTATAATATGGTTCAGTTTCCCTTAAATGTAGGAGAAAAATCTCGATTTTAAAGGTGCCCCGGTGCCCCACTTCCTCCTACGAATTGAGCAAATAGAGAAATTGTCTAATGGGAAAATTTATCGACTCTAAAAATTGAAATAATATCAAGTTTTCCGAACTGATTATTACCCAATTTAATATTGAAAACCAATGAGAAATATCTTCACATTTCGTATTTGGGTATGCTCTTAAACTATCAAACAGAACTATTAGTACTGAAGATGAGACCATTTCAAAACTAGATTTTTTTTTTAAATCGAGCGCTGTTATGCAGAGCTATAACAAATTAATCAAAATATACCGTCAAATTTTCGAAATATTTTGCATCGAATTTTCGAAAATCAATTTTCTGATTAACAGCCCTTCTATTAAATCGGGTAGAGGTCAAAATCCCAAAAGCTAAAATCCCGAAATCCAAAATCCCAATAGCCAAAATCCCGAGAGCTGAAATCCCGAATAAGCCAAAATCCCGAAAGCTGAAACCCCGAATAAACCAAAATCCCGAAAACCAAAAGCACGGACGCCAAAATCACGAAAGCCAAAATCCCGAAAGCCAAAATCCCGAAAGCCAAAATTCCGAAAAGCCAAAATCCCGAAAGCAAAATGCTGAGTTATTGAAACTTTCATACCTACTCCAACGATTGCACCCGCGCTTGTTGGAGGCAAAGGGAAATTTTCTGTATCCTGGGAAATTATTCTACACATTATCCTCTATATGACTTCATTCTTTTCAGGTTTTAAACATTCGGGATTTTTGCTTTCAAGATTTTGGCTTTCGAGATTTTGGCTTTCGAGATTTTGGCTTACGGGATTTTGGCTGCCTCCGATTAATACTAATGCACTTGGACTATTTTGAAAAATTGTAAAATGTAACAAGACCTTTCTAAATCTCCATTAAGATTAAAATTTTGCTAATTCGAAACGCAGCTATGACTACTGAAAAATTTAATTTTTAACTCTTTTTGTCTCTGATGAGGGAAGTGGAAGAAGGTCAAGTTTTTTTTTTAAATTGATAGGCCTTAGGCTCGGCTATATCATATTAGAATTTGAGATCAATCGATGACATAGGGGTTGAATTATAAAAAAAAACAAAATTTAGGGATGTTCTAAAATGGCGGATTTTTTATAATTCTTATTCTAATCTTACGAAAAATCGGATATTGAACAAATTCAAAAAAATCCATCATTCTAAAAAAAAACCTGTGTTTTTCGGATCATGGGTGAAATATTCTCCTTAGGAGGAATTCTGCAATTTTATGACATTATCATAAGTGAGTTCGGAACATAACAATGCCTAACGCACTTTGCTTTATCATTGTAAGTTTATGCATTCTAAAAATGCAAGATAATTAAAAATAACAATTTTCCATTTATAATCATTTAAGTTTCATTTAAGACGGGTGTATATATGCTGCTTATTAGTTGTTTTTATGTTTAGCGTTTTTATTGAATTAATGGAATTAATATTATTGATTTGAAATTATTTTTTAAGCCACTTTTCTTCATTTGATATTGCTTCAATTTGGAACATTGCTGTATTATTAAAAGCAATAAAATATCCATTCTGTAAAATAAAATTTTTAAATATCATGTTTTCGCAAAATTTATTGATTATGAAATTTTTTAGTACTCATTTTTTGAAATGTTATTTTATCGAAATGAGATAAACAAATTTTATGTTTCTGAACAAATAATAAATAAATAAAAATTAAACATTTTACTAACCGTTTTGTTTCAATGAACACTGGTAAAAATAAAAAGATCAAATTGATATAATATGATCCTTTTGCAAAAGATGAATAAAATTTCGAACTTTGAATGCACATTTATCATAATAGAACGTGTTAATTTGATCCATCCTTTGCAAATGGATCAATTTGATCCTTTTATTTTTACCAGTGAAGAAATTTATTGACAGAGATGAATTTAATAATAAGTAACCTAATACATAGGGGGAACTGGGGCAGTAGTAAACTGGGGTAGTTGTAAACACTGTGATTTTTTTCAATAATTTTAAGACTCCAGAGGATAAAACCCATAAGCATTCATAGATACCATGGGGATGTATGTCCACAGATGAATTGGTCAATAAAATCCTAATACTTTAAAAATAAAAATCATTTTTCCCGAAAATGTCGATATTTCGATTATTTTGGTCATTTGGATTTCCACCTGGAAATTAAAAACTGTGTAAAATAATCGAAATGTAGGAATACCAGTTCTTTCCTACATCTTTTAGGATTATATTTATGCATTTACTAGAGAAATTGATATTCTCATTTTTTTGAAAGAATTAATAATTGGTCAGAAAACAGCATTTGGGGTAGATGTAAACAGGCAATTTCAATTACACAAAATGAGTAGGTAAAAGAGCGGGAAATTGACCTTCATGCGAAATATCTATAATTCATTGACTACGAAAAAAATTGGTGGCGCTGTGTTCAATAAAAAGTCACATGATGTCAAAATATGGGGAAAATCCATTGAAAAATGTCTTTGATATGCATGCTTTTAGTTTTTTTGCTATCTTAATTATTCTTTGTAAAAAGTGTCGTGATTTTTTGAAAAATATACAGTCTTTATATATCTCTTAAGTAATTAAAATAATCGAAAGTAGTGCAAAGTTAATTTCAAGGGTGGGAAAAAAGGTGTTTACATCCTCCCCAGAAAGTGGTTACTTCTACCCCAGGTATTTTGTGAAAAGAGAAAAATGCACAGGGACACAAATTTTATTTTTATGGAAAACTCAATTGTTTTCCAGCATCCGCATTACCCTCGATGGATTGCCTATACCCAAGGGTAAAATATGAGCTAAGAAAGATTGTCCAAAAAATTACGGTGTCCTTGGAAAATCACCTCAAATTCGCATCTATCGAAAATGGTTACATGTGCCCCAGTCTCCCCTACTACAATTTTCAAACTTTACCTATCACATCTATCATAAAAAAAAAGATTTTATAATATGGGCTGTATGATAATACAAAAAGGTAAGTGGGGCACTTTCGAATTGAGGTGCACTGGAAAATTGGCTTCTTTCTCTTATTTCTGGAATAAATTGAGACCTATCATAATTTAATTTAAAATAAGGAAAATATCCTAATTTTAAAGTTGCCCCAATTCAAAGGTGCCCCACTTCCCCCTAACATAGAAACGGTAAATTGCCACCCTAAAAAATTTCTCAGATCAGAAATAAACCCATATAAACCAAATGTGAAAAGAACTTAAAATGAAATTGCAAATGAAAATGTTGGTTACTGAAAAAATTAAAATATTTTACATTTTTTTAGGTTAGAATTCCATAACCTTGTATAATTGAGCGTAAGTCAAATTTTTACAATTTTCTCAAATAACTAAATGTGTCCTTAAAAAATGATTGAGAATAATCTCAGTTCTTCCTACTTTATCAAGTTTTTCGGAGTAATATCTAACATAACCTTAAATTAAAAAAATGTGGGATAGATTAAAGAATGAGTTATATTTTTGTTTTAGTTATAGATTTACAATTTATCTGTATTTTTAGAGAAGCTTCAGAAAAAGATGAAAATAGTGCAGGATATGGTAGTTGTGTTTTATAATCTTCATTATAATTCAAATTTTATAGTCATAACCTCAAAATTTTCAACCTGTCACATAACCTCAAATTAATATATTTTCAATCGTTCAATAAGTATATTTTTCAAAATACTTCTCTAAGCAATAAGCACAAAATTTATCACAGAATTCAATCTCGAACTCCAAGAAAATGCATTTTCTTCGAAACCTCCCCAAAATTTTCCACATTTCAGAAGTTGGATTGTTGGGGTTTGATGGAAAAGTGCAACAAAGCGCCTCTGAAGTGATATGGAAAATTTCAAAAGTTGTCTGTTTGAGGGAAAAAATCGATGGTGAAGTATCAAAAAAAAAGTGCCGTAGTAATTCAAATTTACGATCTGACCGTTTTCTTTTTGCCACCGTGTGGTGGGAGTGAATTTTCCAACCACTTCTGCGCACGGGAAAATTCTTAGTCGAGCAACCCCTCTCACAACTACAATTATTGTTGGGTTTGGTGTGCAGATGGTGTTGCTTGTGTATGGTGTCGGTGTCAAGGTGTGTTGGTGTGGGCGACAAAGGGACGGATTGGGGGTAGATTGGTACGGTGTATATGTATCGAGGGGGGTTAGGATATGTCGCTCTGAGAAACTCACTTGATTTTCCCCTTTGCGTGGGATTGAGGGTTTTCTGTCCTGAGATTCTCCTCTCTTTTTTGGTTGACTCTCTGGGAATCACAGTGTCAGTTGAGGAGGAAGTGTGTGATGTACACTGAGTACTACCCAGTCTGATGTGGCGGGGATGGTTGAATTGGCCTGAGAAAATAAGCGGCTAGCAGTCTGTCAATATGAAAACTGTTTTCATTCTCCGTCGGACACGAAGGCGGCATGGATCACAAATAGAGTTGGCTGTTAGCACAGCTTTTATTTCTTTCATCAGCCACTTGAAGGCATTTCTGTGCAGACGAACAAATCACCACGTTTTGCCCCTGACGAGACAATCTCGCGCGCGATTTCCCGTCAATGAACACACGGTTTGAAGAAAGAACAAAAAAAAACGGTCATCTGCACGATTTTTTGTATTGCCTGCGTTCTGTCACGCGCGCGAAAACACTGTCAACCGATTGACGGACGATTGACACGCGAGGGTGACACGAGAACCGCGTGAGTGACAAGTGGATCAAGGGACAAGCAACTCGTGATTGTGGGTGTACACGGCAATGCGTCGCGTCGCATGGTCCACGCGTTGTGCTAAAATGTGCTCATACCAAAATATCGCGGATTCCGCAGCATGCTCCAGCAGGTTCTCCCTCGTGCATTAAACAGTGAATCTGCGCATGATTATTTATGGGTTCTTTTTAACTAAATTTCCCATCGTGTGTGCGGTGTGGAGTTTTTCCGGCTCTTGGCAAAAAAAAATTGGGGATGGGGCACCACGAGACATTCTCAACTTTTCCCGCCACTTTTCGCCGTCTGCGTGCGTTATCTGCGTAAAGCAAACGGAAAAACAAAAGACAACACAACAAAAAAGATGAAAAACCATTCGTCTGAGCCCAAGTGCGACAAATGGTGAGAATTTCTAGTAGAAAAGCAAACTGCCAGAGATTGAGGAAATGTGTGAAGGGAAATTGTTTTAAATGGTGAACAATAATTTGTCACTTGGAGAGTAACTCTGAGCGCGCAAGAGAGAAAAAAAAAGTGATATGGTGTGTGAGGAAGAATAGGAAAGAAGTGGAAAAAAATAGCTCCAGCAACTAGTGTGAAAATATATTCATTCCACTTGTTGGCACCCAGTACCACCCCCTAGCCGCTTTTTTTTGACGTGCCCGGGTGGTGTGAGTGCCACGCACATGCTTCACGGTCCGGCGCTGATAGCGCGCGAGTTGGCCTACGAACAGTGAGAGAGAGAGGGTTTTTTTTTCGGGTGGCCTACTATCCAGTGAAGTAAATTGTGATTGATGGTGGTGTATGCATAGATGGGAGAAGGTGGACCATGTCCATTCCCGGGGATTTGTGGCACTGTCCGCGAGAGTGGCATTGAAAAACGCGACACTGATTAACACAACCAGGCTTGACCAATTGAGAAATCTCCGCCAGTGTCACCGGACACATCGTCACACAGGAAGGAACACGCAGACCGCTCCGGCTCAAAAGAAGTTCCAACACTGATTAGATGTCTACAGCAATTGTGAGTCTTAATGACTTGATACTATAATTTTTAATCAATCACTTATCTGGCGTTGATTGCATTTGCTGCTTGCCACAAAACACTAATTAGGGGGAAATCAGATTGGAAGATATGTTGGTTGGAAAAAAAGAGTGGGCAGGTGGATTTGTACGTACACCATTGAAAAGTGATTTAAGACACCTCTTGCAAATTAAATCAGAAATTGGGATTGAAGGAAAAAACCATCATTTTCTTTCGAAAGTTGTTTTACGAATGGATTAAAGACTATCAAGTACTATTAAAAATTGTTTATAGATTAATCAATGGCATATGACAAAGTGTCGAAAGATAGGCATACTCAATAAAGGCAAAAGACAAGGGAAAGACGAAGAGAAATATTGATTTATTGAATTACAGGGATATTATCTTGTGCATTTTATTTATCAAAAGCTGTTTCTAATGAAAATCTACTGATTTACAAGAAGATATTCCTTGAGATGATTCAGTGACTATTGATGAAGATGAAATACGATTATTAACCATGTTCGGACTTATTATTTTATAAACATTTTCGAATAAGTACGGGAATTCTGTAACAGTATGACAATGTCATATGACAAATCTTCATGTGGAATTCTGGAGTACAACAACATTAAAGCCTAGCGAGCATGTAATGGCCATTGTAAACAGCTCTGTGTAGCCCTCAGTAACTGTTATAAGTCGGATTTTTAATTAGTTGTTCAGAATTTACCACATAAAAAATGAAAATTTGTCATATGACATTGTCATACTGTTATAGAATTCCTCTAAAGGTCAGAAAGTGTAAGATAAGATAAGATAAGATAGATATTTATTTTTCCATATACCTATTCTGTGGTTGCGACAGCCGCCGACTTACAAAGACCGGCCTCACCAGGTAAATGGCAGAAACCCTGGATCACAGACCGTATATGCCAACTCATATAATCGAGTATAAATTTTAAAAGTCTTACTAGACTTGTTAAATGTTTGTCGAAGGATGATCTTCTATAATTAAAATACTTTTTATAAAATACTTAGAATAATTTCAAAGATTGAATGAATAAAATCCTTTCACAAAGTTTATAGCAAAATTTTTCTAAACTAACTTAGTTCCGAAAAAGCTCTTCTTTCTTTTCTTTGTGATGATAAATACTCTTTTCTTAAAAAAAATAATATCTATTAATCATAAAAGCTTTTAACCTTTAAGGACGAGTGGGACATCGGGGTCCCAAAAACGAAAACCATTTTTCTGTCTATTTAGTGTCTAACTATAGTCAAAGAAAAAGTTTTTGTTTTTAGGACAACAGTCAGTGTCCCACTCGGGTACGCCTGCTAAGCGAGCATTTGAAGGGGAACCAGCAGGAAAACGTGCTAACGGTCGACCCAGGACGAAATGGTTGGATCAAATAGAGGAAAATTTAAGAAAATTAAATGTAAGAAATTGGAAAAGGTTGGCTGAGGACAGATTAAAATAGAGACAGGTTGTGAATGAAACCAAGGTCCTAGACGGACAGCAATGCTACAAATGATTAGTGTCCCACTCGTCCTTAAAGGGTTAACACAACAATGCACTTTGACATTTTGCTATAAAAACGGCTTGTCAAATTGACAAAAACAGTTTGTCAAAAGGATGCTTTTCCATGCAAAATCGGGAGAAAATGTTTTGTTAATTTGGTAATCAACATAATTTTACCAAAATTTTAACAAAATCCAGTTGGTCACGTCACAAACCTCTCTTTTTAGAGTAAGGGAAGGTGGGACTACATTGTGCTGGGGCTACATTTCCAAATAATTCAATTTAGATCCACATTTGTCTGTTTGATACATCTAAATTACATAACATTATAGTTCAGGTTCCTTTATAAATATATCCGGAAAATAGCATTTTCTGTGTAGTTCTGCTACACCTAGCTTAAAAAAATAGTTATATTTAATTATTTACGTTCAAATTGATCACAAATGAACTATTTAAATATTGAAAAATATTAATCAAAAGTTCTTGTGGAATTAAAAAACATTAACCCAAATTTTGTAAAAATAAGTATCCAGCTAAGATTCTTTGCTCGTAAAGTGAGCTACGATACACACTATAAAATCTGATTAAATATCTCATAGCGATTAAATAGTTTTATTCCCCTTAGAATTCTTGATTCAGATTAAAGAAAAAACAGAATAAATATAATTAAGGTTTCCTTTAAATTTCATAAATATTAATTGATTTCTAGGCAGTTCTGTGAATTAAATTCCTTTTTAATCTAACCATTTAGAGCTGGAGTTCGGTTCTCAAATGGTATCTTGGATAAGAGATAAGTAGAATTCTATTTTCACAAAAATTTGTTGCTGTTTGATGAATTCTAACTCATTTCCGAATTGTCAAACTAAATTTTCTCACAAAACGATGAAAATTTATGAACTGCCACATTAAGAAACTTAAAAGTCTTACCTAGTTATTAAAGGGGTGATTGATAGTGGAAAATGACCCTTGTTTTTTTTTTTATTTTCCCCACAACAAAGCAGTAACAGATACATTTTGATACTTGAGATAATTCTAAATTCGAACAGAAAACACACAAACCACCACGCGGGCGAAACGGAAAATAAAGCTATTTTTCTTAAGCTTTTGAAAATAATTTTCGAATTTTTTGAGCTTCAGCTGTGAATGAGGCAAATTAGGTAACTAGTTTCTACCTTAGGTAACTATTATCGGTTTCAGCGGAATCCTAAATCGAAATTTATGTCAGTGTTGGTTAATTGTTTTTCGTTTAATAAAGGTTTACATTTCACGATTGTTTTATTTATTTTTAACTTCTTTACTGTAATATTAGTGAAAATATACAAAATAATCTCATTTTTTTATTATTCAGGAATTTTGCTTGATTATGAAAAAAAAATCTTTAAAAAATATTGATTACGTGTGGTAGACGACGCTGGGGTTTTTCATGAATACGTAGTAAAAAATGATTATAAGGATAATCGTTGGTTTGCGTTTTTACCATCATTATTCTTGTAAAGTTACTCAAATATGTATTTCAGCAAAATGCGTAATCTGAAAATGTGTAATTTAAATTTTAAGTAATACTAAACTGTGTAACCAACTGCGAATGATTACGCAGTTGCGTACATTTTCTTACAAATTTCCTGTTAAATTACACAGTTCTCAGACAAAATGTTTACAAATTACATAGTTTTCAGAAAAAATGTGTACAAATTACACAAATGTGTATCAGTACACACAATTACATGTTTATGTAAAATTTACAACGAAAATCATGGTAAAGTAGCTGACATTTTCTTATTGTGCATGAAGCATTTTCCAGCATCATTTTCGAAACGTTTATAACTATGTTTAAGCTAACTATGTCCAGCTATTTTCCCGGATCTTAATTTATTATTCCAAAATTTTACGCTTTCGAAAATCTTGAATGAGTGAGACTGCCCTACTCTCCCCTAATTTACAACCTTACTATTACTACTATATTTGTTGCCTAAATATTACGTGAGGTTTTATGCTTTACATTAGGTTACTCACAGTGTGTCGTACACCATTCCATGTTAAACTTCTCCCCTTGTACTTTAATCTCTGGGAAAGTTTCTATGAGTTGTAGATTTTTTTTAAAATTTAATCTATAATATTCTTTATATTTAAAACTGATTCACTCTCCATAAATTGGATAATTTGATCGCTTTGATATTATACTTATTAGGAATTTCATTTTAAACCATTAAAATGATTTTTTTAATCAAATCTTCATAAAATTTACTCCCTTTTCTTTGAACTTGGCAGTAAATGACAATAGTAAACAAATTCATAATAAATAAATAAATATATAAAGCTCTTAATATTAGTAATCAATGTAGAATATAAATAATAGATGACAATTAAATTTGAATTCCTGAGTAAATGAAACTGTACACCGCATCCCCTCAAACTCTCCCCCTTGATGTCGATTCACTTGGATACTTGGAAGGTGGAAGGTGTAACCCGACAAAAGAAATGATCTCAGGCACAGCCAGAGATCAGAATGTCGCTGAAATAATGGAGTCAGAATTGATGGGAATAGTGTCGAAATAATATTCCATAAAATATGTGCCAATAGTCATTTCAATAAAATGTGATGCGATGCATCTCGGTGTGTGTGTCTCTTAATGAATTTCCATTAATCTAAAATGTCCATTTTGATGGAAGCGACCTTAATACATACCAGTCAATTGCAGGCAGATGCCTTGCGATGTGATGATTTTTGCAAAAAAAAATAATAATAAATAAATAAATAAAAGAAGAAAAGTTCCATCAAAGCTGATGGGTTGGCGGGAGTGAGAAAGAAACCATGGACTAGGGAATATGCGGCCAGTGACCAACAATTTGCACAATTTTACAATCATTTAATTAATATCAATAAATTTTGCATTGAAAGACGTGCAAGATCGCGTGTGTTGCGGTTGATATTGCCTTTGAACCTCATGCTGTCTTGATCAGTAAATTTTCGGTTTTAAACACCCAACATTTTGTCCCTCATTTCGATCTTGCTGGTGACTTTTACGAGCCACTTTTGAGTGGATCCCCATTCAAAGTCGATAAATTGGCATTATATAGGGGGTAGTAGGGGGGTACTGGGATAGGCGGGAAATAGGGAGAGAATTATGCATCTTTTTATTGATTAAATTGATTTTATTTAGCCATCCAGAGATTCCTGACTAAATTGAATCTGTCGCCTCTTTGATATTCTTTTTTTTTCTTTGGTGGTTGTTTTTTTTTTTGTACCTCGTAAGAGATCAGATTCTCAGGAGCTGGATCGGCTGGCTCTTGGCGATTTAATGGAGTGCCGGAGGAGATTGTGGCTCGAGGGGGAGAGTATATCGTGTGATATGTGCAGGCGATTCAGGAAAACGATTCAATCACTCATAATAACTTGAATATATGTGAGTGACATCTTGAAGAGGATATGCCATCCATCCAGCCAGCCATCCATTTACCATACCACTCTTTCACCTCAGAGGGTGACTGTCCAAGAAGTAATTTCTACTTCATATCGTCCTGTAGACATTTCTAAGTAAGACACTACAAGGCCATGTTGTCAGCTCTCCTCCATGTTATGAATCTCCTTATAAACTTTTTAAAAGTCGTATTAAAAATGTCATTTAGCTTCTTGAACTACTTTCTCAAAATCTTCTTGTAGAAATCTCTAAGTACTCTATAGAATCTTGTCATTACCCTTATAAGCAAGGGTATATCCTGATAAAGGTTTTGGAAATTTCGATACACTGTTAGTTCATATCTCTTGATGTAAAACCCCTACAGGATGATTAAAAGATATACAGAAATTTTCGTTCTATAAAACCGGTTTCATTTGCGACCTTCATATGACCTTGTAGAATTCTATAAGTAACGCGCTAAGAAGATGTGATCTTAAAGTCTTTTAAGAATTAGTTTGCTGATAAAAAAACCGGAAATATCGGTAAGAAATTTACACAAAACTTTGTGTAAACATTTTTTAAGCGATGAATAAGAAGTCGTGACTTATACGGACCTTAAGACCTAAGCCGTATGGCTTATGTACTCTAATTTCTTATCAATCACGATCTTTTTAAAACTTAGGATTGGATTATTAAAGCTAATCGACCTATTAAGTTCTCAAAATGCAATAAAATTGCTCGCCATTTTTGGATTTTGAGATCTCTGGAAACAAAGCTAAACCTCTAGTCTGAAAACCGCTTTAGGATCGCACGTTTACAAGGTCATATAAAGAAAAGGTCTTAAAAGAATCCGGTTTTACAGAACGGAAACTTTTATATGTCTCATAATCGTCCTGTCAGAGCTTTATACCAAGAGTTAAGAGTTAAAGAAATTGTTGGGACCTATATCAGTAAACTTGCTTATAAGGGTCACTGAAACAGAATAAGAAAACAAGATTATAGAGCGCACTTTAAGCTTTCTTCAATAAGACAATAAGAAGGAAATTCAATAAGAATATATCTTGATCTTTGGAACATTTTCCTTCAATCGTGTAGCCCTTCCGGACTACTGACACTAATACCCTAGACACAATTACGACTCAAACCGAGAGAGGACTTAGTGGACAATAATAGAAATGTAGTTTTACCATTATTTCTAATATAATTACACTAAGCCGGCTGTCTCTCGGCTAATCCTCAGGTCTGTCAAGGCCCTAACACTCAAAAGGTTGTAGCCCTCTTTTTCGGGAATCGCAAATCCACCACACATGGCGCCAGGTTATCATACCACGCACTCTAAAGCAGGTCAGGAAGGCAACTTTGTGACTGCAACCATGTTACCAACGGTGAGGAGAGTAACAGCACGATGGGTATTTTGCCGTAGTCTGGCTGAAAATCATTTACGATACGGAAATAAATATCAGCATGCGGTTTTCCGCAGAAATTAATTTCGTCAAATTCAAGAGGCTAAATGGTGATCTACCCCTTAAAACGCTCTATTGTCGTCTCAAAATGCCCCTAAATTCTGCTTTCTCAATAACTCAGCCCTTATGGCATGGATCGGTCTGGAATTTTAGTATATTATAATTGAGCCCAAGGCCTTTCGATTAAAAGGAAAACTTGACTCTCTCCAACATCCCTTAACCAAGCTATAAAGTATCAAAAATTTAATTTTAAAATGGGCATAGCTCCGCTTAGAATTGACTAAATATGAATCCTAATGGTGATTTGGAAAGGTTTCGTTTAATTTTACAAGTTTTTAAAATATTCCAACTTAATTCGATTTAATAGAAAGGAGGGCTCATCAATCGAAAAATCAATTTCTGAAAATTCGATGTAACTTATTTGAAAAACCAGATGGTGTATTTTGATTAAATTATAGTAGGTTGTAGCTGAGTTCAAGGCCTTTCCAAAAATGGGTATCACTTCCCTTTCGATGTACTCTGACCTGAACTACAAAGGAAACTTAACTTATATCTTAAAACTGAATTTGTACTATTTCAAGCTGGAAGCACTTAAAGGTTGCTTGTAAAGTGTCTAAGCGTCTATAAGCTTATCTAGGCTTATCATTGGTTTACTCCTGTGTACATTCTGCAATTCAAATTTATATTTGTTGCATCATTTTTTTTATTAGATTTCAGTGACACTTATAAAAAAGAAGTATATGTTGCGACCTCTAAAATGATAGCCGGACTTTCCGGTTACTTGCGGCCCGGTGACCTTTAAGTGGAGTTCAAGGCTAGGAAAGACGACTGTGACCTTAATTATTTTACCTTCAGTGAGGCAAATGGCCTAGGCCAACTATTTAACCATCCTCCTTCTGTTCTATTTAAGAACTTGTGTCCTTCTGGGGCTTGAAGCGGTCAGTTGATTTCCAGTGTGCCATAAAAGTATCAGATACTTACAGAATGAAGGTTTTCACAAGTCTTTTAACGAAACTTTGAAAGGCCTAAAATGGGAATTTTGTGTTTTAACCCCTGTAGAAAGTTTTAGCCCTTTGAGGACCAGTGGGACACCGATGTCCCAAAAACGAAAATATTTTTTCTGACTATTAAGAGAATAAAATAACTTTTTATAGTAAAAAAAAATTGTTTTCCTTTTGGGATACCGGTGTCCCACTCGTTCTTAAAGGGTTAAGCCCCTTAAGAGTGCTCCGTTTTACTTTTAGTTTAGGTTTAGGTCTCAGTTTCGAAACCAAGATAACTATAGAAAGATTATAAGAATTTTGGTTCTTATAATGCCTTATTAATGGTTAATACAGGCTTCAGACCTAAGGCTTAGTCAAATGGCTTAACTGCTTTAATTTCTCAGCAATCGTGATTTTTTTGGGAAAATTTAACTTAGGATTATTATTCAAGATATTAATGATTATTAAAGATAAATAACCTATTAGTCTCTCAAGTAGCAATTAAATTTCACGCTATTTAGGATTTTAATACCTACAGGAAATGGGCTAAACCTCTACTCTGCAGACCGCTTTAGGTTTCTGAACTCAAAAATCTTATAATAAGTGTTATAAATTTGAATTTATAACACTTTCAAAAATTTTGGTTCTTTAAGAATGACACCAATTGACATGTTCTTGTAATAATCTATAAGTACGTTATAGAACCATGCGATCTTAAATCCTGCTTGTTTCTCATTTTATAAATAAGGAGCTTGATTAAAGTAACTCATTCATAAAAAACTTTGAGACTTGTACAAGAACCTTAGAGGCCAATTATAACACCTTTAGAAGTTTAGGTTCTATATTACCGCAATTACTTCCCTAGATTTCCATTTTTTTCCCCTAAAATTAATTGTCCTTGTAATGACATTTTCAATTATTGATCAGAACGTCATATTTTCCATTTAGTCAGAAGAAAATCAATGGGGCGAACCACCCTGTGGCGTCTTGGAAGTATTATTGGACGACACGTTATAGTTTCACTCTGTCAAACGAACCGATCACTCATTTCTGACTGACACGTGACAGGCAAAATGGTCAATTCATATGTATAAGCAAAGTTATATCGAGCTGGAGACTTCATCCAAAGGCACTGAAACTATAAGCTTATATATAAATAAAGAAGCAGTGTAAATAGCCATGGAGTTATTTTGAAATTGAACATTTCAATTAAATTTGTGTCTTGGCCGTCCATCAATCTCGATACAACATAACGAAGAAGTGTCATCCATCTGCCGTTTCCAATGTATAAACTGGACAACATAATTTCATGTGATGGCATGAGGATGGACTTGGCCGCACTATAAATAATTCCCTGCAAAATGTTTTCGAAAATTAAATGCACTGTCAGTGGATTTCCTTCTCATTCTCCCCTTTTTTTCCCTACTTTAGAAAATTGTGGGTGAAATTTTTCCACCCTCAATTCCCCATATTTCTGACAAATTGCGCATCTTTTTTTTTCTGTGGCGTACCCAGGAGTTGCTTTAACCCCAAGGAATGTGGTACAAATTTGTCGATGAATTAAGGTAAATGGAGAGAATTTTAAAAATGCTAAACAAATAGCACAAACATCCAAATCACTCTCTATGATGCTTCCGCATGAGGAGGCACCCCCTGAAGATACACATTTGTAGCTCAGAGGGTGCTTTTCTGTATGCGTTTGCTCATTTTTCTATTTAGTCGTTATGTCAATTCAAATTTGAATTGTGACATTTAATGAACCGTCAAATAATTATTCTAATGGGGTACGCACGATTTATTTTGTTTTGACGACTGACTAGAAATGTCAAACTCATGTTTAAAAAATAAAAAAATTGTTTCAATGCGTGAACTAGCACATTTATTATTCAGAGCACAACTGTTCTGTCAGATTGATCAGCTGTTTGCTGTCATAGAACATTGACACGGACATGTTGTCAAACAAAACTTCAGTTCTCCTGTCAATGTCAAATTGACAGGTCTGACATTTATAAAATTTTAGTTCATTTTCGAAAAAAAACCAGCAGTAAAAAATTCAAAATGAGCAGTAAAAAAATTAAAAATGAGCAGTAAAATATTTAATTATGGTCAGTGAAAAACTTAAATCTTTACAAAAATGGGTCTAATTTATATATATTTAACACTTAAAATTGTTGCAGATAGAATGAAAAGACCTTTATTTTCCCTTTGCCAAAATTTAGAAGATAATATTACTGTTTCAATTTTTTTTTTGTTACTGATCAAATTTAACTTTTTACTGCTCATTTATACAATGCCTTTATTTTCTAATTTATTAATTTATATTATTTATTTAATTTCTTTTTTTTACAAATATATTGCACAGAAATATTGTAAGAGATTTTTCAGCATAAGTAGAAGTGTTAAATGCTCTTTAGATTTCGGCATTCTTATTAACTGTCAAATTTCGTAATTTCTTGGTAAATATCTCTTTAAATAATTTATTTCTTTTTACTTTAAAATGGTTTTTTTTAATACAATTTTTATTTGGCTGAATGCTGACTGAATGCTCACTTCATGACTTGAAGAACTCCAATACAGTACAGTTCCTCAAATTTGAACAACGGTTGCATTCAAAATGTAAAATATGAGGTTATGTAAAAGAAATTTTGCTAGGAGCCTGAATTAGGACTATTTTTTCTGATGTTCCCTCAATATTGCCGTATTATATTAATTTCCTCAACAAATTCCACCTATTTAATAATAAATTCAATTGGTAAAATTCTCAAAAGTTATTTTCATTAATTTAAGAAAAGTGAATTTTATATGAATTCTGTTTCATTTTTGAATATATTATTCAAATTTGAGGAGTGAGAAATGTCATCTATTCTCCCCAAATGTTCAAATTTGAGGAACTCTACTGTACTTGGAACGTCAATTTACCTTCAAATTTTGACACAAAACTAGCTGTCAAATTTGACGTAACTTATTTTAAAAATGACAAATAGTGTCTTGGAGACCTTTTTAAAGTCTTAATATAAATTTCTGTTTAAGCAGTTAAGGTAATTCAAATTTTGACATGTAATGAACTGTCAAACTGACGTTTTATTTATTCATGTATAAATCGTATTTTAAAGGACTGTCTATTAATTCAATTCGATATACTTTTAGGGTCATGGAAATTTCATGATAATAAATATTCATTTCTATGTCTCAAATGTATTGCGTGTGCCTATTTATCTCTGTCACAGTCAAATCTCAATTGAATTTATTCTGATGCCTGGAAGAAAAAGCAGAAGAAGATTCTGAATGTGTATGGATAAATAAAAATGTTCAAATTTGAGGAACTCTGCTGTACTCGTAACGTCAATTTTCCTTCAAATTTTGACACAAAACTAACTGTCAAATTTGACGTAACTTATTTTCAAAATGACAAATAGTATCTTGGAGGACTTTTTAAAAGGCTTAATATAAATTTCTGTTTAAGCAGTTAAAGTAATTCAAATTCAAATTTTGACATGAAATGAACTGTCAAACTGACGTTTTATTTATTCATGTACAAATCGTATTTTAAAGGACTGACTATAAATTTAATCGATACACTTTTAGGGTCATGGAAATTTCATGATTATAAATATTCATTCTTATGTCTCAAATATATTGCGTGTGCCTATTTATCTTTCTCACAGTCAAATCTAAATTGAATTTAATCTGATGCACAAAAGAAGAAGCAGAAGAAGATTGTAAATGTATAGGAATAGGAATGCAATTTTGTACTGATATAAAAAGCTTCATTGTTTTTGATTTCTCTTCACTTCTTAAACAATAAGAAATAGTTCCGAATATTTATAATTTACCTCAATTTTTATTACGTCATTAATGTCAATTCAAATTGAATTTTAACAGAAAAATAACGAAAAATGACAGTTGTAAAGTCAATCCAAAATTGCGGTGTCAATACGAAAAGGAATTCCGTAAGAGGACTCCTACTTTTTATCGCGATGTGTTCAAAATTTATCTCTCGTCGCTTCTGGAGTTTTCCAAGGGGGTTTAGCTGATAAATTGCCAAACATATTTGATACTGTTAAATATAATGCGACGTCCTTTGATTATATACTACCCAAAAATAAGCAGCCAGCGGCAAAAGGCGAAGGTGTCTCGGAGGGATGTTGAAGATGTCAGGAGCAATTTTTCAGTCGTCACCATCCGGTCATCATCATTGTTGGGGAGGTTTTTGGGGATGCTCTATCAACTCTGCCTTCATGTCATCGCTCTCAATCAATCGCCTCTTGTTGCTCCATGGCATTTTTGGACCATCCTCCTCCACGAAATGATAAATGCACCAACAATTTTTCTCTTACTCCCTCGGATTCTTTTTTCCTCATCGGTACTTCCTCTTTGTCCTGGCATTCTTGTCACCTTTCTGATGAGATATTCCCTGACGGTGTGGCTTTTTTTGTGTGACGCCGGCTGGGCTCTTAAGTGAAAGAGGCAAAGAATAATTTGATCAAAACAAGAAAAGGTTGGAGGTTGAACATGAGGAAAAAAATTTGACAGGAATTCCTTAAGCTTCCTCCTTTCCATCACATCTATGAAACGCATTTTTATGAAGCGGATTGGAATAAAGAAGAGTTGAAGGGTTCATAGAATAATAATTTTATTAAATATTTGATTAAATATTTTTTAAGTAATTAACTGAACTATTTTAAAGCTCTGTCAAATCTGTTGTGCATTTGTAGGGTTTCCATTCTTCCGTGGAAACACCTAACGGCTCTTGAAAATGCAAAGAAACCTGTTAAAGCTCACGATTAAAGATGGCGCCTCTAAGCAATCCATTTGGTAGGATCATTAACACCGAACAGTCCGTTATCCTCGTTATGTCAATTCAAATTTGAATCTTGACAGTCAAATCTGTCAAACTCAATCTCAAATCACTTCAAATTCAACTCTGTCGCGCAAACACCGCAAAAAGAGCATTTTACAAAGAAGCTTCAAATTGTTTCCTGGGGACTTGATTTTATAATTTGTGGTTGGTGTGACAGTTAAAAAGGCGGCAGTAGGGTGGAAAAGGCACCCCGGGGCCCGGAATAAATCCATATACGGAGGGGATATTTTTTTACCATATTCCAAGGGGGGTTCCTCTGCATAAAGTCGCTTTGATGTGATGTGTAACTGTCTGAGGGAGTTTTCGCAACAAGAACCAATATTGTCTGCCCTTGACATTCCACTCTTGCAAGCAAATTGAACCATTGGCTCTGGGGTGAGGACTATAACAAGGGATTTTTTTTCCACAAAACACCCACCAGAAGCAACTGACTTTGTGGGTGATCCGTTGATCTTGTTGATTACAAGATCACCTGTCATCGAGCGGTATGCGTTGTGTTTTGGTACCAATTTTCACTCTTCCGCCCACATCTTCATGTGCACCGTGAGTAAAAATGAGAATTTACTGTCGTGCTACAAGAGTTGGAACAGAATATTGCGATAAATTAGAGGTATCTAACCTGATGAAGATCTCTCTTCGCGCGGTTCTTGCCTTAATTGCGCCAACGTGAAAATTACAAGATGAGCAAATGGGAGGGAATGTATGTGAGAGAAGGTGAGAAAATATACTCTACAACTCGTCATATTTTGTTGGATTTCTTCTCTAAATACAATATGGTAATTTCTTGCAAGATATTCAGGAAGAGGCTTTGATACTTTTGTAAAATTGTGAAAAATATGAATGTTTGTGAGATTTAACGAAACTTAACGAAAAAATTGATAATCGAATTAAGTCTGTGTTTAATAATTCAGTGAGAAATCTCATAATTTTAGTGTGCTCATATTAATCTGTTATACTACTGAAGGTTTAAAACTTAACGAAACAGGTTAGGGTTCTTAGTTTTTGTTTTTACTAAATCAGTTTTAAAAAATTAAATTAAAAATCCGTTTTGTTTTTCTTGAAAATACAGATCTGTAATGGTTTATAAATCACTTCATTAAGATAATGTAAGTAATGAACTTAACGAAAAACAGACGAATTCTTTTATTATGGATTTTAAGTTTATTCTTGGTAATTATTTGTATAGTTAAACCCGCGATTTATCATGAAAAGGCCATGAAAATTTGTTTTTCAACAAACCATTTTATATTCTTACAAAAGTGTTGCCTACGAAACTCCTTACTATTTTAATTAAAATTTACAAAATTTCTCAGTTCAACAAGAAAAATAGATTATCATTATTTTAAAAATTTAAAACCAAAATATTAAAGTCTTTATTTTAAATTTATTGACATAACTTCAATAATTTATAACAGTTCTTAACTTAACGAAACTCATATAAAACTTTTTTTACATTCTCAAATTGAGTATTTGTCAATTATTTCAATCTGATCAGTATTTAAAAAAAAATGTGACTGTTTAAGATTTCAGAGAATCTTTTATTAAGTTTCTCAGGTCTTAAACTTAACGAAACTCCTAAATATCTATAAGTTGTTATATTTATTGCTTTTTATTTATATTGTACTGTCTTCTCCCTGGCTTATACAACCTGAGAAGGGGTATTTCCACCGTTTGGCTCCGGAGTAGGTTGGGCACCAACGTTAAGACGGCGGTGGACGCATAAACCTATGTTATTATGCGTCTAAGAGAAGCACAGTTTCAAAGCCAGTTTGATTTTTTAAATAAATAAAATTATGTTAAATTAAATAAATTATCTATAATTAATTTTTCATTTTTAACTTAAAAAGTGTTGTAACAATTTGACTTTATGTTAACAATTCTAATAACTTAATGGAGTTTTTAACTTAACGATTTTTTTTTGTTTTAGCATTTTATTATTTGCAAAGCAATCTTTAATATTTTGCTTGAAATTAATAAATACAAAATTTTTAGGATTGTGGTAAATTCATCAAATTTGTGTAAATTTCTATAGACAAGTATTCTGTGTCATTTTCGTTAAATCAGCAACGTATACAAAATTCAACTAAAGTACTAAACGTATTCTTATAAGCAGAAGAATATTTTAAAAGTTACATAAACCATGACTTTGTGTATCATTTATGAAATTTACTTAAAATTTGGAAAAATATTCACTATTAAAAAAACTTAACGAAAGAAAAAAATATGCTGAATTAAATAACTTAAACTGACTTTATTATTGTTATTAATCGTGTCGAGGCCTAAAATTAAGTTTGTCTTGCCCAAAAACGGGTCAAGTGGGCCACGTCAATGGCAAGCGGACTTGCCGACAATTATTCTTTCGACACTCTTGTTTAAGCCTCGTGGTGGAAGGATCAGTCAGTCCCCGGGGATTGTCCAGGAGCACCGATTCAGTTCCGATTAAGGTCCTTAAAAATCGTAGAGCTTCCTTCCTTGTTCCCAGTGAGTTTATTGAATAATATATTATCGTTAAACAGTGAACAGTTAAGGGTTTCGTTAAATTCAAGGCATTAATTATTTAACGAAAGAATTTACGTGAATGCTTTCGTTAAATAATTGATTCCTTAAATTTAAAGAAACCTATAAATATTTACTATTTATTGATAATGTTTGTTTAATAAAATCTCAGTAAAGTACTTAATTGAGCATACTCAATTTTTCTTTCGTTAAGTTTTTATAATAGTGCATCTTTCTCGAAATTTTTAGTGAGTTTCATGAATATTTCACAAAGTTATGGTTTATGTAGCTTCTTAGATGTGTAGCCAAAGTGCGTCCAAAAAGAGCATCGATATCTGAGGTATATCCCAAGCATTGGCGCCACATAAAGTCTCTGGCATCCGTGTAAACAAGCCCATTTTCCAGGCATGTGCGAGGGGAGGGCTCCTGGGTTGGAAAATTAGACGAGAGCAATACAGAATTGAGTGGTAGAGACATGAGCTTTGATATTCACAAATTTCTTCGATTGACGTGCGATTGAGCTCTCAAAGGCCTCAACATACTGAAGAATTAAATGATTTTTGCCAGAAGAGTGACTCCCAAAAGGATTTAATTATTTATGCGGGGGCACAGGGGGGGTACAGCTAGAGCATGTATGTGCGGTGCCACCCTCGCAATTTATGTTGATAATGGGGGTTTGGTGCTGTTCCACCTACTCCAAAGCCTCGTTCATCATCATTGCAACCACCCAGAAATTTTTCCATTGAGATCCTCGGGTTTGGGGGTTGGGGCAAAATAAGGGGGGTCTAGAGAAAATTGTGTACGAGAGTGAAAAGTTTTCGTGGTGGTTAAAGTGGTCCATTAAAAATTTATTTATATTGTGCTCTATACATATATTTTCCTATGGATTTTTATGCTTAAACCCGTGGACTAAACCACCTTCAGTCTCAACTCAATTTTTTTTGCCAGGTTTGGGGGATGATGGTGTGGGAATTAATGATACCATTAGTGGACACTGAGAGTCGATATATGTTGGGGAGGTGCTTGGGGTGGTCTTCATCCTTCCATTTCCCTCTCTCGCAAAAAAAAGGCAGCATTTAGCACTAACTTTTGGTGTGAAGAAAATGTCACAAGCTATTTACATTGTCTCTCTTATTTTCCATCATACTCCCCCGGAAAACAGAACATCTACAAGAGAACAGGGAAATCCCCAAGAAAATCACCCTCGTAAATCTCACAGGAATTTTTGATGAATTTCTTCAGGGAAGAATATGAGTGAAAATGTGGCATTTTTCACCCAAGAAGCTATCCACGGTACAAAAAAAAATAGACCTCGAAACCTTAATGACTCCTCGTGGAATTATCAACAATTTATTAGCACTAGGAAGTTGATGAAAGTGTGAGTAGTGCGAGATATTTGATCAATAAATGCACGCACTAGACTTGGAAATGTTACGAGTGATTCATCGCTCCACTAACTACCCTGACTACCCCATTAAAATTGATTTATAGGCATGTACAATAAATCACAGCCTGGCATATGCAAATCAATAGTGAATCTCAGGGAATGGAACTTGTGCCAGCCACCCCCTGAGACTTCCTCAGGATCACTCCGAAGGAATTTTATCCAGTAGAGAAGAATTTAGTGAGAATTCTCACTATTGGAAAATGTTGGAGTGGAAAAAGATATTTTAAGAAGGATGATTAACAGCTTGGGAGTGGTTTTCCATCATCAATCGACACTGACTTTATTGCTCAAGATAATTGTCTAGTGAATCAGAGTTGATCATATGATAGATAACTTTTTAAAAGATAATGATTTGATCTTGAGAAATTCAGAACTTAACGAAATTTTGACAAAAAGCTCATTTCCTTGCCAATTGATGTGTCATAAGCTGTTCCGGCTTAAGTGAAAACGGATTGAATGAATTTAATATGAATTGCCTACTATTGGGAGCTCATTTATAAAATAATTTTTGAAGTACTCTGAAAGAAATAATTTGCAAAAGGGTGTAAAAGGGTGCAAAAATCGATTAATTTTGGAGATGAATTTCGAATTAAACGAAAAATTTGCAATTGGGTGCAAAAATTTGCAATTTGGCAAATATTTGCCAATTATTGCCTCCCTTTGCAAATTTTTGCAAATTTTTACCTCCGAATGAGCACTATAGTAGCGCCATCTGTGGCGAAACACCATAAATATGATTTGGCATTCTTGTCTGCCGCATTAACACAAAATCGACGTACACATACTCTCAATGAAAATGTTAATTGCACTTTTCAATTTTTACTCCACTACCACCGTAGACACTTTTTTTTCAAAAACTTTTCACTTTATCTATTATTTACCTAATTTCTTAGCAAATTTTGCACATTTTTCTGCATTTAAACACTGACATTTGCAAGAATTTTTCTCGTAGGACTATTACTGAATGAACCATCCAACATGTCAAAAATTTTTGCATTGGGATGCAACCTCGCGAACAAATCTTTCAAAAATCTCACTATTTAGGTCTTTTCGTCAGAAAATATTTGTCACAAAACACTCCAAAGACCTGAGCAAACTTCTGAACCACAAAATTTCTTTTTCCCAAAAAAATGTTTGTCAATTTTCCTACAAAACACTGCTCAATTTTCACCTTATTTCTGTCGGCACCGTGTTTTTGTGAATCGTAACACAATTCTCTACCGTAGGAGCTTTTCTTCCCATTTTCCACTATTATAGTTATTGAGAAAACACGCGAAAACTATCACCACTTTGCGAATTAACTGCACTGTGAATTAATATTTTGTCTGCCATTTGACAATTCTGAGCGACACTGGAACTGGAAGCCATTGGAAATTGCTTATTTTGTCGCGTGCAAAATGGTAAACTTTTGCATCCTTTTGCATCTTTTTGCAAAACAAGGTTGATTGAATTCGAATTGACCAAAAAATCGATTGAAATTAATCGATTTTTGCAAAAAAGTCGATTGGAGCCAGGGTTACTACCCTTTTTGGTTAATTACATGGAGTGGGTGTTCTCCTTTTGCATCCTTTTGCAAATTATTTTTTTCAGAGTAGGTACATGTGTGCAAATATTTTTCATATTTAAAATTTTGAATACATTTCTTATGCACCTTAGGCGCAGAAAATAGGCTGAAAATTAAAAAAAAAATTAAAGTTTTTTTCCGATTTTTTGTATAACTCAGACTAAAACTTAACGAAAATCACTTTATTTTCCAATAGAAAAGTCTACATTTTTAAAATGATTGCATAGTACTGGTAATAGAAACTTGTAAACATGTAGGATTAATGAAATAGACTTCAAATTCAAGCTTATTTGAACGAATCGAATCAAACGCAAAACTTACTTGTAAGTTGAATACTCTTTCTTTCGTTAAATTAAGAAGTTAAACTGCTTTTCAGTGACTCATTCTTCATGTTTAATCATCAGTTTTTTTTTATTTTTCTCATGGAATTTAAAACTTTTGTTTAATGTTGAAGTTTTATTAAATACTCTGTTTGTCTCAGATTAAAACTTAACAAAAATCACATAATGTTCCAAAACAAAAGAAAACATTTTTAAAATGAAGACATAGTACTGGTAATAGAAACTTGTGGATATGTAGGATTGATGAAATAGACTTCAAATTTAAACTTATTTTAACGAATCGAATCAAACGCAAAACTTACTTGTAAATTGAATACTCTTTCTTTCGTTAAAGTAAGAAATTAAACTGATTTTTCAGTGACTCATTCCTCATGTTTTATGCACATTATGATATCTTACCTATTTTCATAAAATAAATACCTCTCTTACTTTATAGTGTTATTATTTTCCTGTATTCATAAATGTCTGAAAATTGTTTTTAAGATTCTTTTTCGTTAAGTTTTCTGAATATTGAAAATTATTTGAATTTATCTGTTTCTTTAAAAGATTCTTTTTAATAAAAGAGCCTGAAACATAACGTAGTATGTTCCTTTTTTTGCAAAACTATGCTTGGATTTTTTAAAATGACGCAGAGTACTGAAATTAGGATCTCTTTGGACATAGAGTTTAGAATAAAAAGATTTTGAAGAATTGACTTGAAAATTCCTTAAAAATTAAGGTCTGTAACTTAACGAAAGAATTCTGACAGTAGAACATTCTTCTCAAGACGTGTTATTCACAAGCTTTATTATTAAACTGTCAGAAGATTTAATACGATCTGTAAATTATTTTTTCGTTAAGTTTTATTCTCATTGCTATTTCTCTACATTTTCCATAAGAATTAATGCTTTTATAACATTGCTTTTAAAGTCTTGTCAAATGTTTTGTTTCAAGTGCAACGTTTCGTTAAAAAGAAATTTGTAAATCAACGCAAAAATTCTAACAGTAGAAAACTCTTCTCAAGAGGTGTTATTCACAAACTTTATTGTAAAACTTTCAGAAAGTTTAATACGATCTATAAATTATTTTTTCGTTAGCTTTTATTCACTTTCCTATTTCTCTATGTTTTCTATAAAATTATTGCGTTCATTACATTGTTTTTTTAAACCTTGTCATATATTTTGCTTTAAATAAATTGTTTCGTTAAAAATTAAATTCTGTAACTTAACGAAAAAAATTCCGACAATAGAATACTCTTCTCAAGAGGTGTTATTCATAAGCTTTATTATTAAACTTGCAGAAAGATTACTGCAACCTGCAAATTATTTTTTTGTTAAGTTTTCGTGTTTCATTAAATGGCTCTTTTCGGTGGAATAATATTTTTAATATTTGTTTGTCTCGAATAAAAGAACAAAAGGGAAAAATTTCAAAGGTCACCTCAGAGTATTACTTCGCTAAACGTTTTTTTTTGTTATAAGCAAGGTTATAAGTTCTTCTGGAAGTTCCAACTCTGGAGATTGGTCGCCAACGCTAAGACGGCAGTGGCCGCTATTACGCAAATGTAAAATTCTTTAAGCTCCGTATCTCCGATAAGTCGAAAAGTGAATTCAAAATTGAAATCCTAATCTTGCATTTAGAGAATCCTCAGCTTTGTAAGAGCGGCTTGTTCAGAGTCCCAACTAATCTATCGATTGTGGGTGAATAGAGGACTGACAATGAATAGATCATGTATGACTTAATGTGAGACAATCATCCTGCAATGACCCCCAAAAAGCCAATATGTTTGATATGGGAATGCATTTGAATAGCATTCAGTGCATTTTCCCGCGAAAGCTCCATCAATGAATGCGTCCAAAAGTGACCAACAATACGGATAAATGGTCCATCTGAGGGATGCTGCGGACAAGGAAATGTTATGCGTTTGGCCAGCACACGATCGCATCAAAAGAGTCATATTGTTTGGAAAATTAAGGGTTCAATGGGGTGATTTATTGGATTCTCCTTATGCTGGAAAATAGCATAATGTGGAATTTCAATAGACCATCATATTGGGACTTATTTCGCGAGTGAAATCTTATTAGGAAATTGGCATTTTGGCGCGGAAAAAGACAAAGTCAGTTTGGGGGGGACATTTTTAATAAACCCTAATTAACCCCTTGATAAATCATTAGCATTTCCCGTCAGTGCTTTTCATGTTCCCTTCGTGGTATTTTGCTCTACCCCAAATTGGATTTTCAGAGGGATGGGGAGTGGTGTGATTTTCACAAGTCAAGTTCAATTTCATTCGATCAAATGCCATCCCTATGAAAATCTATTGAAAATGCTACCTCTTTTGCTTTTTGATCGTTGAAACAGAAAATTATATTTTCAAAATCAATTTAATCCGTTCGCATTGGAAAGGGTGGAAAATGATGATGGAGAAGGGTGATTTTTTTTTCAAACTCATTCTTGTTTTCCTCATTATAGAATGCACTATGGAGAGGGAAATTTTAATAGCAATTTGACAATAATATGACAATATTTATGTACTGTATCGTATTGCAATGGTTCTATAATTTAGTATTCAGTGCTTCGTCGCTATTTCATCTGGAATCTGTCTAACAGTCGCTGAATGTTGTCGTGCAATGTTCCATATATAAACAAATTGATGGTTATATTTATGGTGAATAGGGAGAAATGTGTTGCTTATTATAAAGTGTCTTGCATTGAGAATCACTCTGGAGAGTGGCAAATTCTGTTCATGTGCGAATAACGCCAGAGTGTGTATGCAATTCAAATCAAATCTGTCTAAATGTCCGTCAATCAGACCTGCCAGGGAATATTTATAAAAGGCCCCCGCATCAACATAATTTCCCCATGATATACCCTATGCCATTATTCCAATTTTAATACTCATTTTTCCGCTTGCGTAACTCATGGATGGTAAGCCTTTTTATTTAAGGCAATAATTGGATTTCTCTGCTATTCTATTTTGTATTCTGATATTTTTCCCGCGCATTCCCGCCACCACTGACCGTTTGGTCTTTTTGGGGCGCGATTCCGTGGTGCAGTTCCGCTGAATGAACGATGAGTGTACCAGAGAATAACATTCCACTGACACACGTCTTAGAGCATCATCTCGAGGCACTCATGTCAATCTCAATCTTGGGGATTTTAAATCCCGACGAAGAAAGACAAGAAAAGGAGGAAACCCGCGAATATGCCATGTCATTTGCTCCACAACCTCTTCTTTGGTTTCTCTCAATCCTTCAAAGTCATTTCTTAGTCCCACTAACATCAAACACTCAGAGAAATCGTCACAGGGTCATACTCAAGTGCCATTTGGCCTTTGAGATTAGGATACAATAAATTAAATAATTCATTAGGGTAGAGTGGGGCTCTTTCACTCAGGGAAAGATGGGATAATTCAGAATCATGTCTATTTTTCGAAATTTTGAGATTTTCAAGGAGAAAAAATACCACGATGAACCACAAGGCTTTTGTGGTGATTATGAGAAATTGTGAAATTAGGTTAAAATTAAATTGTCATACTGCTGATTAGATTATCTTGCCAATCTTCGGTCCTTGACACACTTTGGACTTAAGCCGAGAGACGGCTTAGTTGAAAATGATACACACTTAGAAAAATTTAGTCCCAACCCCAACTGCCTCATATACAGTTATGGAAACTATAAAATATAGTAAGCATAGACCCATCCATATATTTAGCTAGGGCAATTAAATGAAATAGTTGACCATTAATAGTTACGGTATCCTTTTCATTTAGTTATCATAACTAAATTAGATTAGTAACGGGTATTATAACATATTAGTTCCAATAACTAAATAAATGTGGTTGATACCCATCTTATTGGCTGTAATAACTATATCATATTAGTTGTGTTTACTATATAGCACGAAAAAGCTTCAACGCATAATTAAAAAAACACTGTTTACAATTGAAAAAGTTGTCACAGGGTCAGAACTTTATGAAAATATAGTCCCATTTATTTGCATTAGTTGTGAGAACTAAAAGGAATTAGTGACCAATATTAGTTGGGATATTGATTTCATTTAATCAACACAAGCAAATATAATTATATGAAACCATTATGAAATAACTGCCGCAACTTATCTACGTAAGTATTGCCTTATGTTCTCACTATTAATAAATTTATTATGAGTCAAATATTTAAAGATTATAAAAACTATTTGACTTCTGTGTAGAATATAATTCGATTTTGATTAATAAGTATATTCAATTTGATCCATAATGGCTTCGTCATACCTTTTTGATCAAGAAAATTTCATCAAATTGAATTTCACGTTCATTTCTTTTTAGACTTTTTGCATAAGTCTGTTCCACTATTTCGCACTCTTCTTCAATTCAATTAAGTTCAATCTAATTTTAAGTTTGAAAACCAAAAGGTTGTGCAGGAAGCCTTAAAAAACAAAATTTGGTGAGAAAATAAAAGAATATTTTGAGTAATTATTGAATTGATTTTGATTTGTAAATAATATAGAATTGCGTAGTGAAAAAAAAACGATTTTGATCAGTATAAATATAATTTTGGGTCAGTTAATAAATTAATTTTAATCACTAAATTTATTTAATTTGGAGAAGCAGACAAAAGACAATTTTGGTCAGGAAAAAACTGTTTTGTTTAATGAAAAATCTATTTTGGTAAGCAAATTAATGAAGCTTAATGGAAAATCAGTTTTGTTCAGCAATAATAACCAATTTCTACAGTAATGGCCCCGGCACATCTTTTAGATCGAGAAAATTTCATGAAGTCGAAATTTGAATCCTTTTCTCACATGATTTGAATATGTCTATGCCATTCTTTCACACTCTTCTTCTTTTAAACATCACTCTAAATTCAATTTAGCTCAATCGAATTTGGAATGTAAAAGAATGAGATAGGCATATGCAAACCGTGTGAGCAATAAAGAGATGTGAATTTTGATTTCATGAAATTTTCCTAATCAGAAAGGTGTGCCGCAGCCATAAAATAGCAATATTTGGTTAGTAAAAACATCAATTTTGGGTCAGCAAGTGAATGAATATCGATTAGCAAAAAAAAAATCAAATTAGTTCAGTGGAATAGAAACATTTTGTTAGTGAGAAATGCATAATTATCTAGATCATTCTAGCAGTCAATTTTTCGTAGCAAAATATAAATTTTGATCATTAAAAATTCATTTCGACTAATAAAGCCACTGGAACACCTTTTAGATGAGGATATTTTCATGAAATCGAAATTTAAATCTCTTTATTTCTCAAACTTTTTGCATGTGTCTATCATACTTTTTCACTTTTTTCATTTTGAGCATCACGAGGACTTTAATTTAGTTCAATCGATTTTAATTTTATGAAATTTTCTGATCTAAATGGTGTGTGGGGTTAAATATACGGTTTTTGGCCAGGATGAAAAATAAAATCAGTAAAAAAATATTTTGACCACTGCACTGATCAAACCTATTTTTGAGTGATATAATTTGGTTTATTGTTGATCAAAATTCATTTTTTCTCACTAGCTATGGGCAGCTGTCCGCAAAACCGGCCAGACCGATTTTGACTGACGCACATTTTCGGAATGGGCACTCAATGGGTCCATCAAAAACTTCTTGGAAATTTCAAAGTTTCAAATTAAACATGATTCTATGTTACCCCACATTACCCCACATTGACATTTTTATTACACTTTTCCTAAATGTTTATCAACTTTCTGGAAATTCTGGACCATCAACTGTGGTACAGAGTGGTAGAGCACTCGCTCTATGATGCAAGCGTCTCGGGTTCGAATCTCCTTTAGGTCGCCAGGAATTTTTTTGGCATTAAAGGTATTCGGATTGCATCCAGTGAGCTTCACTGCACTTAATTGCACGGGCATGGAACTGACAACCTCATCCCGTACAAGAAAAAATAATAATGCATGTCTAGAAATCCCCTTGTGGGAAGACCTTGTTCCTTCATGGAATGTTGTGCCAGAATTATTATTGTTACTATTAAAAAAAAATATTTTGACTGATCTAATTTGCTTTATTGCCGGTCAAAATTCATTTTTTCTCACTATTTAAAATTCCATTTAAATATTGTCAAATTTTTCCGAGTGTACCGAAGCATGTGCCATTTCCCGCCAAATAGACTCTCCTCTGACTTCGATTTTTCTCCACACCTAATTATCTCATGTATTTTCCATTCGATTGAGTGCAATTTTCCACCAAGGCTTTTCCTGTCTTCTGACATTCAGTTGGGGTATGGGGCAAGGGGAAAATGGGGGGTGAGACAAGCATGAAAAGGTAGGTCGAAGATAAATTCCCGCGTGAAAGAATTTCCACTCCGTATTTTGGGGTTTGGGGTCTTGTGAAGGGAGTTTGATTGATTTGTCTTGTCAATCTTTCACTATTTATAGTATTGATTCTCGTCTTTTTCCCACTCAATCCATTCACACACAGTCACACGGGAAAATCACAAAACATTTCCAAAACTATGTGAGAGACTCTGAATGATTTCTGACATGCAAAGGTGATGGAGAAAAACTGGGGGTGGTTGAACGGCAAAAAAAAATATGGGAAAGAAGGAAAATTTCATCGGAAACATAATTTTCTTGTTGTTATTAATTGAACTGTCAGACATTCAATATTATATACTATGTTCTAGTTCTAGATTTTTTTTTTACTTTACTCATTTGTCCATGGCATTTTGTCCACGATGTATTTGCTCAAGTGATGAAGGGTTATTAATTTTCTGGAGAATGCATAAAAATTCCCTCTTCGCCAAGATTATATTATTTAACAAATACTTAATAAGATTGAAATCCAACGTCAAAACTCAACTCTTTTTTTTTCCCTTACTTCTGCCGCACTCATACTCTTTCTCCAGAGAAGTCCAAAAGAAGTATTAAATCGTGATGATGACTTTGACTCGTTTGATCTGAGATTGAAGAGATGATTTTTTTATACTGATCCTCATCATCCATTTCCAGTTCGTTCTTTTTTTCAGCTCAAAGAACGGCCAACAACTTAAATTGAGACATGATGACGCTGATTCTTCTTCTGATTGATTGATTGATTAATTGAGAGTCGACAAAATCTCCGTCAGAGCTAAACTAATATTTTTGTTAGTCTTTCATGAGGATTTTTTCTGACATAATTTCATTTTCATCTTACTGGGGTTTTCTCTTTTTTGCTGCTGCCCAGGGAGTTGGAGAAGAAGTTGAGGTACTGGCTTTGATGATGAATGGATTTCTTTCGTGGCAAATTTGACACTTGACAAAAGAGTCACTTCTTGATTGAAAAGTTCCACTCATTTTAATTATTCTCAAATTAGTGAATAATGTTTTTGTAAGTTTTCTGGTTGCATGAGTTTCTCCGTAACTCTATAACCACAGCATGGAATCAGCATCATGTTTTTTTTCTTTTTTTTTACGATATTGATTTTTAAAACTTCTGGCTTGGCATATCTTACCCCATTATTTCGATCTATATTTCGTTTCTTTTTGATTTTGAACTATTAGTGATCTTGTTTCTTCGGAATATCGACCTATTTGAGATTTTGGGTCTTTGGGATTTTGATCCACTTCGGATTTTGGCTCTTCTAGGTTTCGATCTATTCTACATTTTAGTTCTTCAGATTTTTACCCTTTCCGGTCAAAATCTGAAAGAATTCAGAATCTGGCATTTCGGGTCTTTGGTCCTTTCAACCAACCGGGATCTTAGATCTTGAAGTACTCGACCTATTTGAGATTTTGATCTATTCGGAATCTTGCTTCTTCAGAATTTCAACCCATTCGGTAGTTCGATTTATTCGGCATTTCAATTCCTCGGGATCCTGACCCATTCGGAATTTTGGTTCTTTAACATTTCGATCCATTACACTTGTAAAAATGAAAGGATCACCGAGGATCCTTTGAAAGTATCCCTGTTTTGACATGTGTTTAATTCCGGAATAAACGATTAAAAACAATGAAAGAGTCATCTTTGGAGTTCACTTAGATGAGAGGGATATGTTGAGAGTAAAAGGTTTAGGATAAAACACGTTTTAATATGATAAATGTTCATACAAAATTTTAAGAGACACTTGTGATCCTTTCAGAGGATCTAATATGATCCATCCTTTTGAATAGGATCAAGCCCTATCCAATTTGAATCTTTCATTTTTACCAGTGCAGGGATCCTGGCTGTTTGGAATTTTGACCCATTCGGAATCTTGGGTCTTTGGGATTTCTATCCATTCGGAATTTTAGCTATTCGAGAATTCGCTCTATTCTGCATTTCGATTCTTTAGGATTTTTAGCCATTCGGGAATTTATCTCTTTCGAATTTCGATGTATTTGGAATTTCGGCTCTTTAGAACTGTAAACCATTCTGGATTTTGATTCTTCAGAATTTCGAACAATTCTGGATCTTGGCTCTTTTGGATTTCAAATCATTCGGGATTTATAACTATTAGGGGTCTTTATTCTTTAAGATTTCGACTTATTCGGGATTTCGGATGTTCTGTATTTCAATCCATTCGGGAGTTTGGTCCTCGGAATAACCATTCGGAGTTTTGGTTCTTTGGAACTTTGATTCATTCGGAATTATGACTCTTTGGAATTTCAGTCCATTATTGGTGATCAAAGCTCTTCGAGATTCAGACCTAATTCTTCAGGATTTTGACTTATTCCGGATTTTGAAACTTCGAGATTCCGATGTATTCAGCATTTCGGCTTTTTCAAGATTTCGGTCTATTTGACAAAGTGGCTCTTTGGGACTTCTTACCATACAGAATCTTAAATCTACAAGTATTCGGTCCATTTGAGATTTTGGCCCTACTAGATTTCGAACTATTTGGCATTTCGGTTCTTTAAGATTTGAACCCATTCGAGAATTTTTCTCTTTGTGATTTCGAACTATTCTGGATCTTGGTTCTTTGGGACTTTAAACCAATCGAGATTTCCGTTTTTTATTTTCATGATCCTGATTCCAAGTAGTGATCTTGTTTCTTCAAGAATTCGACCTATTCGAGAATTTGGCTCTTTGGCATTTCAATCGATTCGGCATTTTGATTCTTCCGAATTTCGAACCATTCGGGATTTTGGCTCTTCGGGATTTTAAATCATTTAGGATCTAGAATCTAAAAGATTTCGATTCAAGATTTAGGATTACAGCTTTCCGGGATTTTGATTAAGATCCCTTTTACGACTCTGTGATCTTCAAAGATCCTTGTTCTTTTTTCAAAAAGAATATTTCTGTATAGGAAATATGTCCCGAAGTGCAATCGTTTTTTTTTGGATTTGAAGGGTAGTCCAATAGGGGAATTCTGTAATGATATGACAATGTCACAGACAAATTTTCTTTGTAAAATCGAGAATAGGACAACATTAAAGTTCAATGAGCATCAAATGGCCATTTTAAGGAACTCTATGAGGCTCTTAGTAACTGATATTAATCTGATTTTCAATTAATTGTTCCGAATTTACCACATAAAAATTTATAAATTTATCATATGGCATTGTCATATCGTTACAGAATTCCCCTCCAGGACTTATGAGAAAAAACTGTAATCTGTAATTTTACATTGAAAATGAACAAATAAGGGCAGGATATGTTTAGGGAAAATCTTGCTTGAGGCTTTCTATACAAATCATCCTACGGTAACAGTATACTCCGTAGTCCGATCATAAGTTTCTTCAAAAGATATTAAAAAAAATCGAAAGTAGGGTAAAGTGATATAATTTGGAATTAGTGCTACAAGTTGGACAATTCGCCGGTACAAGTTGGACATGGCTTTTTTCTTGATAAGTACAGTACAATGTTTTTAAGCACAAGGAACCAAATAATAAAACTAAAGCATTAAAAATATACACATAAAAATGAAGTATCAAATTTATCAAGACAAAAAGCCCTGTTCAAATTGTACCATTGTCCAACTTGTACCACTGTCCAACTTGTACTACTTTACCCTAGCTGCATTTTTAATCATATTTTTTCTTTTTCACTGTGTATGTTATGGAACAGAAATAAATTTCATAATAGTAATTTTCAGTAATATTTTCATGAATAATTTAAGTATGCTTCAGTAGTTTCTAATGCAAACTCTAGCACTTTAATACAGGATTTTATCCTAATTTTTCGAAGATTTTTTTTCAATTCTTAAAGAATTCTCAAGGTATCATCCAGTTTGTTCATCCGATTTGGCGAAATTTGGATTTCTTGGAAAGGTCTTGGAATTCTTAACATGACTAAATAGGTTTCAATTGACAATGAATCGATTAAGTACCGAAAATTGATATATGTTTCTTTGCATTTAGTCTATCGGACTAGAGGCCAAACGGTATAAGATATATCCTTTTGGTCTTCAGTGACTTCCATAACTTTAAATAAATTCAAAAAAAATTGAGAAAAATCTGATTAGAAATCATGGTTCATAAATATCCTTAAAAACACACCGCTTATGTTAATAAATTTATTTATTTTGCCAAGAAATCTCTGAATATGCTAAACCCATCGCTTCCAAATAAGAAAGAATTTGCTAAAGAATGCTCAACAAGCTGACCTTTCAACCCCCATTCCCCCTTTATAGAGACAGGAAAACCCTCCTCAACCCCAATTGATGAGAATTTTGCGGTGCAAATGTTGATCTTTAGGAGATTTTCTGGGTATGGAACAATTTTCTATCAGGTCATCATCATATTATATTAAATAACGTGCGCGTCAATGAATGTTTTTTTGTGCCTTTTTTTTTCTTCCTTCAGAGTAGAATAAATATTCATGCAAATTTATATCCAGCATATGTAAAATTGTACACCATTTATATACAAATTTCCTCTCTTTCTCCATTTCCGTTTAAAATAAACTCGTATGTGGGAGAAAATTTCGCATATCTGGCAAACATATCGGATTTTTTTCCTGCTTGGTGCCTTCTTGAATTTCCCAAGGATTGAAAGGGGGACATTTCTTATTCTCATCTCCTTTTTTCCCTTTCTTTCCCATTTTGCCGTCAAAATAGTGCGATACTATGTAGTTTTCCATCTAGGCTGTGCATTTAAACTTGTTCCGTTTTCTTAAACCCCAAGCAACATTGGAAAGGAAGGAAGGGAAAGTGAAAGTGGAGAACAAATCCAATAAAAGTAAATCGTTCGCATATGTATGAATTTTCCGGAGAAGAAGAAAAAAAATACACAAGTCTCTACGCAGAATGATATTATTTTATTTTATCTATACACTCGACCCGAAGCAATATTGCGTTTTTTTTGTGTTTGGACGAGATGGTTTTGAATAGCAGAGGTTAGAGCGTCAGCGGTTTACCTGCCGATTTTTCCTGCAACATCTCTCAACCCTCCCCCAGGAGACGTATAAAGAAGGTGAGGTAAAGGGATGAGGACAGAGTGAAAGAAAATCCTCCAGAGGAGTTTGAGACTCACCCTCAAGGAAGACACCAGAACGATTTCTCTGACTCTTCGTCTTCATGCTGTATTATTTATCAAAAGATATCACTGAATCGAGATGGAGTTCACCAAAGAGCTTGTCTGCACGATTTTATCCCATCTTTAACTTCGTTAATATACAAATTTTCAATATCTTATCGCATTTTAATCTCTCCCGAGCGATATTTCTTCACTTAATTTGTGTATTTGACTGCAGAATTTAAATATAGGCTCACCTTTCTGTGAAGACACCTGCCTTTAAAATACTGAAAATGCCCCTGGTGGATTCACTTAAATTTTCTGTCAGTTGTAATTAAGTACTTCAATTGATTTGTGAATGAATTACAGACAAAAACTGTTTAAAACAATGCAGAATTCTCCAAGACAAACAACGGCTAAGAACCTTCTAATTAAAGATATATAATTTTTATTTACAAGTGATAGGGCATAAATCTTTTAGCATATAAGTGAAAAATTTATTATTAGGGTAAAATGAGGTAATTTGGAACCATTTACAATTTGGGACACTTGGGATTTTCTCACTGTTTTAGAGATTCAAAAGGAAGTAAAGCTGTTCCTGTTCTTCTTAACCCATTCAGTCAATGTACCAGAAATACTTGAGATAGAATGTTCATATTTTGGGATTAGTTTCCTACAGATTAGTAGATGAATTTTTTGAAAAGAAAATTTTTTTATCTCATATGGGGGCGCGGGGAGCCGCCCTCAAACACACGTCTTAACGGTCACTGAATTTAAATTCTGTGCATTAATTCATTATAAACTGTATTGCTTTAGATAGAGTAACTATCCAAGAACACCAATTGGCAACTAGAATTCAAATCAGGAAAGAGGAAATAGGCCAATTTTAACAAATTCGACGGGATGTCGTATTTTCCGTCCGCCATTTTGAGCAAAAATTTTTGCATGACTTTCCGCGAAGCAAGAAAATAATAACAAAATGTATTTTTATCTCTGTCGGACTACTTTTGTCAAGTAACTGAATAACTAACGTTACTAAAAATCCGTTCCCGACAGCAATTCAGATAAAAATTGCCCAGAAATAAATCAACAAAATTCACTCAATTTGCGTATGATGTATAATACAATGGTAAGGAATGGGTTAATCGTCTTTTTCTTCTATTTCGCGGTCTTTGTTTTCTCTTTGCTCACCTGAAACAGTGAGAAAGTTTCAAGTGTCCCAAATTATAAATGGGTCCAAATTACCTCATTTTACCCTACTGTTTAATAGGTGTCATACAGTTTTCTTAAAAAATCTTTACTACATTATTGAAGCCTGACAAGAGTCACAATTTAATCCTGAAAGTGCTAGGCTTCTTACTAAAAAGCATTTAAAAAACATTTAAAATAAAAAGATACTAAAAGGTCTTTTCGATTCTGAAGGACTTTTTAAATTAACCTCTTAAGAGAAATATTTTTAGAGTTTTGAAAATTAGAATGAAATGTAGGCAGTATTTTAGTATAAATGTCAGTATAAATTCAATAGATTAGAAAATAAAACAAAATCTTGTAAGTAAAAATTACGGTAAAAAAAATCTAGCTTGGACGGTAATGTAGTAAATTTAGTCAGAAAAACAATCCAATTTGGTCTGTAATGTCAATTGCATGCCTTCTAGATCATGAAAATTTCATGAAATTGAAATTTACATCTCTATCTTTCTCAAACATTTTGCGTATGTCTATCCCACTCCTTCGCACTCTTCTTCTTTTGAAGATCATAACAAATTTAATTTAGTTCGACTCATTTTCAATGCCTGACAAATAGGCATTTTTTGGTTTTCGGAATTTTGAGCTTTCGGGATTTTGACATATTTGGAATTTTGGCTTCAGGATTTCGACTTTCAAGATTTTGGCTTTTCGGGATTTTGACCCAAGATTTAAGCTGTTCAAGATCTTGTTTTCTGTCTTCCGGTATTTGGCTTTCCGAATTTTGGCTTTTAGGAATTCTGATTTTTCGGAAATTTGACTTTCGAGATTTTGGAATTCGGTATTTTGCTTTTTCGTAATTTTGACCCATTAGGGATTTGTTTTATATCGCTGTAATATAATTTCGAATTCGGTATATTTTTTCTATGTTAATTTTCTATTCGGTTAAGATCGTTCCCAAAAATTTCATATTCGATTCATTTCCCTTCGGAAGATTTTATTCTCGACACATGTACTCTTGAAAATTTCAGATTCTGCACATCTCGTTCCGGAATCTTATGAATAACAAAAGAATTCAATAGCTTTACAATCCAAAAATTTTTCTAAATCTTAGGAGAAGGCTTTCAGGTTTTACACACGTTCTAACTTTAAACACTCCTTATTTTTCCCATATTCTTTTAATGAATCTAAACTATTTTTCAGGAAACTGAGAAAAATAAAAAGTGTTTAAAGTTAGAACGTGTGTAAAACCTAAAAGCCTTTTCCTAAGATTGAGAATAATTTTTGGATTGAAAAACTATTATAGGAATTCTTTTGTTATTCATAAGATTCCGGAACAAAATGTACAGAATCTGAAATTTTCTTTTAATGAATCTAAACTATTTTTTTAGGAAACGTGTAATTAAAGACTAGCTATTGAAATTTATTGCCATAAATAGGTTAGATTCATTAAAAGTAATTGGAAAAATTTGAAGTGTTCGAAGCCAGAATGTGTGCAAACCCTGAAAGCCTTGTAGGGAAAGTGCTTTCCTTTCGAACGTTCATACCTTCGAATAATGTGATTTTTTTTTATTTTTCCTAAAAGAGTTAGACATAGGGGAAACTGGGGCACCACCAAACACGGGGTGCCACCAAACAGTAATTTTTATTTCTAAACTACTTGGACTATCTCGACCATTCCTTCAGTGGACAAGCATCCCTATAATGCCTATAAATTCCTATCGGTCTTATCATCTGATATCCAATATCCGATTAAAAAATCGCAGTGTTTGGTGGTACCCCGTGTTTGGTGGTGCCCCAGTTTCCCCTACATCTCACATAATTTTCAGCAATTGATAATAAGTTAAGTAATATTTAATAGAAACGTGCAAGTTTCTTAGAAAGAATCAAAGAAAATTCACATTATTCGAAGGCATGAACGTTCGAAGTGTACTTTCCCCTACATTTATTCAAAGAATTTCCTGCGTAAAAACCCGCAACCGGAATTCCATTAGAATTTTGAATTGGAAACCGTTGAAATATACTTTAAATAATAAAAACCGAATTGGTAATCGAATAAACTGAGAAAAATATAAAAGTTACTCTATAGAACTGTGATTCACATGTGAGGGTTGAATATTTATTTTTCGTCATGCAGAGAGCAACTTGGCTCGAAGAGTTAACAGCCGTAATAAATGTTGATGGCTATACAACATTTGCCCTCATCCCTTTAACAAAAAACCCACATATGCTCGAGGGATAGAAGGAAAATCCAGAAGGTATCCTCCTCCACTCTTTCGTCCACATCTTCCTGAATTCCGTAGCTCAAGGGGGGAGTTGTAGGCGAGGAATAGGGGGTAGAATGAAGAGATCTAAATGGACGCGCGAGCTTTCTATGAGATTGCGTAATGCTAAATACACGGTGATGGACAGAAGAGTGTTTCACTCTTGCCTCCATGAACTTGGGAGAGGGTGAGTGAAAGCGACATAAATCGAGACCCAACATAAAACTATGTTAACCTCTTCCAACGGAGAAAAGTGCTCCTGGACTCTTCGTCTCGTGTCCATAACAATTGACAGCTTCTATGGGCTTTTACACCCTTCCACCCCCCAACCCCAACCACCCTAGGAATGCTTTTCTCCTCTGGAAGAGTGGATTGTGCTGCGATGCTGATGGACACAGACACACCACCCAATAAAAGTGAATGACCATTTTTACCGCACTCAACCGGGTCCCGTCACAAGAACGGCCAAGAGGCCACATACAGGTTGGACCTCCCTACCATGGATATGGGTGGGATAATGATAATAATGATAGTGAATGAAAATAAAAGTAACGAAATATCATCAGGGATAAAAGCAAAATAGATTAGTGTTCAATGGTACAAGCAATGTCTCCGAGAGTACTTCAATTGAGAGCATTTTGTTTATGAAAATGTACCTCAACCTGACATGCACTCCCTCATTCGACAATCTCCATTACGATCCTCTTTCGCATATTATCCTTCTGAATACCTAAAAACACCAGCAGCAAAAAAAACGGCATCCAATGAGGTGGACAAAAAGGGGTGAATATCGAGGTAATAGAGAGACGCAACCCTCAATATTACAATTTCTCATTTAGCAAGAGCTCTTGGGGAGGACTTTGGGGTTTTGGGGAAGGTCAAATAGGAGGTTTCAGTGATTTCAGGGGATTGTAATTCCGTCATTTGCGTATTTTTTCCTAGAAGAGCTTTAATTCCTACAGCCTTATGCAGCTTCCGGAAAGAATCCTTGTAGGGGGGTTACTTTTATTCAAAAACCAGATGAGGTATTGTAGGAACGGAATCTAACAAATACCATAATTCCGGATACGATGATTAAGCAAAAGTATATGTCAATTTCCAAATTTTCGAAAGCAAAATGTACCAATTGGTGTTAAAAGTCAAAATCGATTTTACGGGTATCAAGTCCCTACGTTATATGGGCTTCAGACCTAAGGTTTAGCCCAATTCCTGATGATCTAGAAATTCAAAATAGCGACCAATTTTATTGCTTTTTCAAAACTTAGTGGATTACTCATTCATGTTGTCTAATCCTACGTGATAATTTTCTAAAAAATCTTGATTGATAAGAAATTAGGGAAGTTAAGCCATATGGCTAAGCCGTAGGTCTGAAGCCCGTATAACGTAGGGACTTGATGCCCGTAAAATCGATTTTGACTTTTAATTCCAATTGGTACATTTTGCTTTCGAATATTTTGTAATTGACATATACTTTTGCTCAATCATAATATCCGGATTTATGGTATTTGTTAGATTTCGTTCTTAAAATATTCGTATTCGGTTCATTTCATTCCGGAAAATTTGGAATTTGTCACAATTCGTCAATGGAAATTTTGTATTCGGATTACATCGTTCTTGCAAAGTTCATATTAGGCACATTTCATCCTGGAAAATTTCGTATTCAGTTCACTTGTCAATGTAATAATAGTAAAATTTCATATTCGGTAAATTTTGTCAGCGCAAATTTTGTATTTGGTTCACATCGTTCCCCAAAGTTCATATTTAATGCATATCGTTCCTGTAATTTTCGTACTCGGCACATTTCTTTCCTGGAAAATTCGTTTTGGGTTCATTCCTTCTGGGAAATGTTTTCTCCAAAACGTTTTTTTAACGCAAATTATGTATTCTGATCACATTGTTCTAGGAAAGTTCATATTCGGTTCATTTCGTTCCTGGAATTTTCAGGCTCGGCACATTTCGTTCCTGAAGAATGCATTTTCGTTTCATATCACTCTGAAACATCCCATATTTGGTATATTTGTCTATGCCGATTTCTTATTCGGTAAACACCGTTCCCGCAAATTTAATATTTGGTTCATTTCGATCCGGGAGATTTTGTTTTAGTACATCTAGTGCCTGAAAATTTCGTATTCGGCACATTTTGTTTCTGGTAAATTCGTGTTGAGTTCATTTCGTTCTGGGGAACGTGTTCTCCAGTATACTTTTTTACGCGAATTATGTATTCTGATCACATTATTCCAGGAAAGTTCATATACGGTTAATTTCGTTCTTGTAATTTTCAGACTCGGTATGTTTCGTTCCTGAAGAATGCGTTTTCGTTTCATATCACTCTGAAAAATCTCGTATTTGGTATATTTGTCTATGCCTATTTCCAATTCCGATTTTGTATTCGATTAATTTCGTTCCGGGAGGTTTTATTTTAGGCACATTTTGTTCCTGAAAAATTCGTATTCGGTTCTTTTCGTTCTTGTAATTTTCAGACTCGGTATGTTTCGTTCCAGAAAAAAGCGTTTTCGTTTCATATAACTCTGAAAAATCTCGTATTTGGATATTTCTTTATGCCTGTTTCCAATTCCGATTTTGTATTCGATTAAGTTCGTTCCGGGAGGTTTTATTCTAGGCACATATAGTTCCTGAAAATTTCGTATTGAGCACATTTTGTTCCTGAGAAATTCGTATTCTGTTCATTTCATTCTAGGAAGTTTCATTTGAATATTTTGTATCGGTTCACATCGTTTCTGTATAATCGTTTAGCTTCGCTCCTGCAGTTTTCGTATTCGGCATACTTCGTTCCTTAAAAATCGTATTCGGCTTTTTTCGTTTCCGAAAATTTCGTATTCGGTACATTTTGTTTATGGACTTTATATATTCGGTTCTCATCGTTCCTGTATAGTTCATATTCGGAACATTTCATTCATTTCATTTATTTCATGTCGGAAGCATAATATTGATTTTAAGAAGCAGCACTTAAAACGTTTTAGCTTTGTTTAAAAAAGCCTTTGAGTCAATAAGTGAAGCTTTAATTCAAAGACTTTAACCCTAAACCTCAAAAGAAATGTAGAAAAATTAATCTCTTTTTAACAAGTTGCCTTCATTTTCCACATATTTTTAAATAGATTTGTTTCTAGACTAAAAATCTGCCAAAAAACCTCCTCTGAAATCAGGACCAGAGAGGCAGAACACACAAAAAGTTAATTGGATAACAAGGACCAACTATCAGTGGCTCCAAAAAATTGAAAAAAAAGGATCCCTCGAGCGCTAAAATCACTCATTCCCTGTGGCAAAAAAATTCCATAATTCCCCTCTAAATTTATTAGAGTGAATTTTCCTATAATTTTAACAGATTAGTCTGTTGCTCGTCCCGGAGAATTATTATTCAATTTAGTGGCGAGAGCTGCATTTCATTAGCTTTTGGTGCGGATATTCCAAAATGCTGAAACCTCTCGCGGGTTTGTGGGGATTTTTTTTCCACGTTGGTCACTCTAATGGGGGTCATCCTGATAATTTATAGCGTCCACCGGGATTTATCGCACTATTCCATGGGCAAAATTATCTCACAATTTGATGACTATATTTTTGGTATGGAGAGGGATCATATCCTAAAGCAATGACTTCTCGTCTTGAAATTCTTCTTGGGATTTTAGTTGATTGACAATCGTGAGGAGCATCATCTTGATAGTTTTTTTTGGCATAATTTCTCAATCATCTTCTCACCAATTCTTCTTTCTCTCGAACTTTTAGTAGGTGATCGTGTAATTCTATACACAACAATTCCCAGGTGGTATCGTAGTTCAAGATCTGGTGGCTTTCAGGAACAATTATTCAGAGTCTCAACTTGGTGAGGCATGTTCAAGAGAAAGATCTCCTTTGTTGCACAGCTCAAACAAGAGGAAGAATATTTGCTAGGGCTTGCTAGATGACTTTCCCATATGCTTGAGATAGAGTTAGTAAAATCGTAAAGTTACGGTTTTAAGATACAGCTCAATTTTAATATATTTACGATTAATTACTCAATTAATTACTAACTTGGACATCAGAAAGAACATTTTTCAAAGAAAACACATTATAAATTATGAATATTTTAAGTAAATATTAAAGATGTTGCTTGAGATCCTAAGACAGAAAATTTTATGAATTTTTAATTACAGAAAAATAAAGATAAAATCAATTTCTGTGAAACGAAATAACAATATATAATTCCCAAATATTGCTATATCAATATACTTAAAATAAAATAGAAATTTCTATCCCTAAATGAAATATGTCTATGTCCACTGTAGGGGTGAGTAGGGCAGTTCAGGCAGTTCAACATATGCAACTATTATTTCTTCAAATTAATTCGAATTGTATCCTAATTTAAAAAGAGCCTATTTTCTTACTTGTCTTAAAAAAATAAATACTTATATATTTTTATTTTCTGGGTTTTGAGAAAACTAAGGAAAATAGAATAATAAATAAAATTTAAAAATTACTTAATATACTTTTAGGCTTGCTTTCAAAGGACTTTCATCTGAAGGGGCTATATTTTTAAACGAAAAGCTTGTAGATACTGCAGTCCTAAATTAATCTTAGAAAAAAATCTTATTGAAATTTTTCTAGGTCCTTTTTTCTTAGGTATAGGCCCAAAAATTAAAAAAATCTTATACGATTTTTAGAGTTTAGAATTTTCAAATAAAGCAACTTATAACCGTTAAAACATCGGTTTTATGAGAAATTGAAGGAAAAGGAGCCTAAGGTCAAATTCGTGTTTATTTCTTCATCTAAAATAAAAACTTAACTATTTGGTTGATTAATTAACAATTATACACTGTTTAAAAGATGTTTTTTAAACTGAATATTTTTATAGCACTCCTTCCTTAAAAATTTTAGATAAATAAATTAAATGTTAGATGGCGCTCAAAATAAAATGTCGATCATTGTTATGTATGATGGTCTGTTTTATCGTTTTGTTCACTTTACCACTTGAACTGAGTCTGAAAGCATCGTTTTACTAATCTTTAGTTTTCGGCAATAACAAAACATTATACCGAAAAAGTAATAATGAAATAAAATTAGTCTTATAGTCTTGATAAAATTGTGAACAAAGTTCTCAAATTAAATCATTGCGTCATTAAACAAACAAATTGGCAGATATATCAATATTAGTCGAGCCTAGAAATATATCCATTACACACCTCGAATTTTATGTACTCTTAGATACGTATAACACAAGTTTACCTGCCTGTTAGTTGATAATGTCCTTTCTTTATTTAAAAATACATGAATGTGTAATTTTTGTGTAATGTTACACAAAAACTTTTTTTCTACACACTTTGTCAAAAATTTTTGTAATTTTACACATACAAAATGTATATCAAAATGTACACAATCGCCATTTGATCACACAGTGTACCATTACACAAAATTTATATTACACAATATTATCCGGACGTTCAAATTGTGTAACATTAAAATAAATAACTTTTGTAAAAAAGTGAACTATAGATAGTATTTTTATACAAAAATTTGATATTACACTAACACGTTTTAAGTTCAAATTCATTTTTACGTAACATTGCAATAAAACTTTGAAAATTGCATAAGTGTAACAAGTCATTGGATAGTGTACTTGTATTTTTTGCGTAAGAGTGTTGAAGGTTATTTATTATACAGTAGAGTCTCTTAAATTCGAACGCTCGGGGGGTATTTTTGACATTTCTCACCTCCCAAATTCGAACGATTTTTTCAAAATTAACGAAATTTGTGTGAGATTAAATTGTACTTTGAATCAAATTCCCGTACTTTCTCGCAAGTCTTAGTGGTAACATACTTCCTTTTCATTTTACACGACCATAATGTATGTAAACATTCAGGAAGAAGCACATAAATATGATTTTCATTCATCAAGAATACGAACTTTCTAACATAACCTCACAATTGACATTTTGAATCCAAACGTCGTTCGAATTTGAGAGATTCAGATTTGAGAGACTCTACTGTAGTTATATATTATATCCGGTGTTAGAAGAATCTGCTGATCGTAGATCGCCCAGGAGTGCCTTCCCCGCAATATTGATGCTTCTTCCATGCTCCCGCAGTTTTTGGGCAGGGGCAGTGCATTTTTATTACGTTTTATTCCGAGTGAAAATGTCTTTTTCTAAACATTCAGATCTTTGCACCGGGCTTGACTCGAATTCCCAACACTGTAAGTCAAGCCGGGGATCTATCCGCCTAAGAAACAACGGTCTTGCCTATTGCGCCACTGAGATCTCTTTACCATCTCAATGGCAAATTGATGTTATCAATTGATTATTCGGTATTTATTTGAATATATTTAATTTTACAAAGGATCACAGAGCATCGGACTTTGCTCAAAATAGGCATCAAGGCATAAGTCCTTAGTAAGAAAGGGAAACAAAAATAAACTTAAATATTTGCATATCTTCAGTTAAATTATGTAGACTTAATTGGGGGGTCAGTGTTAACCTGAAACCGATATCTCAAACCTTCTAGATTAGTTATAGAATAACTTTTCCTTGAAGTGTTGAATACGAGTTTGATTGAAGAAAAGAACCTCTTCACACACGACAGACGTGGAATAAAATGGTCTTTTTTGATCTTTGAATGATCATATAAAATGCTGGAAATGAAAGCTTGGCGCTTGATCGATCTCCCCAAGACACGATGATTTATTGTTGGTTAAATGGTTCAAAAAAGCCACTCTTCATCGCAATGACATGAATAGATTTTTTCGGCCCAAAGTCTTCTCAATGCATTTCACGAATTCACCTCCGATCGCACTTAATTAAAATGTGTGAAACACCACTGACCCCCCCCTATCCCTGCGCTCCCAGGGAGAAAGATTGCGGGCTGATGAGAGTTTGGATCACGAAGACATGCGAATGATGTGTGAAATTTTCCTGTGTTCTGCAGTACAATTGCAGAATAACAATAAAAGAAGTGTTTTCTTGTCAATCATTTTTGCAAAAGGGGAGATCCGCCTGAAAAACCTTCAGATCTGCCAACGGTGTCCATTGAGGAGTTACTGGCCAGAATAAAAAGGAGAAAAATGGTCATGATGGTATGGGAAAAGCTTATAGTCATATTTTTCCACATATGATTGTTACTGGCCATTCGTCTCTTCTTTCCGTTTCCCATCCATTCCCGCCAAAAGTGTCTCTACAGAGTTGGGAAAAAAAGCTCATTCACTCTCAACGACTATCTCACGTCACAGAGAAACCCTCCATCCCCTATCTATCTGGGTGGGTAGTAAATACAATGGAAAATATCAAATGTATATCGATTTCCATGTCTTTCATTCCGTGTCATATCTCCTAAAGAAATGTATCCGACGCGACCCATTATATATTTTCCCGTTTTGGTGCAGAAAACTACCCACACATACTTTTGTGTCCCTCAGGAGGGTACTCTCCATCTCCCTCGCCTCGGGCTTCAAATATGAAAGGGAGCTGCTGAGGGGTTACAGGGGGCTGCAGGAGGGGGTGGGAAAAGGTGGCAGTTTTCATCCCTCTGGAGAATTTGTTCAGACTTTGTGTGTGCAAAAATACATCGCTCGGAAAATTTATCGCCCTCATAAAGAATGTCGAATGTTTGAATCTTAAAAGGGTGGTTTTATTTCGTCTCAAACCCCATTCCAAGAGGGGACTCTCCTTCATTGGGATACTTTTTTTCTGTCGAGGTGCTCTCATAAAAAAAAACAACACAGTGAAAGAGGAGTATTTATTTGCAATTATCCATACGTTTGCTTCCTCCTGATGGACAAGGTACAGCAAATTACTTGGATGATTGTACGCATCAACTTTACACGTATTTTTTCTTTTTTATTTAAATTATAGGGTAAATGTCCTAATTCAAAACCATTTCCAGACGCTTTAACTTTAACACAAGATTCAACGCATTAAGTGAATATTCTTTTCTGAATAGAATTACATAAATTTGCTCCTTGACTCTTCTATAATGTTACAGTTTAGTGAAAATTCTTTAGATATAATTTGAAAACTTCTTAAATACAAGAAAAATACGCAAGTGTAAAATGCTTCTGTTGGAAATATATTAATCCAAATAGAGACAAGGGAAAGTTTCTAATTGGAGACAGACAGTGTAATTGAATCCCCGACGAAAGGCTTCCAAAATCTTGTTAAGTTGCTCCTGAATGCAGGATTTGTTCTTATAGGGTAGAGTCTAGACTTATGGATGTTATACACTTATGGACAGCGTGCAAAAATTTTATGTTCTTACGTAAAACAGATTTCGACAAGTAATAAAATTATTAGTTTATGATGTAATTAACAATTTTTGTGATGTTTCGATATCTGTTTAATTTAATAACTTAAGATTTTTGCGTTGTCCATAATTGTGTATAACATCCATACTAGACTCCACCCTACCTGGTCTTATTTCTCCTTTCCCATCTAAAACAATAAGAAAATCTCTCAAAAAATCATATTTCCGGGTTTTCCTATTGAAGCATTTGCAGACACTTCAGGAAAACCCCTTTTGTTCACGAAATAGGTAATTATTTCATTTTCAAACTTCACGTACCGTTAACAATAAAGATTAGCACTTAATTTAACTAAATTAGCCACAAATATGACATAAATGTTAAACAAAATTAAAAAACAAGAGTCACCTTATTGTGTTTTTCATTGAAAAACATGGTCGATCGTTGAAAAATTGGATGGTGAAAAGGGGCACTTTTAATTTTTCTGAGAAATTAACAAATTAAAATTTGTGAATATTAATGTATTTTAGCTTTATTTGGAGCAAAATTAACTAAATAATAAAACTGTGGTATAGAAAATATATAAATTTAGTAATTTAGTACTGTATTTATCGTGAAAACAATTACGTTTCCATTTGGAGTAGTGAAAAATTTCCATTTAGAGCAGGTTTTGAATTAGCTGAATTTACCCTACTTTGATTTTTTCACTATAATGAATAATAAAATTTTGTAAAAAAGGGTGTCGAAGCGTCCCAGGCGTTATGTAGTGCTCGAACTCGTAACTTAGATGGTGTACGTCAAAAGTACTTTCACATCATTACTGAAAAAAATCACACGACGAGTTTTCGATCAATCCCAAAAAAACATGGATTTGGAGAGGAAGATAATGAGGATCATATGAAGAGCATAATAATGATCCTTGGTTTGACTTATGGGAGGGGTCCCCCTAAAGCCTCAAATCTTTATCTCTATCCGTTTCGGCTCTAGTCGTGATAACGGCCGGACGAACAGACGCACAGACGGACAGATGGACAGATGAACAGACCTAAGAAGCAATTTTTTCTTAATTTAGTCTTGTAGAATTCCCTAAGTAAGGCACTATAGAACCAAAAATCTTTTTATTAGAGCTTATAACGCTCTTGGTTGCATTACTGAGATTACTAAAAGTAAAGTGGCGCACTCTTAAGGATCTTAAGAGCTTTTATAGGAATTTCAACAGAAAATTCTCACTTCAAGCCTTTTAAAAGTGCACTAAAAGACTTTTCTAATACTTGGTTCTATAAGGCAGCTATTTTGCTTCTTGGGGAGGGACATAGACAAACAGCAGACATCCCCTATAGTCAAGAGCCGCGACGATTCCACTGGATTTACAGCAGTTTTTTCTTATATGTCCGCTGATTTTACCGCTAAAAATCCGCGTTGGATTTTGAGATGGAATTTGACTCTAAATTTCCTCCTAGTGTTCCATGGATCTTTGCGGAACTCTGTATAGGACCGTCTAATAAAAAATGCCCGCGAGTTTCCATGAACATTTCCGACGAATATTTCCACGTCTTTTCCTATGGATCATTAGCAGTATAATCGGCAGTCAGCCCTTTAAAAATTCCGAAAAATCCTCTTAATTGCCACGAAATTCTCCGCGGAATTTTCCATGCAACTGCATTAGAAATTTCCATGGTTTAATATTACGGAGTTCCACGACTTTCCAGTGAATTTCTTTTTACATTTTCTTTAAAATAATTCCTGAAATTGATTAAAAATTGCGTGGAATTTTCACAGAAAATTTGTACAAAAAAATATACACAAATAAATGGAGGATCAGTGCCAATTGGCAATTTGGAATTTACAGAATATTTATCTCCTGTCAAGGAAATGGATTCAGGAAAATTATACACGGTGATGACCTTTGTTCTTCCTTCTCCTTTATTCTCTCATACGATGTTTCGGAGGCAGATTTCCTCCTTCCTCAGGTACGGAAAATTCGGGAAAAAACGTCACAATTTTTCGTTACCACCACTTGCACCACAGACTTCTCCAGTAACTCGAACATTGGGTTTCCCACCAAGAATAAATTCTCACTAAGAAGAATTCCCCTATGTATAACTCGCAAGAATTATAACGTTAGGGCGAAAAATAAATGCGGAATTTTCGCGTTTACTTCCATGGAGTCGTAGCCGTAAAGGTATCAGAAAATATACTCGGAATATTCAGTGGAAATTTTGTTTCAATTTCCAAGGAATTCTTTTAGATAATTCGAAGAAAATACTTCGGAATTTTTTTCAAGGAAATCCACTCGAAAAAAAACTGATAACTCCGTAGAATGGCAGGAGTAATATTAGCGTTCCTTTCCCCGGAATCTCACGCGGAAAAATAGGACATAATTGCATGGATTTTTCGAATTTTTCCGTTACTGTGAAACTTTGCAGTCGATCGGCTGTAGGATAATTTCTAATAAATCGTCTGAAACAAAAGAAAGTGTTGAATGTGCTGAATCTGAGTGGTTAAAATGACCCATTTCTGTGTAAATTCTAGCAGCGTTTTATATTAAATAAAGCCAAGCTAAAATATATGCAATTTTCCATGCTTTGTTTTCTCAGAATAATTAAAAGAACAGAAATCCCACACAGAAAACCTTTCAACTTAGTCTAGACTTTGGTAAATGTACCAGACAAATTTCTTCGTATTTCATGTACAATTCCATGAAGTATTCCCACCTTGTATCTCTTCCAAATGTCTCCACGGTCTCTACACTCTGTCTGCAGATTCGAAAAATAGTGCTGGGTGTTAAAATTGAATTCTCACTGCGTGAATTTCTATTTCTTTTCACGCACGCCACACAATAATCCTCCCCTGTCGATCATAAATCTCTCATACGATTCATCAGATTCTTTGTGACTTTCTCCTCTGCAAGCGCACTTTTTTTCCCCTTTCTCCTTTCGATAGTAAATTCCAAAATGATAGGGTATGAGGATGAAATACGTTTTCGATGGGTGCGAAAGTTTTTCCTTCAAAAGGACACCCTTCAAACCATTCAGACACCCCCAAGAGCACTCGTATGATGGAAAGTCAGTGCTGAACAAAAAAGACACATTGAATCTTTTATATTGGAAAGTTTTCTGGGTTCTTTTCCGCATGGAGGTTTTTTCTTCTCTTTTTTTCTTTTCGTAGAAAATTTTTTTGGTAGAAATCGAATTTTCTGCAAGAGACTCAGATTGTGAATTAAATTGTGAAATTTACAAGCTTCAATTAAGCCGCTATGCGTTTCTTCCATTATCATTAATAAAAATTTACTCGTCCAATTGGGGTGACTCTGGACTTCCTCCCTAGTAAGGGGGACCCTATCTGGTACACGGAGGCAGTTCAAGATGCTTTGGAATTTAATTTGGTCATTAAATGTCCTGATGAGGGATGGATAGGGGAAGGAAAACAAGCTATTGATAAGCTCGCTTTAGCTTATGGAAGCTGTGATTCTTTCATTGTAAACTCGATAAATTCATATCTTTTTCCGTAACGACTATAACTTATCCCTGATGAGACTACATATTATTGTTATTCTTCTCATTCGTTCTCTTCAGAATTTTTAAAGTATTTCAGCATATAATTCATTTTAATCTCTAAAGCGACTCATTAGCTTTCACCTAAAGCATCAGTTTGGAATGATTTATAAAATATAAAATATAAAAAAAATTATAAGCTTTAAACATATTGAAACGAGAATAAAAAATAAAAGATTTAAAAAATATATATATTAAAAAAATTATCAAAAGCTAGCATACTAAAAAATAAAATATTGCATTTCTCAAAAAATAAATTTGAAATAGTTGTAATTTCGAAAACAGCTCAACGAATTTTCAAGTTTAAGTGTCATTTCGAAACGACATCAGTCAGGCCTACAAATATTCCAGAAAAGTCGTTATACTTAATTGGTTAGTTTTCAAACCCCATAGAAAAACTAAAAGAACGACCTGAAACTAGTTTCTTTTTTAAACTTACACGATTAAAAATTTACAAAGAATCAGGCTGTTGGGTTAAAAAAAATATGCGATGACTTTTAATAAACATTTTACATCCAATTGTTAGATTGGCATGGCATCCTTTAAGAATGATTTCAGGCGGGTCTAGGACACGTTGAAAATAGTTTTAAAAAATTATATATCAATTTTTGAATCATTAGTCATAGCGCATTATGGCCTACGTATTTAACAAGATCTTAGGTGAGCTATAAACGGCTATAGGCTATAAACGGTTAAATACGGTTTTACAAAAAATTGACTTTAGGCCATCAAGTATTACAACAAAACTTCAACGCATTTGATTATTGAACATACTATAAATCTGACAAAGTTTTGTTAAGTGATATTCTAGCTGTAAGTCTAACTATGCAAGGTGATCTGCTACACCTTCTTAGACAGTCCCGGACAAACAAATCCTTGTAAGAATAATCGGTTCCGCGGCTAAAATCTCTCCCGTTATGAATCCCCAAATATAAATTGGATACACAATGTGCCAGGTCCCTACGGTTAGCCCTCTAAGTGGAAGGTGATGAGTATGCATTTTTAAAGACTAAGAAAGAACATTCCTTCCGATGAGCTAAAGATTTTAGGCAGGGAGTTAATGTACTTTATACGGGCTGCAGAACTGACACTTAGCCATATGGCTTAACTGCTCTAACTGTTCAACATTCAAGATTTTTTGGAAAAATTTACCTTATAGGATTGGATTAGTAAGGACAAATTACCAATTAAATTCAGAAAAAGCAATAAAATTGGTTGCTATTTAGGATTTTGATATCTTCGGGAACTGGGCTAAACCTCTAGTCTGAAGACCGAGTGCGCTCTTAGCAGAGTGGGTTGATCTTAAGTAATCACAGCGTCAGTGTATCCTTGAGAAGAGCAACCTTGTTGAGCCACCACTACTAGTCGTGCAACTGTGTCCGTTTGTCAAGTCCTCGGCTGAGATTATTCTTTTATACGTATTTACTTATGTACATTCACGTAGAAAAAAAGCATTAGATTTATAAAATTGTCCGGACAACCCATTTAAAGTCCAAGGTATCATGGTATCAACAATCTGCGAAAAAGCGTTTTCATCGTTTTCCTTTGCAATTATTCGACTATATACGGTCTGGTCGAGTGCATCTGTGACTATCCTTTACATGGTTTTAATTGTTCTATATCTGATTAAGGGAACATCGTATTCCCGAAACGTTGTTGCGATTAAAAATTGAAAGAAGCGAAAATCCGTTCTCAACAGACATTTTTTTAAAGGTTGGTTGCCAACGCTAAGACGGCGGTGGACGCTAGCTGAATCTGTAATCGTCTATTATCTTTTTTCCCTTTTTACAAGAAAAAAACATAATTTAATTTAATAGTATGACTAACTATAGACAGCTGTCCGGAAGACCGGTCAGACCGATTTTAACTGAGGCACATTTTCGGAATGGGCTTTTAATGGGTCAAGTGGTAGAGCACTCGCTCTATGATACAAGGGATGCAAGTGTCCCGGGTTCAAATCACCTTTAGGTCACTAGGAATTTTTCTGGCGTTAAAGGTGTTCGAATTGCACCCAGTGAGATTTAATGTACTTGATTCCACGGGCATAGGAGTGACAACCTCATCTCGTACAAGAAAAAAAATAATAATGCATGTCTAAAAATGCACTTGCGGAAAGGCCTAGTTCAAATCCAGTTTAGCACCTCTCGCTTGTCGATTCTCCGCCACTTCAGGAAGATGTTCGGATTCGTTCTTAAGGCGCTCCCAGGCAAGATTCTAAATTTGATTCAGCCTTGTCTTAGGTCTTCCTCGAGGCCGACACCTCTTCACAATGGCTTGCATAGCTTTTCTGGAGGATATTTTTCTATTCATACGCTGAACATGTCCAAACCATCGAAGTTGTGATCTCTCAATATGAATAAGTAACTCTTTGACCCTTAGCTCTTCACGAACGGCCACGTTCCTCTATAGATCTCGCCGAGTGATTCCTTTAACCACTCGGAGGTGCCTTATCACGGCATTGTGCCAGTATTATTATTCTGAGTATTTTCCGACATATAATTTAAATAATAGATAACCGGTGAGCGTAGGGTGATAGGGTAACTTAGAAAATAACGATTTTTCCCAAAGCTTTCGGCTCAGACTCCAAGCCTTCATCAGTGGTCAAATCTAGATTTTTCTTGTTTTATCAATTGGTCTGGGGTTTCACAGGACATGGGATGTGGGGCTCTGCACTTTGAATTATTGATAATTTTCTTAATTGTAGCTTTTAAAAATTTTTCTTGCTGTATTTGATATGGATTTCTTTGTAAGACCAATTGACAAAAGAAGAAAATTCTATATTTGATCTCTGAGGAAGGTTTGGAGTCCGAGCCGAAAGCTTTGGGAAAAGTCGTCTTTTTCTAAGCTACCTCATCGAACGGAATAAGGGACCTTTACAGTTTCTACCCTGCGAATTCAAGCCCCACTGAAGCAGGTCAATCGAATTGCATCTTATCAATAGCTGTGGTTATGAGAAAACCTTCGGTAAAATCAAATTTTCCTGTTCACACTTGGTGCCCCAAAGAAGAGGAGCTTTTCCTGTATGTGTGATTGAGGAGCCTGGATGAGGGGGTGGCTCCTCAATCAATCACCCTAAGCTAGATGTTGGTGCATGGGAGGAAAAGCTGGGAGGACGTATTGGATGTGTTAGGAAAATTGACCGGTAAATTATTGTTTAATTACGCGCCCTGACAATTTATTAAAGTGGCAAAAACAGTCTCTGCTAATTGAATGGCGCGTGTAAAAGAAATATGCTTGGCGCTCAGATGTGTTGAGGGAGTCTGTGAAGGTAGAAAAGTGCCACCCAAATGTCGCCTTTTCCATCCACCCCAATTCAGCCCAAGTCACCCACACTCCCCCCCAAGAGCACCCCATGCCACCCCCAAAAAGTGCAGGACGAGGCTGTGAGGTGGAGTGTATAAATGACGTTAGTTCGTTGACGGTAGTTGTATTCGACGGCCCGATGGGAAACGACCAATATTTTACAAGTTTTTGACAAGCTAGATGGCTTTTCCATCTTTGAGCGGACACCCGGGGCTGAGAGTATGTTCCCATATCGGGTCAAGATATGAATTCATATATACACCGTGTATATCATCATGATATTATGCTATATAAATCATTGTTATGTTATATTATTTATTTTCCCTCAGACCCAATCTAGCATACCTCCTGCTTCCTCCCCCTTCAACCCCCTGCCATCATACACAAAATATTTCCACTATATATACTGAAAGATTTCAGTCTCTCGGCGCAGACTTCTTGGAGAGTTTTCGGTTGTGGAGACTGTGGGAGATACAGCTGGTAATTTATAGTTGGGCACATTTCTGCTCGCTGAGGGATCTGATTTGTGACAAAATTTCAATTTGACGGAAATTTCCTTTAGGGTCTCCTGTCGGAAAAAATTGTTTTGAAAAACGTTATCAAGGGAGCGAAAAGGATTAGCAGTTATTTTTCTAATTTTAGTTGAATTTTGAAATAATCGAATATACATTAAAAATCTATTTTATTGTTTCAAATTTTGAAAAGCGGAAGGCTTTCAGGTTTCGGACATGCTCTAGCTTCGAACACTTCATATTAATGGCTACACGGTAAAAACTTTTCGACACTGACCAAAATATTGGAACAAGTTTTTCGTAGAACAATTTATTTTGGAATCGATTTGTATCTAGAAAAAATTCGTAAAATGCTCGACAGGAAAACAAGCATTTATACGAACAAATGATAAAATTTTACGAACATTTTTTGTGTGTTTATGAACATTTACGAACAAATGTTTGTAAAAGCACAAAAAATGCTCGTCAAGTGATCATGTTACGAACAATGATTGTGAATAAAGTACAAACTTTTACGAACTTGTTTGTGGGTTATACGACTCACGAGCATTTTGTAACTCCCCTATAGGAATTCACAAACATTTATGAACACTTTTACAAAATATTTTTTTTTCTGCGTAGGGTAAATGTCCTATTTCAAAACCATTTCCAGACGCTTTAACTTTGACAGAAGATTCAACGCATTAAGTTAATATTTTTTCTGAATAGAATTACATAAATTTTCTCCTTGACTCTTCTAGAATGGTACTGTTTAGTGAAAATTCTTTAGATATAATTTGAAAACTTCTTAAATACAAGAAAAATACAAGAGAGTAAAATACTTCTATTGGAAATATATTAATCCAAATGGAGACAAGGGAAAGTTTCTAATTGGAGACAAACAGTGTAAGTGAAACCGCGACGAAAGGCTTCCAAAACCTTGTTGAGTTGCTCCTGAGTGGAGGATTTGTTCTTATTCCTGGTCTTTTCTCCTTTCTTATCTAAAACAATAAGAAAATCTGTCCAAAAAAATCAGTTTCCCGGGGTTTCCTATTGAAGCATTTGCAGACACTTCAGAAAAACCCTTTTTGTTCATGAAATAGGTAATTTTTTTTTTAATTTCATGTACCGTTAGCAATAAAGATTAGCACTTAATTTAACTAAAATTAGCCAGAAATATGACATAAATGTTAAACAAAACGAATAAACAACAGTCACTTCATTGTGTTTTTCATTGGAAAACATGGTCGATCGATGAAAATTTCGATGGTGAAAAGGTGCACTTTTAAGTTTTCTGAGAAATTAACAAATTAAAATTTGTGAATATAAACGGATTTTCGCTTTATTTGGAGCAAAATTAACTAAATAATGAAACTGTGGTATAGAAAATATATAAATATAATAATTTAGTACTGTATTTATCATGAAAACAATGACGTTTCCATTTAGAGTAGCTAAAAATTTCCATTTGGAGCTTGGAGCAGGTTTTGAGTTAACTTAATTTACCCTGCATCGGTAATATATTTGTTCAAAATATTTTCGGTATCCGTGGACGAGGTAATTTTTGGAACGAAATTGTTACTCACATGGGGATTCTTTTTGTTCCCATGACGGGAACAAATTCGTGTAAAAGATTTCGTCTTACAGTTAAGGCTTATACTTCAGTCGAGATGAATTTCGGTGGCGAAAGTTCATAAGGAACATCAAATAAGAATTAACTTAAGAGTGTTTTATACGGACGCGTGCATGACGTAATCATATGCAAGTGCTGGCAGCAGGAGAGGAAGGGAATCTCAAATTAAAAATGTGAAACCCTGTAGCACGAAAATTGCCACACATTTGGCGTCCTTCTCGATTCGTTGGTGACCGGTGACTGAATGTGAAATGAGGGATACGATTTTATACTAGACGAGTTATTTTTTGGAACAAATTCATTACTAATTTTGGGTATATTTTGTTTCTCCTAGAAGGTACAAATTTATTCCAAAAAATTTCGGTGGCCATGGACGAGCTACGTTTTGGAACAAATTCGTTACTAATGTTGGGTATCTTTTTGAGACTCGTAAAATGAACAAAATTCTGCCAAAATTATGGTCTCCGTGGACGAGCTAATTTTTGGAACAAATTGCCGAAATTTTTACCGTGTAAGGTAAAGTGCTTTCGAATCGACCGGTTCCTCAACTCGTCCGGTGGTCAATATTTGAATGTTTTAATGATGAATTTCTATAAAATTGTCACTGATTCGTATTTATTTATGAAATAACTGACCTATTAATGTTAGATCATACGACAAATATTAGTGCAAATATAAATAAATTGAGTAAATAACTCTATCGGTCGAATTGAGGAACCGGTCGACTTTAGGGCACTTTACCTTACATTAAAGGAATATGGAAAAACTATAAAATGTTCAAAGCCAGATTGTGTATGAAGCCTAAAAGCCTCCCCCTACACTGTTTGTGGGTTTAAATTTTCAAATGCTGCTGCTCAACTGCCAAATCTTAAGAACTTCTCAGAGAATCTACCTCGGGATTTTATTCAAAATACCAGGAATCTTTTAATCAGTTCCGGGGGTGAGTGTATCCTCGAAAAACCCACCCGTGAGTCACTGCCAAGGGGTGGTAAAAGTGTCTTTCTCTGTGCATGTAGAAATGTGCTGTGTAATTATTTCGAAGGTGCTATAAATTTTGTCCTTTTCCGTATATAAATGGACGTGGAGTCGAGCTTTTTGAAGCAATCACTTTTCCCCGGGAAAGAGGCGCCTGGGAGGGTGGAAAAATTTTCTCTCCATCCCCCATCCCCCAAGGCACGTCTATTCAGTGCTCCACTAATGTGTCCTCCTCTTTCTGATGCGGCCACTTTTCGCAGTGTTAACTTTTGAGGAGATGGGTGGATGGATTTTTTTTTGTGCGCCATAGCTCTGCAAGTTCCTGCAGGGTGAGATCCCGGAGGGGTCAGGAGGGTGGGCAGAAGAGGGGGGTTGTATGCACGAAAGGACAGCTTCAGAATTTATATATTTCGACGGAAAAATATTGTCGTTCCACCCTTCTGTGGATGTCATAAATTAGAACGAGAGACTTTGCCGTGTGTGTGTATTTGAGGCTAAAACTCTGTGGCCGTTTTGTGCCTTTTTTCCTCCATCATCTTCATTTGGAGGGAAAATATTATAATTTAATTCTTATAACTTTCAAGTCGTCGCCATCTCATCAATAATTCACGGCGGATTATGGGCTGAAAGGCAAATCAAGTTGAATCCTGCTGATTTCGGAATATTGTCAACAATTCTCACTGATGTGCTTCTGACTCTTTTTATTTCTCTTCATTTTCTGTATATATGCCTCCAATTCTCCTGGAAGACTCCATCGAGGCACAAATATTTTGTGGCATGAGACAGAAATATTTCTCTAAAATCTCTCAAAGGGGGTTGAATCGGGAGTTTGAGGGAACTGTACCAGAAGCTCCTGGAGAAAACTTTTGGATATTGCAGAGAGTTTAGATTCTGGGATGGTAAGGGACTTTTTTTTCAAGTGGGACGGCATAAGATGCTACTAAAAGTAGCTCTAGTCGAAATGAATAAACTTTCTGCTGATGCTTTTTTAGGGGTTAATCAGTTTTTGGAAGTGGATCAATAAATGGTCAATTTTCCCTTTCTTTTTTTTCAAGATTATCGAATTTTACTTAAAAATAGGTCTTCTTTAATAATAAGTGTTTATAAAACATCGTAGCTTTATGTGCGCATTGATAGATGGCGCTGATTCAGACAATACATAACCACAAAAATTCGAAAGTATTTCAATTAACTATTTTCTCAAGAAGTACTTCATTTATTTTATAGTCTTGTCGAACTCTCTAAGTAATGCTGGCTTCAGACTGGTGGTTTAGCCCAGTTCCCTGAGGTCTCAAAAATATAAATAACAAAGAATTTTATTGATTTTTCAAAATGAAATGGATCATTTGCCCTTAATATCCAATCCTAAATACCAATTTCCTAAAAAATCGTGCCTGATTATGAATTAGAGGAGTTAAGCCGGATAGGTAAGCCTTAGGTCTGAAGCCCGTATAATACTGGTTTCATACCTAGGGCTTAGCCATATGCCTTAACTGCTCTAATTTCCTGCAAATCATGTTTTTTTTTGCAAAATTTAACTTAGGATTGGATTATTAAAGATGAAAGACCTATTAGGTTCTCGAAAAGCGATAAAATTGCTCGATATTTAAAATTTTAAGGCCTTCGGGAACTGCCTTTATAGAACCAAGTATTAAACAAGTCTTTTAATGCACTTTTAAGACTTAAAGTGAAAATTTTCTGTTGAAATTCCAATAGAGCTCTTAAGATCCTTAAGAGTGCGCCACTTTACTTATAGTAATCTCAGTGATGGAACCAAGAGCGTTATAAGTAAATAAAAAGATTTTTATTCTATAGTGCCTTACTTAAGGAATTCTACAAGACTATATTAAGAAAAAAATGTTTCTTGGGTGGGCTAAACCTCTAGTCTTAAGACCGCTTCATAGAGGCTATTTACACCGCCTCATTAGATTGAGATTGAACTGTTCCAAAACCGGATTTCGGATAATTAAGTCTTAATCTAAGACCACAATCTGAACGATTTCATTGAGGTCATTTAGACTGTCGTATTAGATTCTGACTGAATTGTCCCAAAAACCGATTTTGGGTTCGATCAAAAAGCAGTAAAATTGCACGCTATTTAGGATTTTCAGACATTCGGGAACTGGGTTAAATTGGGATTTAGACTACTAAAAGTAAAGGGGCACACTCTTAAGGGGTTTAAACGCAACATCCTAAAAGTTCGTTAAAAGTTTCAGCAGAGTCTTGGTTCTATAATACGGGTTTCAGACCTAAGGCTTTGCCGTATGGCTTTATTGCTTTAACTTCTTATCAATCACGATTTTTTGAAAATAATTAACTTAAGATTTTATTACTAAAGATAAATGATCTATTAGGTTCTCAGAAAGAACTAAAATTGCTCTTTATTTAAGGTTTTGAGACTTTCGAGAACTAGGCTAAACCTCTAATCAGAAGACCTTTTAAGGCAGTTATTTTGTGTCATGGGTTACCAATATAATTCAGTAGTTAGCTGAGATTCTTTACAATCTCAGCTTCTGTGGTCGTCCTAGGTGAAATGCGATCTTGTCAGATAGGGCCCAAACTTTGCATAAATACGTTTTGTCACTTCCAGATCACGAATATCATATCTGCCAAAAACCGATTTACGTGATCGTCTGGCCGATTCTACTTCAACGCTTCTAATGAGAGAACGGAAAGAGATATCTCTAAACGGTTATCGGCAGAGGTTAAATATTGGGTGAACGATATCAGATACTGTTATCAGATCCATCCCACCACCCCATTCCGCCATTTTGAAACACCAGCAAATTTTGTATTCTCAATAACCTACACAGCATGGATCGATCTTAAATTTTGATATATTGTAGCTGAGCCTTAAGAGCTTTCGATTAAAAAAAAAAGTTAGCTCCGGTTAGCCCTCACAACTCCCTTGCCCCGGGCTAGAAGGGTTTAAAGATTGAATTTTAAAATGGTCTTATTTCTGGTTCTATTTATCATAATTTGAAAAATTGAATAACTTAGAAAGTTCTGGTTTAATGCTACAATTATTTAAACACCTAATTTTCATCCGACTTCATCCAAGGTCCGATTAATCGAAAAATCGATGACGAATATCTTGGAATTTCCGATTTCAATTTTCATGACATTTCAGTATTTTGTAGCATATGTAGCTACATGTGTACATTGTATAGCTTTCCAACAGTACATTTCACCCTAGCTCTACCTTGACCCGAGCTATAACCAAAAATTACTTGACCGGACTATATTTTTAAGAAATACGAGAAAGATATACAGTGCTTGAAGCTAGAGTAATGTGCGAAGCCCGTAAGCATTCCTCTAAACGTGGGTAAAACTTAGTTCTGAAGCAAATATAAGAAAAAAATTAAAATTTTAGTATATTTCTGGTACTAATTTTAATTTAATTTACTATTTTGAATGTTCTTGTTCTGCAAAATATGATAAAACCAATTCAAAAACATTGAATTTAAAGTAAAACTATCCATCAATGTATATCGAATGATTTTGAAATAGATTCCCTTACATCTTTTTAAAATATTTTGCAAAATGCGCCAAAAATTTTTCTTCTTTCTAAATTCAATTTTTAAAACTTATTTGGAACGAACTGAATAAAAATGTAAAATTCAAAAATATATATTAAAAAACCAAGATTTTACCATTGAAAAAATATAACTAGTGTCAATCTGAAATCCCTTAACCTTTAAACATTCTTTAGCGATAAGCTGAATAAAAAAACTCAGGGAGCGTGGGTAAGGCATTAATAACAAAATTTTAGAAATAAAAGATTTGTTTTAAATTTGTGATTACCCCTTTTTCTTATTTTTGGACCGAGTTTTAATCCATTGAAATATGTTAGTTCCATCGAAATCTCTGATTGGCTAAGTTTTTGACAGCTGTCATGCTCTAGCCAATCAGAGTCCCCCATTAATAAAAATTATTTTAAGAGATTTTTCCTTGATTTTGAGTAAAAGACATAAATATCAGAATTAAGGATTTCCTGTTCTGACTTAAAAGCTAATGATGCTTCATCTAATTCAATTTTATCTCAAAATTTCCTGTAATTAAAGGATCAAAAGCCCCTCCCAATAGGCTTTAAATTAAAGATATTTTAAAAGAGTTTATTTTTCTAAAACAAAAAAAAATAAAAGCCAAAGGGATATATTATCCTTTCTTCTGAGAAGCCCTTTTTTTCAAAGAAGTCCTCCTCATCGATGGACTTAGATGTGCCTCCGTGGGAGTGATTTTCCATCTCAATGTCTCATGTTCCGTCCTGATGATAATAATAGTCGAAAAGTGGAAGTTTGGAGTCATTCAATTTGTATATTTCTACGAAAACACCATGTGAATATCTATATCCCTTTTGCCATGGTTTTTGGGGAATATCATAGATATTGCCTCCTCAAACTTCCCAAGAAACTTCTCCCGAAAACTTGCAGATCTCTGTCGAAAATATCACAGTAAATGGACAAAATGCACTTTGGTGGACAAGTTGAGAGACACAAGTCAATGGGCAAAGGCAGGAAAAGATCAACAAACACTTTGGGGCAATAAAGATGATTATTTTATCGGAATAAACATGACGATAAAATATGCGGGGAGGGTACTTCGTGTCCATATTCTTTCACATTGAAAGGCAGAATTCCCTCTCAATGAAAGCAAATTAAAATGGTGAATTTATTCATTTGGCGCGAAAAAATGTATTAGTAATTTATGATGGAAGAAACATGTTTTCCAGAGATATCAGCAGTATTTTGCTGGATTTTCGGGTGGGAAGACCTTAAGTTGAGGGAACTTTTTATTGCAATCACTTACCTTTTGATGACCAAGCAAACCTGACCAATTGGGTTTAACTATCTTTTAAATCTGTGATCTTCAGCGTGATGGATTTTGCCAGATTTTGCAAGAAGTGTTGCGACACAGTTTGGATTTTACTTACATTTTGATACAAGCAATTAAATCTATAAATCAACGTGGGGAATACAAGAAGGCCATTTGTGCTTCCTTTGCGAGAATAAGCCTTGGGAAGGGTTATGTGATTTATAGAAATGATGATTTTGATGTCAACCAACATTTGATAAAATTAGCGAATGAACCTAATACGGGCTTCAGAACTAAAGCTTAGCCATAAGGCTTAACAGCTCAGTAAAACGTTTTGAAAGTTTTGCCTCGTTAGGTATTAAAGTTAAATGTTTCATTAGATCCTGAATAACCAATAAAATTGGTTGCTATTTAAAGTTTCAGGCCTTCCGGAACTCGGCTAAACCTCCAGTCTGAAGACCGCTTAGGGGCCTTGACAGACCTGAGGATTAGGCGAGAGACGGCTTAGCGTAATTATTTTAGAAATAATGGTTAAACTTCATTTCCATCATTTTCCATTAAGCCGTGTCTCAGCTTAAGTCGTAGATGTGTCTAGAGGGCATAACGATCAAAATGGACTATTAAGGCCAATTCTCTAAAATATCTAACCTGTAGAATGTGGCAGTGTAGGGTTAGGTAAAGAAAATTAATGCATTTATGGATCTTTACTGCCAAATTTTGCAGGCTAAATAATTCTCGAGGATTACCCAGAGTCTACTTTAGCAATAAGACTGGACTTTTACCCCATTTTTGAAAGCCTGTAATTTCTAAATATCAAACAAATGTTTTGATTTTTAAAATTTTTCGAAACGGATCGAGAATGCAATCCTAATACTGCCTTGTTACAACAAATTATAAGGAATAAACCATATGACTAAGATTTAGGGTTTAAGAATACTATAGGTACAGTACAGTAGATCCTTGTACGCTTATCCGTGAGAATGGGATTAAATTGTCATACAGATTAAGAGATTGATAGACATCAAATGTTTTGAAATCCAACGTTTTTTTTCTTTACTTAATAAATTTGCAAAGTGAATATTGAAATTACCTACACAGTAAAAAAATGTGTAAAATTTTAGTACTATAATAGTGCAAAATCGACCATTTTAGTTGTTTAATTTAAAAATGTTTAAAAACTGCACAATAATTTGGTAATTTATTGTCACGTGATTGAAAATTACCACTATTATAGTTGAAAAATTTCCAACAACGTTGTTTAATTGAAAAATGTGTAAAATTTTAACAATATAATAATGTGAAATCGGATAAATTAATTATTTAATTGCGATCTGTGTAAAACTTTTCACTATTATAGTCATAAAATATTTTCGACAATATTTTGTAATTTAAAACTGTTGAAAAATTCTAAAATTAACAGTATTATAGTATGATAATAGTTTTTCATATTATTATATTGTGAAAAAATACACAACTCTATGGTGTTTTTTGTCACATGATCAAAAATTAACACTATTATAGTTTGAAGCCTTGTGTATTTCAACCAAATTTGTTGAATTTTTAAACAAAAATTGTTGAATTTTTGAGGCAAAAGTTATTGAATCTTTAAACAAAAGTTGTGTAAAAATTATTGAATTTCCATTTAAAACATATACTTCAGTCGAGATGCTTTTCATTGGGCAAAAGTCATATAGAACATCAAATATTTATATGCATAATAAGTATATCGTGAAGATCTGAGCATCAGATGTAATTATCTCGCATTAGGGAAGATCCGAAGTACAAGAAAAAACATTGCAAATATCTAAAAACGCAAAAAAAAAACTAAAATAAACAAAATGAAGTGAAAATTCAACAATTTTTGAGTTTACACACAAAAATTCAACAATTTTTAAATTCAACAACTCTAAATTCAACAACTTGAAATTCAACAACTTTAAATTAAACAATTTTAAATTAAACATTTTTTCCAAATTTAACACTATAATAGTGGTGTGAAATATTACACACTATAATAGTGTTAATTTTTTTTACTGCGTATGCAACATTATTCTTAAATATGCATATATTCCTAATAAATTATAATGCGAAAGAAGCACCGTAGATTAGAGCATATTTGCTCTAACAAAATACATAAAATACACAATCCCTCTCATCTACGATAGTTTAAATGTTAAAGTTTTATATACCAAAGAGCCTGAATTAAATAAAATTTTTAAATTTTGACAAATACTTGAAGAAAACATTTGTTTTTAACGTACTTTTGATCCACGTAAGCCCTCATGCCTTATAGCGAGGCCTTTGAAGCCTATATAATTTACGTTAATTCAAAAGCTGGAAATAAAAGTGTTTTACCATTTAAAGTAGTTAAAAAATTTCACAGGAAATTTAAAAAAAAGAGCATGATCTCTTAAGTTAGAAATTTTGGAATTAAATTTTCAAATCAAATAAAGGAAAATAGACAATTTTTCAATAAGAAATTATCTTTAATATTTATAGTTGTTTTTAATGCATTTAGAAAAATTACATTATTTTAAGCGTAGCGTGTCCGAAATCTGATAATCTCCACTTCAAAATACTATTTTTTATAAAAGAAATAAATGAATATTTTATTTTCTTTTTTTATTATTACATTAAAAATAAAATATTTTACCTTATAAATTTAAATATTGATCTTTGGCTTATGTCTGATAACACAGAATTATAAAAATTATTTTCTTTTTTGGAATTTGTTGAACGAACTGTTTTTATTTTCTGAGAAATTGTCAATAGGTGTTCCCTACCGAACAGGTGTTCCTTCGACCCTATTAATTTTATTCTGACTTAGAAGAGTTATAGCATTAAAATTATAAAGGGAAATAAAATTTTATATAAAAGAAAAATATTTAAAATAAGTTTTTTTTTTCAACTAACTATATAGACAATAAATTATTATTAGCCTTTATATTGAATACTCAGCAGTATGTTAAGTACTGAATCCTTTGTTGGTTAGAGGAAAGTGAGACACTTGGATTTCAAAGGGCACCTTTGAAAACCAACTTTTTTTCCCTATTTTTAAATGGACCTAAACCTTAGTCATTATTATAAGGCTCAGTTCCATTTACTTACTATTAAGGTTTTTGACCTTAAACTTACTTATTTTCTATTGATAGCAATATCAGTGATTTATCCATAAAGTCTCAGTCCAAATTTATGCTTTTCTTTCTGTTGCTTCTCAAAAAGAAGTCTCATGGCAAATGACAAAACTCCCCCCTTCAACATTCTCTAATTAGTGGAGATTGTAGGCTGATTTGGGAAATCATTTGACCGAATATGACACAGACTAATGTCCACCTTGGCTTAATCATAATTTTTCCTTTCTATTTCCAGGTAACTCATCAGGAGGCACAATTTGAGGTTTTCTAGTGTGTCGTGGTTCAAAGATGCGTTCAAAGCAGCAGCCTCGACCTTCATATCATCGATGGCTGAAACCTGAAGAAAATGGTGAGTTTCATGATGAATGATTCAACTTGTGACAAAATCTTCTGGCTGTAGATGGCAAATTTTGGCCAAAAACTTGCGACTGATTCATTAATTTCTCACACGCTGAGTGATGGAATCATTTCACTTTGCATATGTGCGGGGATTTGAATCAAGTCAAAGTCAGTAACACACTAAATATCCATTTGGGAGATTTATGTTTCCGCTCAATGCTCGTTCGGTCACATTCAACATTTTCATGTTTGTCTGGTGGATATATTGCCATAAATGCGAATAACTCTTGATTTTGCGCGTGAATTTTCTGTCCACTAGCCACTATTCAAAATGCAACCATCAAAATGGACAATCTGTCACGCGAATCAAGTTCTTTTGCATTGATATCCCCATAGTGATAGTGTCCACTTCCTGACATTTCAATGTGAAAATCAGCTTTTAGGCCTTTTGCATCATATGGCTCTATTTACAATTTCTGTCCTGCAACAACTGCAAAATCGGATTAATTACTAATAAATATTTTTCGTTGGATTTAAATTTAAATTTTGACATATTGAAATGCCAACGTAAATCACGTAGTGATTTTAAATGACGTGGTTGAATTTCCTATTCATTACCTACAAAAGCTGTAAAGTAGGGAAAGAGAAATTTTCATGTTTTCCGTTGAATTTAAATTTGAATTTGACATTTCAAAGTGTCAAAACGAGAAGCATACACTGAGAGAAATCCGAAAAAGTTAAAATAACATTCCGGAAATGTTAATTTTACCCTGCAGTATTGATCCAAAATCGGTGTAAATATTACCCTTTTTAGGTGTATTGGGTGTTAAAGTTACCCTTTTCATGTTAATTTAACCCTTAAAAAAGGTGTAAAATTAACATTTAAAAATATTGATATATTTTTACACCTAAAAAGTGTTAAAGTTCTAAGGAAAAAAAGTTTAATCGCACCCTCTTTTTTTTCTCAGTGTAATAGCATAAACTTTAAAATATTTTAATGCGAAAATTTATTGCTAAATTTCCTGTTATGCATCGATAGTAAAATGTTCAAAAAGACGGTAGGATTTAGATTTAAAAGTGTCAACACAAATAGCATGATAGTACAAATTTGTGGACATATTAATATAAAAGTCAACTTTCTGATCTTCCAAAAACATATTAAAAATTTTCACTGATGATGTGCAATTAGCGCAAAATCTGCAAGACGAACAATTGAATGTTTTCCATTGGATTTAAATTTAAATTTGACATTCCACAGTGTCAACATAAATGGCATGATAGTACAAATTTTTGGACATTATAATATAAAAATCAGCTTTCAGCCCTTACAAAAACAAATTATGAATTTTCAATTTTGATCTGTAATAAGCGAAAAACCTGCACGAAGGACAATTGGATGTTTTCCGTTGGATTTAAATTTGACATTCAACACTGTCAACACAAATGGCATGATAGTAAATTTTATGGAAAATGATTGAGAAATTTTTGCATAAGAATGACAAAAAGGAGATAGAATAAGACTCATTATATCGATCGTCTAAACCCTCTTCATCAGCACCATAAAATGTTATGTGCACTTTGAGAAAGAGTTGTGGATGGAAAAGGCACAATCATGGGATTTTTCATAGTTGCGGCTGTCGGTTAAAGAAACTTGTTCTTCGCACTTCTTCGGATCACATCCACAATGATGGCAATGGAGGGATAAATAAATAAATAAAACGTTAAATAAATTGTCGGCTGAATTCAAAATTCATATAAATTTGTTAATATTTTATCGTCTCCCACAGAGTGGGCAGATATAAGGTTGATGGCTAAAGTCACTCTCCCAGTGACTCCTCTTCTTCATCCAATGTTGATATCTTTTAGTCGTTGTCGTCGTTTGAGACATAAATTACCCAGTCGCATTTTACACTCTATGCCAGTGACATTTTATGTACATCAAAATTATTATTAGTTTTCATATATGCCTTCTTTTTTCACCATTCATTGTGATATGCCATCAAACCAATCGGATGTACTCAGCAATTTCTGCCAAAGAATGTCTTCAGAGTGCATCGATTTTTTCTCTTAAAAGTAAGAGAATGGTACTGATAAGGTTGTTTTGGTTTATTGACGTTGTGATTCTTTTATTACAAATGTAAGATGTTTGCTAATACGAAAGAAATGGGATTTCAGAGATGACAATAAGCCATCAAATATTTAGTTGTCCTGTACGACAAACGTTTTTCCTTCCTCACCCTTCCTCATCCTCATAAATTATGAATCAACTCCTGCTTGTATGAAGAGTAACTCAGACCAATGTGTTGCTCACATGAATTATATCATAAGCTGAAAATTAAGCATAATCTGTCGACGAACTGGCCGACTGGCAAATCGGATAAAACCGATTCTCCAGACTGATCATTTTCGGATTCAGTATTATTCAGAACACCTGATCCACAAACCCAAGCTCAATCAAACATGGTTGATTGTACCACTGCATTGCAGTAGCTGTGATCGTGAAAAAATCACAACTAATCCACCATTTGCCAACACTGCAATGGCAGAAATTAACTATATATATGGAGAGAGAAAAGAATAAGAGAAACATATCTCAAGAAAATGAGCGATATGCATCGAGACTTGACGATTTATTGCACCTCTCGTGGTGCAGAAAATCCCTCACCTCTCTATCTCACTTGGTGCTTTTTTTGACCGTTGAACAATCATAAAAAAAGGGGAACAATACAAATTTCATGTGATTTATAACTTCTTCATTTTTGCCCATGTCTCAAATATTCGCACGGCATTAACAACACTCACATCTGAACGCATGTGAAATCCCCGTAAAATTGCACAATGAGATGGGCAAAAAGGGGGCCCGAAGAGACCAGGGTATATGTGCAAATAAGCACGATCATAAATTGTCTTTTTATTATTATTAATAAGCACATTTGTAGCGAGAGATTATTTGAACCCGTTTGTAATAATTCTTGCGCCTCCTTCAAGCAAATTGAGTGATTTTGATGGAAAATATCGCGCGCGAGAGATGGTTGAACGGTTAGGAATTTGAGGCTACCAGTCTACAGAGTTGATTTCAATTAGATTATGTTGGAGTACTGATCATATGGCTGGGTGGCCTGGGTGTGTCTGCTCCATAAAATTTAATGTAGATCGTACGACGTATTCGACAATTGCTAACCCAGTTAGCCCAGCCAGTGGCCAAATCTGTCAACTGTCAATATTTAAATCAACTTTGATATAAATCAGCCCGTCTGGCCAAGTAAGCGTGAGTTAAAGCCTGAATTAACCCCTATCTCTCATTTACCTCTTAGAAAATATACGTTAAAGACACTGTTTTGCGCTCGTAGTGGTGAGCATTGGAACTACGAAAACTATGTCGTCAGCAGTGTTGCACAGTTGTCACTGAAAAGATGATTCAATTAATAATAATTAATAATAATTGTTATGCGACACTGAGTTTCGTATACAGAATAGTGTACTGCTAACATTTTATACAAAATTAAATCCTAAAATACGTGTTTTTACTACTTTTTCCTGGGTATCTTTCAGGAAAAAAATACGCAATGGTTTTAGCGTATCGTCTAAAACGTTAAATCGTCAAAACTGGTTAAGTAAACCACACCACTATCCTTGTAGCTTCTTACCATTTGAATAATCCTAATTCCCGAGGCCTTTGTCAGGGTCTGCGGGGTCTTGATTCCTAGCAGTGCCGAATTTAGGTGGGTTCCCTGGGGCCGAGGCACCGGGCCCCCACATTTTAGAGGCCACCACATTTAAAAAGTTTACTATGGCCACAAAACATAAATTATTACAAAAAAAGAAAAGAGCTTTCACCATTCCATTTCTAATCAATTCCCCGTAATTTTCGTCAAGGAAAAATTTTTCTTGGTGGCTTCAGCAATCTTTCAGCTCACGAAATCCTCCGAAAGATTGGATTTAATTTATGTTTTTAATTTTCAACGCATAAAAGAACATATTTTCTTTATCGGGTGGCTGAAAAAAAGTGCAACAAACTAAGACGCTGTATTATCCTCATTATTTTTTTTTGAAATAAGAATAAAATGTTTATCAAAATTTTAGAATACCATCGGTTTAGGATTAGATCTTCCGGTGTTCGTCAGAGGAAGCTTTTTCATCAATCAAAACTTAAAATTTTGCTCCAAAGCTTAAAAAAAAGATTTTTGATTGAGGAAAAAGCTGCCCCTGACGAACACCGGACGAATGCACGAATGCCAGTCTACCGAATGCCCTGTCATATACGACGAAGGGCTGTCTTCAGATCATCGACATAACGCTACTTTTTAATCCTAATCTTGACCAACAAAATGTCCCCCTTGGAGAAGTCAAGCAATTTTGCATCAGGGAATCGTTGAGGTCATTGTGTTCCAAAATCGAAAAGCTAAACGTTTTTTTCCAAATCTTATTCGGAGCGTGATTTCTGCGACGGTTTTGAACAGGGGTTCGAGCCTTGTTCGAACTTACAGAAATTACCGAATGTACTATTTTTTTTTCGATAGAGTTCGAGTCGATTTGAGTAGTAAAAGAAAGGTCTCAGGTAAATTTTAAAGTTGCTTAAATTTACCTGTAGCACGGAATACCGTTATTTTATGTAAAATGTTAAAGCTGCGACACTGTTGGAAAACATCAGATTTTTAGAGCCCCCACAAATGGGCATTGGGCCTCCACGTTTTTAAATCCGGCCCTGATTCCTAGAGCTAGCTTGAATCAGCTGTCTTGTACGCTTTTCGTCAATGAAATAGTTTTATATTAATCTATTACCTCAAATGCCAAACTATCCGTTGACGGAATAGTTTACTACTTCCAGTCTCAGTCTTAATCATTTACTTTTATTTTTTTTCTCATAATTGCCTTTGACTTATATCCACTTACCCCACTTACTATAATTTTAATAATACTGTTTTTCTTTTTTTATTCTTTTACCAAACATTTTAAGGGGGGAGATTCCCATTTGTTTCAGAAATAAATAAGTAAAATAAATAAATATTCAAAAAACAATATTCGGAAATCAAATCAGGTGGTGAGTTTGACAGCTTCATTTGGTTTCATTCATCTGCCATTGATGTACGTTGAAAAATCCAATCCGTAATTAGGGCCTACCATTCAGATCTTACCGATAGGTCCTAAAATAGTGTCTTAAGTTGGGTGTTAATTGAAGCCTTACCGCTTGACCCTGTGTAAGACGGGAAGATTGAGCTAATAGAACAGATGAAGTACATTTGGTAAAATATCGGAAAGCCAAGGATTTTTCTTCCGGAAAAATATTTTTTTTTTTTAAAGTCGAACGCGATGTGTTGTTGCAATTACAATAGGGGATTCCGGAAGACGTCAAGAAGCCATAATCACTCAACTATCTCAAAAGCTTTCCTTCAATTGTCTTATATTTTAGTTCTGAGCAAGACCTAGAACGAGTCTCGAAAATATTTATAATATAAGAACTGTTTTAAATAATAAAAACGATAATTTCTTCTTCATTTTTGACACTGATAAATTCTTGGATATTGATGCAAAAGCTTTTAAGTTAGTTTATGTATTTTTTCTGAATGATTATTGTTTTCCAGTGACTTCCTATATCCCCTGTTGTGATTAGTTTTCAAACAATTATACAGCATAGGGCTAAATTTAAAAATCCGGAAGATGTAGTATTCTGGACAATGTAAAATTCCGGACAAACTATTTTAAACTTTTAACAACTTTTCTAAAATTTTAATGAAACAAATAATTAAATAATCTTAAAATTATCTAGAATATTATTTGAGTCCGAATTTTTAAATTATTTTATCCGAAATTCTGTAAAGAGTACGGAATTATCAGTAGTAACAGTTAACGCTTCTAGTTCAACTTGGTTAGGAGTGAAATTTACGGTTGTTCTTTGTTCTGTCCACTGATGAAGGCCTGAAAACCGATCCGAAAGCTCTGGAGACAGTTGATGTATTTTTTTCCTAAGTGATTGTTGCTTTCTGACGACTTCCAAAACCCACTATTGTGATTATTTCCCAAAGAACTAAAAGGCAATGTGACATTCCGGACAATATGGAATTCCGGGTAAATTGTTTTGGAGTTTTGATAATTTTTCTAAAAATTTGATGAAAAAAATTTAATTAGATAAACTTCAAAGTTATTTAAAATTTCGTCATAGTCTAAACTTCCAAATTAATGAAATTAATTTATCCAGAATTCTGTATAAAGAACGAACTTGTCAGCAGTAACACATAATGTTTCTGGTTCAACCGGGTTAGGCGTAAAATTCAGATTGCAAGTGAACAAGTCTGTCACATTTTCCGATTCAGTACGAGTTTTAACGAACTCATTCCTGCTTTAAGTCCCTAAATCGGCAATGAAAAGGTAGTTCGGATTATTTGATAAAAATACTTAACTTAAAAGGATCTGTTATTTCACTTTAATAAACTTATTTAATATTTGATAGTGATAACTTATTCAAATAATTTAATTTCTCTTTTTTTCTGTTTCGGAATTTAGAAGTTAGTTTATTAAAATAATGTCGCTATTCCACAATTAAATAATTAGGTATCCTAAATTTAGGACCCTTAATTATAAGATAAGATAAGATAATATTTTACCAGGGGTCAGTTGTCCATTTCGGATTACCGATGCATCCAGGCCACAATTGGGCCCCTTATGCTTCCTTACTCCTATTCTATCTTATCCCCCGATACGGGTAACTGCTCTATATCGCAGCTCTGTGGGCAATCTGTGCCGCTGCTATATCACAGCATCCCTTCTCGGTGTGTGTTTGGATCAGTGACAGTGAATATTTGTATCGATTGAAGTACCACTTTCATGTCGAAACTCGTTCTCGTACCAGTCTCAATTGTTTAGGCTGGTCACTTTTTCTGCTTAACTTCAAAGGATCTTTTATTTTAATTTAATAAAATTATTTAATATTTGGTTGTAATAACTCATTGAAATCATTTAATTTCTTAGTTTTTTTCTGTTCCGAAATTCAGAAGTTAGTTTAATAAAATAATGTGGATCTTCCTCAATGGAATAATTAGGGATCCTAAATCTAGGACCCTTATCCATTCCACTTTCTCCGGAGGAGGATCCATATCAAGTGATGAAAGTTTTAGTGAAAATTTTAAATCTTTCAATTACTTTTCAATAGCTCAATTTTTCCTTGCTAATCCTCAAAAATCAGGATCGAGGATTAGACTTAAACCTTGTATATATTAACGTCCTAATAAAACTCATTTTTATTCGGAGAGCACAGATTTCAATGGCAATGTCCAGTAAGACTTCCAGAGAGGAATCTGCCCTCACCCTCACATGCAAGACAAATAAATGGTGTATCATTTATAAAGTCATAATCGTTATAACAACTGCGCGGGAAATGGATGTGCTAAGAATATTTTCGTGTGCGCCATCTTCAAGGACTTGCGCCATCTCGATAAATGAGTGCTTTTAATTTTATTAATTCAACTCCTTTTTTTTTCTTCAATTTCTTTTTTTTTTTTGCTTGAAATGTCTTTTCTGGTGGCAAGTGATAAATTTTTGCACCAAGTCAACGCCAGAGAAGCGGATATCGACATAAAATCGAATATTTATTGACAAAATATTAACTGCTTGATTATTCTCTCATACACTTTTTGTTCACCTTTCCTTCTACCTTCCATCACCATTAAGGCAATTTTTTTTTCTTATATTCTCTCCCTCATCTGCGTGTCTTTCGTCTTCCCAATATTTTAATTCTTTTTCTAGAGCCTTCTCCACATCAAACCTCAGAGTTATTTACAACTGTCTTTGTTTCCCCCACAAATTGACACTCTCTCTTCACACACATGGACAGACGGGTTTTTGGGGTCTTTTTCATGTGAGATTTCGAGGGACTGATTTATCGATTAGGATGCCATAATGAATAAAAAAAATTTAATTTTTATCGAAAAATTAAAGACACGCAGCTTACAACAAGATTAAGAGACGACGAAACGGTCAAATAAATAAAGGTGTCCATAGTCCATCTGAAAATGGAAATATTTCTTGGAGAAAAAAAATGTGCGGCGTGATCAAATATTGACGAGGGATGTCGTAAATAACGTCCAACGGATGAGAAATTCAAATATTCTTCTCTAATTTGACAGAGAAATACAAAAAAAGGCCCATTGAGAGCCAAGAAAAATCTCTCACCGCACAATAACGTTCAGCAAATGACCGATTGGTGGTCAAAAGATCATCAGAGGCATCCCGAGGCACAGTGAAATTTAATTAATTAATTATTAATACTTGGTCAGCTGGGCGGGAGGGGGTATTGTATGAAGAAAAGTACTTTCCATGTGCCTTGCACTCTCCCTGGACGAGATAATGAAAGATAAAATGAATTATCACTCGAGAATTCTCTCAAGACGCATCAATCACACTTTTTGGTTGGTGTCTGTGCAGTGGTCAAAGTCTCACCCTTCCCCTCTCCCTCTCAAAATCAACCCCAAGCTGTTGGGGAAAATCACCTCGGAGATTTCTCAAGTGAGACTCTTTGGGAAAATCTGGTGGAAAACGAACCAAATGCACAAGAATAAATAAGGACGTAGCCAGAAGAAAGAATTTATACTCAGAGAGATTATACAGCAATCCGAAAAAGTCAAAATAACATTCCGGAAATGTTAATTTTACCCTGCAGTATTGATCCGAAATCGGTGTAAATATTACCCTTTTTAGGTGTATTATGGGTTAAATTACCCTTTTTCATGTTGATTTTACCCTCAAAAGGTGTGAAATTAACATTAAAAAATGTTAATATAATTTTACACCCGAAAAGTGTTAAAGTTATGACGAGAAAAAGTTAATCGTAGCCTCTTTTTTTTCTCAGTGAAGGTTTAAGCTTAAATCTACTTGAACAGATTGTCGCTTGGATCAGCAGTTGTTGTAAATTTTTTTTATCATCTAAAATTACAATTCTGGTATATTCTGTCTATTTCAGGGCAGATAAAGGGGGAATTGAGGCTACTCTGTACTTAGAATTATTTCTCAAATTTTTAAAAGGAATTCAAGCTTTATCATAATGTAATTTTACCTAGCAATTGGCTTATGGAAGTATTTGACAAGGTCCAGTTTCATTTCAAAATAGGAGAAACAACCCCAATTTCAAAACTGCCCCAATTCAATGATGCCCCGCTTCCCTTAACTCAGTGCCACAAAGTTAAAAAAAAAAATTGATGAATTTCGGAAATTTAGATATATTATAGTTCAGATGCGATCAACATCAGTGACCAGTATCAGTGATCAATTTGTATCAGAAGAGCCTCAAGTGGATCAGTGGATAGAGTAGTGTCTCTATAACTGTTAGGTCTCGGATTCAATCAAAGCTGAGCAGCAGCAAACAAATATTTCTGATGCCATATTGGCTTTGAATTCGTTCAGTGAATGAATGATTACTAATGCCAATAGCACACATTGCATTGGCAAAAAATTGAACCGCCTACGCAATAGAGGACGGTACGAGAACGAGTTTCGACATGAAAGTGGTAATTCAGTCGATACAAATATTGACTGTCACTGATCCAAGCACGCACCAAGATAGGCTGATGTGATATAGTAGCGGCACTGATTGCCCACAGAGCTGTGATATGGAGCGGCTACCCGTTCGGGGGATAAGATAGAGAAGGAGTGGGGCAGCATAAGATCCCAATTGTGGCCTGGATGCATCGGTAATCCGAAATGTAGAAGTGACCTCTGACAAAATCTTATCTTGTATAAGAATCAGAATGAGCATCAGTATCCACCTAAAAGTATAGTTGCATCAGTTATTTTGGCGACATTTTTCAGATATCCGTTTCACTCTCTTGATTTTATTTATTTACACATTGATTGTTACAATAGTTGCTAAGAGATAAATAAGTTACGACAATTACTAACGTAGAACTAAGTGATAAAACGTCAAATACGAAAGGTTTAAAACAGAGCCTTAACTGCAAAAGAAAACGATGGAATATTAGGTATACGGTTGAAAATTAGGTTTATAATCGGTTCAGACCTGTCAAGAATTCAAAGACCGACACTCAATTGACTAATATGCTGCCTAGAATCTTTTTTTCAATTTATGACCTTGAAAAAGCCCTTCTTATTGGGAACAATTGAAGGGCATTTCGTGTTTTCTAACAATCTCAAAATTAGAGAAAAATAATGGTCAGCCTAATCTTGGGTCACATTACGTAATAGCAGTCGTCAGACTTAATGCTTAGGCATCAGCCTAGAGGTTCAGACCAGTTTCTGGAGGCCTGAAAGTCCTACTTAACAACCAATTCAATTGGTTCTTCGGAATATAATGTGTCATTTGCGCTAAATCAAATAAAAAGTCAAAAGTTTCGAAAAAAAACTTGACTGATAAGAAATTAATGTAGTTAAATCAATTGGGAATGTCTAGATGTGAAGCCTGTGTCAGCCAATTTCTCGAATTTCTCAAAAATAATAATAAGCAATACTGGTTATTCAAGATCTTATGGAACATTTAACCCGTATACCCAACTCTGAGACAAAATTTTCCAAAATGTTTGACTGATAAGAATTTAGAGAAGTTAAGCCATACAGACATATGACCAAGCCTTTTGTCTGAAGAGAAATGTTTCAAGATAATATTGACTTATGCGGGAGGGGTCACCGAAGATTGGAACTCGATATCTCTCATAATTTAAACTCTGGTTTGGTAACAAACTTTCGGGACGGAATTTACCGATTGAGAACAACGCATCCGGATTTGAAATTTCAAGGACTTTACGAAAAATCCTGATTTGAGAAAATCTATTTAAAAACGGGCCCAACAAAATTGGTCTAACTTTAACCTTTTAAAATTCTATGTAGACATTTTTTTCGGTCATAAGTATGGATGTAATGCTCTTCAGGGCTACATCAAAAATATATCCGAAAATAAAATAAATCGTAGAAATCAATTTCAAAATATACGTAAAACATGGCTTTGGTGGGGTAGGAGTAGGTTGGGGAGAAACGGAAAAACGTCTCAAGATATTTTTTTTGTCATCGAAAACTGGAAGTTGATATCTCTAATTGTTGAAGGTTCAGATCGGTGCCAAATTCGAAATAAAGCGAATTAACTATATCGCTTTCTCTTTGAGTTGGAGCAGTAAACAATCTAGGGTGGTTGTATTTTCATGCTACATGCTTTATTCCAGTGTCTTAAATAAATTCCTTTGGTGTAGTTTTATATATTGAAGAAATGTACGCATAAACTGCTTTCAGAACATATTCGATTGCGCTATTTTAGAAATGAATAAGAAAATTGGTGTCCAGTATGAAAGGGTTAAATTTCGAGAGGTTAATCAATCGAGGGATTATACCAATTCAGGGATGATCAAGAATGGTTTGAAACAGAATAAATATTAAAATAAGTTTGTTCAGTTAGCGTTGTGACTGGTTGTGACCATTGACGTACAATTTTCATTCGACGTTTGTTCGGTTTCAAACGGTTCTTGCTCAGCTCTGTTTCAAATGCTGATTCAATGACTTCATCGTTTGGATCAGCAATTCTCGTAACAACAATAAGTTACGACTATTTTTGATCCAAGCGACAACTTATTACAGGCTTATTACATAAAAGATCCTAGAATTCCAAAAAAAAAACCTTGTTCAGAAAATTTATTAAAATTGGAAATACACTTGAATTTTAATGATAAATATATCAAAGTCAAATATTTTGCTAAAATTAAAGAAAGGGGAAGGTGGGGCTACTTTGAGCTGCGGGGCTATATTCATACCAGATTCATTTAGTAATAGGCGAAAAAGTCGCATAACAATCTAGCCCCACAGCTCAAAGTAACCCCACCTCCTTCAACACAACGTAACCTAACTTTGAAAAAATCTCTCATTTTAATACCAACATAACCTCACTTTTAGACAGACTTCAATTTTTCAACTTCAACTCTTGTGGTTAAAACTATTACAACATGGGTCGATCTTAATCCATATTTCCATCACGAAGGCTATAAGTAGCCCATCACAACATTAGTTTCAAATAAAAGTTCCTTTGATCTCCGTAAATTTCAACCTAACCTCATTAATTTTATCTTCATTTCATCTTGCAAAAAAATAGTATTTATCGCGTTTCCATCTGTTAGCAGTGCTAATCGGTGAAAGAAGAGGCAGAAGCATAAAATCTCGACAAGAAACCAGTCCATTTAGTGAGGGGTTGGGGGGGAGAGTGAAAATTTAAGAAGCCATAAAGTAAGAAAATGCAAAAAAGATGCTCAAAAGCTCTCAATATGACTCCAATTAATCACAATTAGTGACAAGGTCGTTGGTAGTCATTTCATCTATTTGAACTATAAATTGGCAATAAAAATCCAACTATGTGTTTTTATTGCTGATGGGATTCTTTCTTTTCACTGAAAAAAAAAAGCCCCGGCTCACGTGGATGGTGGATAAAAAAAAAAGAAGAGGAACGTCGGTTTGTGTCGATTTGAAGTGTGTGGCTGGCCACTTTTATTGGGAACTAATAGACACAGCAAGTTCGAAGCATATTTTGCCGCATATTTACGGCATTCCCGACTGGCTGAGGTTTACACTCGACGTGTGCTCACTTCTCGCATGTCTCGGGATGGAGAGACGCGATTTAAGCCACGATTGATGGGTCTGATGGGATTGTGCACTAGCGCCGCACTCCCAACGCCATGGACGTTTTTACAGCCTGTGCTGACTGACAGAAAAGCTCGTAAAAATTTTTATGACGACTACTTGATTTCTCTCCGAGCACTCACTTTGCGTGTGTTAATCCAACACCCGTTGGCACATGGGATGCACAATTGCTATGGTTGTGGGGTTAAGGCAGGCACAGGACAAAAAAGAGTGGGAAAGGTGGGAAAGTTCATGTCACTTCACCCATAAAACACACCCCTATGCCCCATTCCACGGACCTAAAAGGTGCTCAAAGAAATTGATATTGAATACTCATGCCCCTCTTGCCAAATATTCACTTCAGTGTTCAAGATGGGGATCACAGTTGAACTTCACGTCTTACACAATAAGTACTTATTAATCACTCAATAAGTACTTAATTCAATACATTGTTTTAATTTAAATTAGCTGTAGAAGAACTAAATACTTACAATTTGTATGTAAATGAGACAAATTCAGTGACACCTTACTTTGTGTTAAATAGGTATTGATATATTTTTACCAAAACTAATAATTGTGACAATTTGAGGTTATGTATAATCTAAACTTTATACTTAAAGCCACAATTTTGAGTAGCAGAATTTCTGTCTATTTTACATAAATTCCATTATATTTTTGAAAATATTATTTAGGTGAGGATTGAGTAATATCCTCTACACCCATATCATATTTAAGGGACTTGACTGTTTATGATTTCGAGGTTAGAATTGACACTTGAATTAGATCAAACAGCCATGGAAGATCTTCAGCGCTCGACAATCTGTGATTGAACTTTTATAAAACTTAAATTGCAATTTTCAAATTAAAAAATGATCTCAGAAAAATAAAATTAGTAAACACAATTTTAAAGAACGGTAAACATTTTTCAAATAAGCAGAGGCACGAGTCATGACGCAATTCAGTACGACTCCAATAGTTTTAACCTATGAAAATTCTAAGCAAAATTGAAAGGATATGTAAAATTCTAGACTAATAGTTAAACTTTTAAAGTACTTTTGTGGAGTAATAACCTGAAACATTTTTAAATATCAATAAAATTAAACGCAACTGAAACTAAATTGTAAAAATATAAGAATTAAATGAGTTGGCACTATTGTAAATGTAGTGTATGATTTTTTTTAATTACTTACTTGTCTACTTTCAAGATCTATCATGTTTTCCCTCTTGAAAAATATTTATGAGCAAAAGAAGTAGGGGCTGAAACTAAGTCTGAAGCTTGGGACAACTGAATTTTTTTCTGTGTTCCTAATGAATCTAATCGATGGCTGTATTTTAGAAAATTCAAGGCCTAGAACTAGTTGTAAAAATATAATAGTATAACGGATAAAATTAATTAGAAACATATTGAAAAAGAAGTTGTTCGGAGCTTGAGTTGTCCGAAAGTGGATAGCTTTCCATTATATAGCCAAAAGCTTTTCAAAACCCTTTTTCAAAATCTATGGTGAAGTGATAATCTTTCGATATTATTGAATCGATAGTATCGATAAATCTGTATTTCTTAAATCTAATAAAAGACGAATTTTTAAACATTATTGTACCATTTTTAATGTACCATTTTTAAAAGAATCTTACTGTTGACAAATATTTAGACGTGTTTTTATAATATTAAAAAATAAATCTTTATATAATGTGAAAAAGAAGCAATGTTTTTCTAGGTTCTGAGCGTTCAAAAAAATAACTTAAAATTAATTTGCGAACGAAGTTGCAAGTCTTTCATTCCTTGAAATGGAAAAAAATTTTCGATTTCTATCTTACGATGTTTGAAAAGGAGCTTAAAACCTTTCCGGCATCTTAGAGGAACTGATAAGTATTCCTATGATTGTTTTGTTATGTAGGCTTTAGACGGGTGGTTTAAGCTAATTGACGTTTTTTGCAAGGGAAATGGAACTATCTCAACCATAAAAAATTAAACTGAAAAGGAATTTGATTGAAAATAAAATTTGGTCCGAGGTTCAGTTGGGAAAAGTATTCAGTTATTGGATGATGATACCCCTGATTCGACTGTGAGAGTTGTAATTACGTGTCCCATCCGGTGCAAATGATTGAAGCGTCTGAATAGGCATTCTCACGAAACATTATTAACCGAATATAATAAATTTGTATAAGAAAAAAAAGGTGCAAAATTTTCTAAAAACCCTAAAAAATAAAAAAAATAAGAGATAACAATAATATTATCAAAAAAACGATAGAAAATTAAAAGTCAATGATAGAGCATTTTTTAAAGACCAACGGGCGAACTCTTGATAGATTTTTATGGTATTTCTTCTCATCGTTTTTTTTATCCATTACTTAGGCTGTAATTTAGTAAAAAAAAATGTTTTGCAAAGTTCCAAATTTTCATAATGAAAACAAAATTAGGATAAAAATAGGTCAAAGGTTATAAATTATTATTACAACATTAATAATATATTTTCAATAATAATGATGTAAAATAAATATAATAATAATCTAAAATAAATAAAAAAAAACATTACGAAATATTTAAAAATATTTCAAATTTCTCATACATTTTTAAAACTTGAGTGGGTTCATTCATGAGGGGGTCATAGTAGAATGCGAGTTGATATCTCTTACTGTTTGGATTATAAGCCGTTAACAACCGAACAGAAAACGGGCACTGGAACGTATTTTTCTCACAAACTTCGGAAAATTGTTTTTTCTTTTCTTTGTGAAAAAGGGTATTTTAAATCCAAAGGTTTAATTAAAAGTGAATTAGCGAAAAGGCGATCCAGTTAGAGCATGCTGACTTATTTCAGTATTATCATTATTTTATAAATTTTCTTTAATATTTTTGACATTTTTTTATATTATGTTTCTATTAAACAGTGAATAATTCTATGGATTTAGAAGAAGTAAAAAAGAATTTCATCAGTCCGAAAACAAGCGTTTAAGTAGCACTCTTCGGAAAATGATCCAGTTACCCCACATATATATTTTCAACTAAATCTGAAGCACGTCTCTTAATATTCCAATCCGTGAACTTACCTTACTCCTTGAAAATAAGTAAGTAAAAATGCAATTGAGCCGAAATTTGGTGCAGTTGCCCTATTTTTGGCTGGAGTTGTGCCTCGTTAATATCAAATGAATGATATGTAGTTGTCTTTTAATGAGCAATAAAGAGGTTGTTAGGGTTAGTTGAACCATTTTGCAAAACCTCAAGTCTGAAAGCTGTATTAGTCACACTGAGGCTCTGGAAGGCATCTCTCTGTCTAGTTAGATCACCTGTCTAGATGTTTCTAGACCGCTGCCTTCAAGTTGGAAATTTCTACGTTAAAATCCAAAGTGCTATAAATACTTCTCCCAAGAACTAATCGCGTCCCTGTGACAAAATTGGGATGCACCCGGAAAAGAGGGCATGAGAAGAAAGTCTATTGTGTATTCTGTGAGTCGACTAATCCAACTCCATCCTCAACTTTGCACTTTACTCCTTGACCACAATTGTGGGTGGTAAGGGTTGAGGGTTGGGGTTTTTGGGGTGTGGTGTACTATGGGTATGTGTATGACTTAAGGAAGTGGAAGAAAATGGGGGACCAAATGGGGATGACTTCCAGTTGGAGAGATATGGTGCATGTGAGGGATGCACAGTGCTGTGTCTTGTGTCTGTCTGTCCATCTGTCTCTCGAGATGTCACTTAAAACAATAGAAGTTGAGAGACAAGAAGACGTCCTCAACACACTCCAAAACTAGTATATTTGAGTCGAGACTCCACAGTTTTATTCCTCCAACCCCATTTCTTTTGGCATGAGTGAGCGAAAGGGTTACTATACTTCTTTGTCTGTCTGTCTGTCTGTCTATCCTAGCACTGGTGCTCCGGATAGTGTACATACAAATGGACTGATTTCTCAGCCACTGCCGCCCACACCATATTAGAGATCCTTGGCAAGACGATGGAGCAGGCTGAAGTTGAAATCACCCAAACCACCCACTCAAGTCACAGGCTATAACTAGTCAAGGAAAATTGGACAATATCTATGTGGAGACATGGATGTGATGGAGAGACACCATCACAATGCCAAAGACGCGCGATAGGTCAGAGAAGATGAGTCCTTTTTCCCACAATTCGCCTTCTGCCACATTTACCCTCAATATTTCCCTCATTTTCCTCCCCGCCCCATCCCTCGCCCCATCCCCTTACTGAAGATTTTCCCCAAAGGAGATGGAAAACTGTCCAATGAATATTTTTCGGTGAGCGCGAAAAGTTTCATTAGTTTGAAATGGAAGTTGATGTTCTCGTTAGTTTCTATTGTCAATCTGGCGATAATTAAAGGCATCCTCCCAGCAACTGGCGTATTGGAAAATTTTCCATTTTCCACACCTATAGCACCTTCATGGAGCAACTTTTCATTTTTCACAGACAAATTGAGAGTGAAAGACTGTGGTTAACTGGCAAAAAGTGCTGAAATGTTATTTTTATGGCATGTTTCTCCCTTAGGATTGTTTCGACTTTAGTTCATTTGCAAAATGTTCGATATTGGCAGATTGAGGTTAGGATTTTTCATTAAAATTTATAGGTTATGGATCGTAGATTGCTTAAAAAATTCATTCCGTTGATAAAAGATTAGGGAATCCATTTTAAGACTTGTTTTTGAGAAGTCTACTTTGTTCATGAAATATGCGATATTTTGTTTTAAAGAACGGAAAGTTTAAGGTTTTAGGTTAGGTTCTGATTTCCAAACAGCTAAGTTATTCACCGTTGATCATTTGAATTTTCCTGAATATTTCAAAACGGTGAAAACAAACAATTTGTGCACAATCAGAAGATTTCTCTTTCAAGAAGAAATAATTTATATGGACGAGTTTCACAAAATTGAGGTTAGAATGAATAATCAAAAGTAAACGAATGAATTTAAGGTTAATTGTCTCAGAAATGTTCAAAAACTTTCACTTGCACTAAAAATAATTGGAAGATTTACCAAATATCCTGGTTCTTAGCATAGCGATCTGTTTTATTATTTTTGCAAATGTTAAAAAAAACAGATCGCTATGCTAAGATTACGAACCAGGATATTTGATAAATTTTCCAATTATTTTTAGTGCAATTAAATGTTTTTGAACATTTCTGAGACAATTAACCTTAAAATCATTCGTTGACTTTTGTTTATTCATCCTAACCTCAAATTTGTAGAACTCGTCCATATTAATTTTTTCTTCTTGAAAGAAATCTTCCACATTTTTTTTCATTTTCTGGACAAAAGAGCGATTCCTTTTCCTCCGGAAACTCAAATGCCAGTATTTTTTCGCAAAGTTTTGTTGCGGCTTATTTTCTTTTCATTTTATACAGTAAAATCTAGGAAGCAGCAAAAAAGAATGGTTTCTATTCACGTATAAGGCTTAAGGAATGAATTTCTTCACATAACCTCTAAAAAAACATTTCGAATTTAACCGTATCGTGGTTTGAATTAGAGAACTTGATTGTGTCCTTTTCTGGAATTACCGTAGTTTGTGTTAATTTAAACAATTCAATAAATGAAATTTAAAGTAACGGTATGATCAGGGGCCTCTCGATATTTCATTTTTCCATACGTGTTTGAGCAGAACCAGTGAAGACTATTGGCAAGTTTTTTCCTAAAGAGAATTTACTTATCAGTCCGATATATTTCGAAGTCGTACATTAAAACCTATCTAAAAATACATATTTCATAACGTTCGCCGAAACAATATAAAAACTACACGCAAATATGTTTAAATCGCGGTGCAATATCTGCAAAATTTTTACAAGGAAAAGTGAAAAACAGCTTCACTTTTTATTACGCTTGATAGGCCCATGGGTATGATAGAAGTTATGTGTAGCCTAACCTCAAAAAGGAAGTTTACCTCACTATTAGAAAATTCTCTATTTCAATGCAACTTTCAATTTTGTTATTCAATTTGCAAATTTGCAATATGTTTTATCAATTACGAAATCTGATACGAAATCTCATACGAGTGTCATACTTTTGAGGTTATACAAGGATTCACGCTAGTAAAAGATCTTTTAAATGATGTTTTTGTAATTCTTGATAAAAGAAATCTTTAGAAGACACTTTTACAAATTCTCTCCTCAATTTTAAATTAATTCTTTGTGTTTTGAAACTTTAAAACGGATTTTTAAGACCGATACGTAACCTACATTAAAGATTTTGTATTTTAAGTGTGAAGTTTCTTCGCGTCTTTACTGATAAAATGTACCAAACTATAATAATTTATAATTTATTTATTCAACTCTACATTAATCCCACCCATTCCGTGCGTCCGCCGCCGTCGCAGCGTTAGTGACCAGCCTCCGAAGCCAAACTGCGGAAATACTTCTTATGGCCCAAATAGACCCATGCTGATCCTCGAGAATATTTAGCCTGTAAAATTTGACAGTAAAGATTTATCCCAAACTGTCATACACTGAGGGCTTAGGAACATCTATTACAATGAGAAAAAACGGAGGTGCGATTAACTTTGTTTCCTCATAACTTTAACACTTTAGGTGTAAAAATATATAAACATTTTTTAATGTTAATTTTACACCTTTGTAAAGGTAAAATTAACATGAAAAAGGGTAACTTTAACCCCTAATACACCTAAAAAGTATAATATTTACACCGATTTTGGATCAATACTATTATTTTAACTTTTTCGGATTTTTTTTAACTGTGAAATGTTATTTTAACTTTTACGGATTTCTCTCAGTGTAGAAGTTCTTTGCAAAAATTTCTTTTACCTAATTCTTTATCACCGCATTTTGCAGACTAAATATTCTCGAGGATCAACTTGAGTCTATTTAGGCCCTTAGGACCTCGACAGACCTGAGGATTAGCCGAGAGACGGCTTAGCGTATTTATATTCGAAATAATAATTAATCATCTAACGGTGTTTTCTTTAATATGCGAAAAAAAAGTTCTAAAACAATGTTTTCTAGGATAATTATGATACAATAAAGTCGAAAAAACCGTCCATTCTTCAATATCTTTTTTAGTTTAGGCGCTAGGTGAGAAAATATAATTTTTTTTTTGAAACTCTTTTTGCTTCTAAAATTCACATTTTTAGTTTTTTCAAATTTTTTAAAATAAAATATACAAAGTAGAGTGACATATCTTTCAATAAAAAATAAATTTATTTTAGTCAGATAACTTTAAATCGATATTTTTATGGAAATTGGAAATGAGTTTTTTTGCACTAATATTTTTTGTTGCTTTTTCTCTGACCTGTCACACAAAACTGGGAATAGCAACAAACCGAAGAGTCAAAATGAGTTCAAACTTTCAAGAGATGTTTGTAAGACTGTTACAGAGGACACTGTAGCACTTTTAAATAAATAAAACCTTTATTGTCGCTGTAAATGTGATTTTAGTGAAAACCGCCTGGAGGCGGTCATACCCGTTAGAAGGTTAAACTTACATTTCCATCATTTTCCACTAAGCCGTCTCTCGGCTTAAGTCGTAAGTGTGTCTAGGGCATTAGGTTGTATAGTCTTTTGTCGCTATAATGATCCTTTTCCTGCATACAATATGTGGCCCGGCACAGAAAGACTTGCGCAAAGCGCTTCTTAATAACTTAAACAATAATTATGATAAAAACAAAAACTAGAATTTAATGGTTTTGATTCTCTTATTTGACAAATAGGTTAATTCCAAAAATTTGAGGTCATGTTACAAATAGTCTGCAGTATCCAAAATATATTTAAAGTAGCAAATCCCTCAGGAAATGTCAAGCGTCTTTATTTCGTGAGTAGTCTGTTACTTAAAATATCTGGTGAATTTTTTAGGTTAGTCGTGACATAACCTCAAACTTTTCTAATTAACCTATTCCTCATTATCGAAATTTTCTCTTTAATAGCTTTAGATGTAGAGTTACTTGGAATTAAGTAATGTTTAGGATTTGCATTTTCTTTTTGAAATCCTTCCCTTACTCCTAAGAGTAGGTGAGTTTATAAAATTCCACCCCTTTGAGCCAATGTTATTGTTCATTCTGTCTTAACAAATAACTCCCATTTTGAGGTCTCGTGATTTGTTTTAGCTGCTTTCGGCTCCTCAATACGCTGAGCATCATACAAATAAATCGCCGGAGACAATATCTAACGTTGAGTTATAGATCTCGAGTATTTCTGACACTGACGAAATACACAGTGTCCAGCATGAGAGATTCATCATATCCTCCCCATTCTCTGGTAGCATGTGAGATGTTCCTTGGGCATGTGAAATGGATCTCTGATTTATGGCGGCGGAGGGTGGTTTGGTCTTCTCCTCCATGGACTCCTTTAAGAAATTGCCAGGGAGGAGGGATGCTTCAACATGCTCTCACCACCCAGTGAATTGTGTGAGTGAGTGTTGAGGAAAAATTGCGAGATTTATGCTTTTCGTCGATGGGAATATGTTTCCTTCGGAGTTGGCAGCTTGAGGAGGAAAAAGCTGGAAAATGGTAAGGGGGTTGGGTGGGTGGTTTTGTGTCGGTGACCTCCATCGTCTCCTTGTATGTATCTAACCGTGACACTCCTGCTGAATCAATCATTTCACTCCATGGGGAAAATGTCTTTCACTCCATATACGATTCTAACCCAAAACCACCATTCGATGGTACGAAAATTATAACCTCCTCCAGACCCATTTGGCTCGTGACAGAAATGCATCACACGTCCCTGTTCATTCTTCCGAAGATGCCTGATTGACCAAATCAAACATATTGATCTGTTCCGCATACAACATCGCATTTCACCCAAAAGAAGAAATCCATTTTTGCACATACTGTAACATTTTGCAGCTTTTTAAGATGAAGATGGAGAAGTAAGGGGGTTGGAAATGTGAACAATTGAGTGGAGAACAATGGGGGAGTATTTTATAGACTTAAGTCATTTACTTAATTTATTTTCCTCCTTCGTATGAAAGTTTCTGATTAAAAGAAAATAGAAAGCCAATTCTTTTTTTTTTGTGCTAGTGACTTAAGCATTTGGAGCAAGTGCTGAATATTAATTCCAACATTTTCGACTTCTTTCTCTCTTACTAGAGCAATATCGAATTATTGAACTAGCAATTCTCTGCTCCTCAATTGTCTCTCATCGGATTTCGTTATAATTAAGATTATTGCACAGTGCTACTCGAATGGGAATGCCTTGAAATTTCTTAGAAGAGAAAAACATGGATTCTCAAGGGTGGAATTTTGTAAATCATGCTGAGAACATAACCTCAAACTAATTTAATAAAATGGAAATCCTTGAAAACCTATTTGAAAATTATTTATATATGCCTTGGACGAGGAATTCTTGAATTAAGTGTAAAGTCTCAATAATTTAAAGTAACTGAGTATCCTAACCTCAAAGTTGTCCTACATCTTGGTTATAATAAATCTTACCGGTTTAAAAAAAAAGAGACATCATAAGAAAACTGTATTTAAAATGTTCTCTGAAAGTTTTCCTTGGCAAGAAATTATTACGAAATTTCAAATATAGCCTTTTTGAATTATCCTAACCTCAAACTTTGAAATAGAACAGAGAGGTGTGCAAGAACCGTTTGAAACCGAATCAAAACTTATTTTAACATTTATTCGATTTAAAACGGTTCTTGCACACCCCTGAATTAAAGCAAGGTTATACAAATTCCACTGCTTTAGAAATAGCGAATATTTTGAAAACACTTTTTGCTAAAAAACCTCATCAAGTTCCTTTATAATGAAATGAAATTTTGTAGATTGTCTTGAAGAAATGTCTTTAAAAAAAACCCTAACCTTAAATTTTTGGGACAGGTTATTCAGTTATAACATCAAAACCATTTCAGGTTAACTATTCAATGTTCTGAAGTAAATGTTAGTGAACATTTCTATCTCAAGTGAAATTTTGTATAAAAAGATTTTCAAAAAATCCTAACCGGAAATGTTTAGGAAAGGTTGTTCGTATTCTAACCTCAAGAATATTTCAAATTGAAGAAAATTGTAAAATAGGGAAATTCGGTCACATTGGATTGTAAACGATAAACCTAAAGATCCTCCTGAGGAAGGAGAAAACAAGCCTCCGAAACGTTGTAAGGATAATAAAGGAGAGAAAAACAGTAAGGTCAATCCCTGTCTTTTTCATCATTGAAAATTTTAAAATAAATCTCAGTGAACATTTTAATCTCAAATGTTGTCATGTGGACAAATGGCTTCGAACAACCCTAACCTCGAAATTTTAGGGAAGATCGTTAGAATTCTAACCTCAAAAACAATTAAAATTAACGAATATTTTAAAATAAATGGTAGTGAACAATTACATCCCAAGTGAAAGTTTGTAAACAAAGATCTTTGAGGAATTATAACCTTAAAATTGGTAGAACGACTCGATAATATTATAACCTCAAAAATAAAATTAGCACCTTCCACTTCATATAAAATTATTAATAAATAATTTAATATGAAGTGGAAATTTACACATAAGTTCTTTGGGAAATTTTAACCTTAAATTCGAAGGGCGAATCGTTAGCTTTATAACCTGAAAAATATTTCAAGTTAACCAGTATTCTTAAGTAAATATCACTGAATATTTCCATCCCAGGTGTCATTTTGCAGAAAAAGATCTTTGAAGAAATCTAACCTTATATTTGTATTCCAAATTGTTAGGATTATAACCTCAAAAATATTGTAAATTAACCAATATTTTAATGTAAATGTCAATGAAAAACTTTATCCCAACTTTTATTTTGCAGACAAAGTTCTTCAAAGAACCATAACCTCAAATTTTTAAAGAAGATTTTCGGCAATAGAGAAAAGTGGGGTACTTTTGAATGTAGGGCAGCTTTGAAATTGGAATTTTTCTCCTCTGTTTAAATGGAACTGATCCATATCATAATGCAATTTAGCTTCTCAATCTATTTGTGAAGCTAAATTAAAAATTCCAATTTCAAAGGTGCCCACTTCCCCTATAACCTCAAAAATATTTCAAATTAACGAATGTTGTAAAGAAAATATTAGTGAAAAGACTGACTTGAAAATACTGACAAGGGTTACGGAGGGTTTGATAGGGTTATCCTATAACCATTTTAAAGAATTGCAATGAAAAATCTGATAATGAGAATAATGAAATCCAGATAATGCCATTAGGATAAAAAGAGGAAATCCCCTCGGAAGCTTCTAGAACTGTCCAAAAGGACAGACGCTTGGTAATTGGTGAAATTTTCTATAAATAACAAAAATCGAATAACAAGAAAATTAATTAGTTCTAATTAATAATCACAACGTGTCTCTCAATCTTCGTCGTTGCTGTGGAGATGTGTGGTGTTGAGGAAAAAGTTGACAAAAGAGACATTTTTCTCGCTGTAACTTTTCAGAGATGCGGATCCCCCAAATTAAAGACCATATTTAACTGTCCATCATGCTGGTGACAGACAGTCGAGTGTTGTGAGTGGGTGGTGCCTTTTGGGTGGCCAAATGAAAAATGTATAGAAAACACTTTGCTTCTGCAAAACACATTTTCATGTCTCTCGGGTCCATGGGAAAAGCCCTGGCAGGGAGTGTATGTTGGCTGGTTGGGGAAAAGTAAGAGATGTAGTAAATTAATTGTCCCTGTATCAATCATCCCTGTTGTGCTTCTCACTCTCTATAAATTATGATTGACATTTGTCACCCTTGTTTCCTTCTCTTTCTCAAAAAACTCAAAAAGACCCCTCGCCCTTAGCAAAATTTTGCCCAGGCACGGAAAGGTCCTCCGTTTAAGGACAAAGTGTAGTAAACAAGATACAATGTTGAAGCAAAACAAGATGAGAGGATGCTACAAAAAAGTGCCATGAAAAGAGAATGTATGGAATATATGGACACAATAAACATGAAAAATTCCATAGAGGATGAGTGGAAAACATTTGAAGTTGTATCTTGCATTGGATTTCATGATGGAAAGAAAATCTTCCTTGGAATCCCTATAATGAAGAGGTTTTTCCTAAGGAACTAGTGAAATTACTAAATTATTTGAGGTTAGGTTTTGCTATGTACAGGTTATGGTGAAGAAGCATGCTCAATCTACATGATGTTCCCAGTATGAAAGTAAAAATAAGAACAGCAAATTAAATAATGTAGGAATATCGTTGGTTGCATCGACTGTTGTCGTATCAGCTTTTCTTTTGTGACAGCATTTCACGTGAGAGGTGACATCTGTATCGTAGTCTGCACCAAATGCAGATACAAAACAAATGCAGTCATCACAACGGTCGCAACTGATGATTTTTCGGGTTCACGTATCTGAAATACTTTTGGATTCTTCAGATGTACCAGTTAGGGAAATGTTGGCATGGTTCGCACAGAGTGAACCTTCAAACAACGCGAATTTTCTCTTTGCTTACAAAGAGGTAGTTCATTATTTCATAGCCTTAAGATAGATTATTATTAAGCTCATGAGACGAGATGAAAAATGGTAAGTCAGCTCTTTGCAAACAAAGAGAAAATTTACATCGTTTGAATGTTCACTCAGTGCGAACCATGCTTACATTCCCCTAAACATTTTTTTTGTAGATTTTTAGTAGGTTTTTAAATGATCGAAATGACGCTGTAGAATCAAAGGGAATCACAAAATGCCAAAACTTACCTATAGGTGTCATTAAAAATGATCTGTTAAGGAGCGCTCTCTTAATAACGATTACAATAACATATAAAACGTAAAGTCTGTGCTCAACATAACCTTACATTTTATCATACTATTTTATAAATTTGGCAAGACTTATTCAATATTAGACTTTTCAAATTTTAAAAGCAGACTATTTGACCGGTCGGTTTTACCTCTTTAAAAAATATAAGAACAATAATTCGAAACCAAAAAAACATAACCTCTCTTAATTTAGGTTATTATTATTTTTAATTATTCGAATTGTTTCTACATATTTCTGTTTTAGGATCCTTGGAGAACATTTCACTGTAAAAAACCATAGCGAGTACGTTAACTTTACTACGTTTTCAAAAGAATAAATAATAGAACTTATTTTTAGGTTACAGTACTAGAATAGTAACTACAATTTAGGTTAGGGTTCGTGGTCCTAATATCGCCTGAATAAACAAATTAGATATTTCTGCAATAGAATTCCTCAAGAAAATTTAAGAAATACAAAAAACCAATCGAATTATTGTCAAGAAATTTTGGTTTTGAAAGATATTATTAACGGGGTTCACCTAATTATAAAGTCAAAAGAAGTCGCTGTTTTTTTATTGATCAAATAAATCGATAAATGAACTATCTAAAAATATTCCATAAAAATTCAGGAAACTAGTGCGAAATACTTTTTAAGATACTTTATCTTACAACAAAAAATTCTCAAAAGTATTAAAATAAAGTTTGGCTTCTAGATTAGGGAAACTCTCTTAAGTTTATTTTTTTTGTAGTGTGACCTTTGTCGTATTTCCGATTTCTCGGATTTTTTAAATAATATTTTAATACATTTAGGGTCGGAAGAACGTCTGTTCGACAGGGAACCCCTATTGACACTTTTGTCAAAATGTTGAAAATTATTTAATGTATCTAGTAAAATATAAGTAATTATAACGTTTTTTCTGTAATATATCTTTTACTATAAACAGAGATGTTACAATTTCGTATCCGAAATGGTACAGAGTAGGGTGTCAATAGGTGCTGACACGAGTTCTTAAAGTGTCAATAGACGTTCCTTTCACCCTATTATGATCTATTAAACTAGATTTAAGTAAAATTAAATTTTGAATATTTTGAAAGATTGGATTATAATGTAGATGTTCAGGTTAAGTTCAGTGGTCTAGAAATGTTTACTTAAATACCATTTTTATATTCTTATTTGGCATTATTCAATAACTGCAGTAGCAGCTATAATCCAGAAGGCAAATTCCTGAACGCCAAAAGCCCGAATAGACAAAATCCTGAAAGCCAAAATCACTAATCCTGAAAAGGCCAAATTCCGGATGTCAAAATCCCAAAAGGCCCACATTCTGAGAGCCTAAAATCTCTAAAGATCCTAGATATCAAAAAGGCCAAAATCCCGAAAAGCCAGGATCCTGAAAAGAATCATGGAAAATCAAATTTCGAAAATCTCAAAATTCCGAAATCCAAAACAGTTTTCCTTTGTCATACACAGAAATATTTCCTTGGACCAATAAGCGAAAATGAATATTTCCCAAAATTTGGCTATTGTAAATTGTGACCCATTCACGATTTTGACTTTTTGGGATTTTAACTATTTGGTATTTCGGCTTTTCAGGATTTTGGCTATTCAGGATCCTGGCTTTTTTGGATCTTGGCATTGGAGATTTTGAATTTCGGGATTTTGGCTTTTCAGGATTTTGGCCTTTTCGAGATCTAGGGTCTTTAGAGATTTTAGGTTTTCAGAATATAGGCTTTTCGGGATTTTGACATTCAGAACTTCAGGATTCAGGATTTTTGCACCCGGTATTTGGCTTTTACAGGATTTTAACGTTCAGGATTTTGGCCTCTCCGAGAGTTTGGCTTTCAGAATTCCGGCCCTTTCGAGATTCTAGCTTATCAAGATCTTGGCGATTCGGGATTTTGTCATGCAGGATTTTGGCATTTCGAATTTTGGCTTTCGGGATTTTTTCTATTTCAGTAGGTATTTTGACTTTTCGGGAATTTCGACCATTCGGGTATTCGGCTTCTCAGGATTTTGAGTTTTTAGGATTTTAGCTGTTCAAGATTTTGACTTTTCAGGATCCTAGCTTTTCAGAATTTTGGCATTCAGGATTCTGGCGTTCGGGATTTTGACCTTTCGGGTTTTCAATTTTTCAGGATTTTGGCATTCTGGATTTTAGCCTTCAGGATTTTGACAAGGACTCAATAACCATTACTAAGAGTCCTTCAATAATTTTTTAAACGTTTGAATAGAAACCTTCTTCCCGTGCATTTCTTAGTTCGAAGTTGTGTAAACAAAAAGCTTCTAACTTAGAGTTAATGACTTCTTTACAAAAAACCAACCCTATACATTTTCTTTTGCAAAAAAAACAACCCTATTCGTCGTTCTTCAAGCACGAGATTGACAAAGAGCTCATGTTGTGAGTGTGTAATAATTTTCTGTGAAATCCACCCTCTGAAAAATTCGACCATAGCCCAACCCCAACCCTTCAGAAGTGGCTGGCCTTCCTGGGTGGTGTTCAGTTCGTGACAGACGGACATTTCGAAATGGATCGACAATTCTTCATTCTGCCCTCAGACGTAAACATACCGTTGAATTTTTCCCGTTCCCAATTGATGCCAAAGAACTTCTCAAACTTGTCCTCAAACTTTTTCCCCCTCTTCCCACTCTTGCACAAATAAATTCAAAAGATAGTCCAAAGAGACTTTCAGTGAAAATTCTTCATGGAGTATAGTGCATTTTTCTCCAGGTAACATCACACCTTAATTAAGTTCTTGAGGACATTCTAGTGTGTCTCGACGCAGATTTCTCGAGGAGGACTTTTCTGTGAGGGAATTTGTATGGATTTTTTTTAAAAAGGTGATTTTCCACGTTTTGGTATTTTTATGTTGTGGAATTTTTAAGGTGTTATCACTTTCGCGGAATGCATGGAAGAATTTTTTTTTTTGGCGGGAATTGGGGTGGAATTTTTATGTGGATTCTTTATAGAATGTGCCAGGGATGAACTGAGATTTTTCATCCTGGCTTGCGAAGGGGGAAAAGAATGAGGAGGAACATGGAGAAGATAATTAAGTATTTTGATCGATTTTGTGACAATCTCCAGCGAATTGAGTGACATAAACGGAAATTGCGGGCAAAGAGGGCAATGTGGGTGGTGATAAAAACAGATGAAGATGAGCCAAGGAAGGACATAATGAGACAAGAATCTCAAAATAGCCTTAGGATGTCACTTGCTAATATAATTAATTCACATATGATGATGATGATGAAGGTGAAAAGTGGACTCTTGGATGCGATAGCCCAGGTTTATGTCTATATGGGAATTGGGGGGAATGGGGCAGATGATATTCCTGGGATGAAGAGTACCTCTTGGCATCAACAGGATGGTGTAGATGTGCTGTGGTAGAAGGAAGAACAAGGCAAAAGGCATGTTGTTTGTTGGATACCATGACACCTGGACACGCAGTGTGGACAGTAAATTGAACTGACATTTTGTGGATTATGAGAAATACACACACAATATTATATTTATGTCATGGCCACGGCAAAATATACAAATTGCGCATTCATTGCTTGAGGAAGTGATGAGCTATCCACCCTATAACATCCTCCATCCTCCCTCAGAATCCTTTGCATCATCCCACCTCTGCATGGGGTAATATCAAATAAACCTGCTGAAAGTTTGTGTGTGTGATGGAATGAAATGAGGGTGAAAATCTTCAAAGGAAATTTTCCTCTTCTAAATGCATATTGCAGACATCTGATGAATTATACAATTAGCTCATGAGAGCAATTCCCCATATAAAAGGATGGGGACCTTGTGCAGTGTTGCCAGTGATTCCCAGCTTAATCCCCTTTCCTCTTCATTCTTGCGCTCTTTTGCATAAGACACCCTTTTAGACAAATTTATTTGATCATCGAGAACCCTCCTTGGCACTTTTGTTGATTCATCCCAGCACCATGCTAGGACAATGAAGCTCTATACTTTTAGCTCTAATAGTCAGTAGCTTTATGCAAAAAGCGAAGCATCTTAATCTCCAGCTATCTTGATTTTTAAAAGACAAGGATTCCCCTTTTGTTTCACATTAAATGAAACATTATGAAAAATTTAGTTTAATCCTCATCTTTTCTTGGATAATTTTCAATCCTAGCTTTTTGGTGTTATAAGAAATTCAGTGGAAAAAGACATTAGGAAATGCACACTTTTCAGACTGGAGATTTAACCCTAAAGAACGAGTCGATTGAATTTGGAAGCTATAAAAATTCTAGTTCCTTTTAGAACCAGAATTTTGTGTTGAAATCCCTCTAGAAGTCCTTAAGACCATTAATAGTAGGGGAAAGTGCCCATGCTTCGTACGATCCCAAGCTTCATAATAACTGAATTCTTCCAATACTTTCCCATACTTCTCAAATACCATAACTTCAAAATGTAACCGGGTTAAACGTAGTTGCACGTATTTTACCATTTTAAATTACTTTTCGAAATAAGGCAGCAAACTTTTGCCACTTGATACCAACTTTTGACAAACGATTTTTTTACGGATCTACGGATTACAGGCAACCTATTTACAAGAAGAAAATTTTAAAAAGTGATTTTTTCCACTTTTTCCCACCGAGTTTTCCGAACATACATGGGGTAACAAACTTTTGGCACTTGAATAATTACCAACTTTCGACAAATAATTACTTTTTACGAATCTACGGATTACAGGCAAACCATTTACAAAAGAAAAATTTAAAAAAATGATTTTTCACTTTTTCCTACCTAGTTTTCCGAACATACATGAGGCAACAAACTTTTGGCACTTGATTAATTACCAACTTTCGACAAACCATTACTTTTTACGGATCTACCGATTACAGGCAACCTATTTACAAAAAGAAAGTTTTAAGAATGATTTTTCACTTTTTCCTATTTAGTTTTCCGAACATACATGAGGCAACAAACTTTTGGCAATTGAATAATTATCTACTTTTGACAAACAATTAATTTTACGGATCTACGGATTACAGGCGACCTATTTACAAAAGGAAAATTTAAAAAAGTGATTTTTCCACTTTTACCACCGAGTTTTCCGAACATACATAAGGCAACAAACTTTTGGTACCTACTGCATGTTATTTTCAAAAACCGTCTCCAAAAATCAGGTCCCAAAGGATGAATTTTTGAAATTTTGAAATGAAAATGTCAAGTAATATAGTTTAAAATGTACATTAAGTGAGATGGACAAGGTGGCTGAATCAAATTCAGTATCTTGCCTTGGAGCGCCTTGAGATCGAACCCGGACATCTTCCCAAAGTGGTGGAGGATAGACAGGCGTAGGCTGCTAAACTGGATATCGAAGGCCCCCGATTCCAATAAAGATACGGTGTTTCCAGTCTTTGGAGTTTCCTATGAGGAATTTGTTCAGTAAATTCGGAAAGCTTCTTTGTAACTTAAAGATGTTTTTTAAGGCTTAAACCATTTAATCGATTTCAATTTGTTCTTGGGATTTAATGAAATTTTGCATTTAATATTTCTTAATTTACTTAAAACCCTAAGCTTTATTTTAACATAACCTATCATTTGTACTTCTTTAAGAAAGAGAATTATTAATTTTTAATCCTTCAACTAATATTTTTATTTTTTGTTTTTATTCTAAGTTTTGCTTGAACGATTTCTTGTTTTATCTTTTCTTTGATCCCCGCCCCACACTCACCTTCTGAAGCCGATCGGTTTATTGTGATCCAGTTTTATATTAACCCATTCTTTTCTTGAACCTTTATTTACTTAATCTCAAAGTCAAAGGAAGGGATCAAGTAAGGGCCTTAGACAGACTTACGACTTAAGCCGAGAGACGATTTAGTGGAAAATTATGGAAATATTGTATAAGTCGTCTCTCGGCTAATCCTCAGGTCTGTTGAGGCCCTTAGTCTGAACAAATCTGTCAAATTCCGGTTTAAGTTTCAAATCTACATAATTTGTAAAAAGTGCTAGACAGACCTATTGTCTAAGCCAAGAAACAGCTTAACGTAATTGTAATCAAAATATTGATTAGACTACATTTCCAATAATTTCCGCCTCTCGGCTTAAGCCGTGACTCTGCCTAAGGCATAACTCTGTTATTTCTTTGAATTAAGTCAAATACTTGTTTTGATTCCTAAATTATTAAAGAATAATTATTAATTTTAATAATTAATAAATAATAATTTATTTGAATAATTTCACTATATATTTTATTTAAAAAGGCTAAACTTTTTTTTAACTTTATGCGGTCTCCATCCAGAGGTTAGCATGTACGTACACGGCTTAATTTTTATAATTACGAAATAGATTTGTTTTTAAGAAATTTAGAATGAAAATGGTTATGTAAGAGTAAATAGTGGGCCCCAACAGAGGCCTGAGTGTAGTGGCAGATAATCCTGCTGATGTTTTTGAAATCGATGGCTCTACTGGTTTTGCTTCTTATTTTGAAATTATTAGCCTATGCTATCAAATCTATAGGACAGTCTTTAGAGAGGTAGTTTCACCTCGTTAACAGAGATTCTAAATGTTTGAATAAAAATCAGAAAGAATTAATTGTTACACTTTGAAAAAATACGACTAAATTATTTTATTTAACCACTGGAAATCATTTTTATAAAAAAAACTCACCCTTTCTGAAATTATTGAACTGAACTCTTTGCTAAATCTTAGACCTTAAGCTTTATTGTAATATATCAAATAATCAGTTAATTAAAATTTAAATAAATAAATTAAAAATAAATTTTGAAGTAATAGATCTCAAAAAGATCTTTCAAATTTAAAGCAGCTGCTATAAACTTCTCTAAAGGTCTCTTAAGTTCCGATTCAACCAAGGCTTTGAACTTCAAATCTGTTCATTGTATAACCTTCTTTCTAGCTTGTGGTCCTTCAGAGTTTATCAAAATTGATGTGATTTCTCGCAAGTGGAAAAAGTGTCACTGTACAACTTCTCTTTTTTGGGTAGCTTTTTGCCCATTTACCAGCCCACCCACCACCCCAAAACACCCTCAGCATCCCGCCAGCTGCACACTCTGGTCTGGGACAAAAAGAGCCCTAAGGTTCTCTTCATTAGCATCCATCACCTGTGGACAGCGCTTGAAAGGGACTTTTGTGCAGGGAAAAGCTCCAAAGTAGAGAAAAAAGCTTCCTTTGAAGTGGCTTTCCACCCTCCCGTCATTCACTTTGCGGGCATTGGCCTTAATTTCACGCGTTACTTCGTGACACAACTGTGCTACGTTTTTTTTTCAGATCTGGGTGGAAAAGCTTGTGATGGGGCTGGGATGAAAGTGGAGCACTTTCGGGTGCGGATTGTATTATTTACGATAATGATATACTTAAACCAGTCACTCATCTCCCGGAGTAAGAAGGCATTTTATGCGTTGAAGATCGAGAGAGGAAAATTGCATATATAGGAAAAATGTGAATGGCGATATAGAATAAAATTGTGTATATTTGGGGGTACTTTAGTGGTCTTACCACGTATCATATTGCCATGAGAATGGGTGAGTGGGAATGATGGTAAAATGTAATTTAACCAAACACATATCTTTTGCAAAAAAAAAAGAAAAAAAATAACTGAAATCTATATTAGTTTAGTAGCACACATCTCTTCGATGGCACTCGTTCTTTTCTTCATCTTTTGTAGCACGTATCGATATTTATATTTATTTAGCGTATTTGCCATTCATAAATCGGACATTTTACGATTATGGGCCCCCCAGAACGACGTCAATCTGGGTTTTTCGGGAGGAGATACGTGAAGATGCTCTTTACAATTTTTCTCCATCATAATTCCTCTTCTCCTACCCTCCCCCCTCCCCATATATGGATGATACCCCCCGCACATAATCCCTATACCCAGAGAAAATTGTCCATCAATTGCAAGAAACATGCCACCATCTGCAGTGTTCAAAAATTCTCTTCTTCAACGAATAAATCGTGCGAATTACCATCCTGAGCATTTGGTTGTTCACTCTCTGAAGCCACAAAGAGAGACAAGATCGCAAATAAGACGTGAATGAACATGGAATTATGAAAAACAACCTCGAATGAATGTCTTCTCCGTGAAACTCTCTTGTTGATTTCCTCATGCAAGAAGCTTGAGATCCGATATTGATGGTGGTTGCAAGTGAAATAAATTAATTGGAAACCGGACAAGAGTACTGCTTATGTTTTAATATTGATTGCTCATTCGACTTTTCCATCCAGAGGTTTCTTTCTGCCACTATCAAGGGGTTTAATTAAATTTATTGAAGATAATTTACAAAAAAATAAAATAAAAATAAAAGTGGTAAAAGCAATTGAAAATATTTTTCGTTAAAAATTTAAGATCTTGGAAAAAGTGAAGGGGCGGTTTTTTGTACCACTCATGATCCACTCAAGCTGAAATTTTACAATCACTCAAGAAAATTTTCTAAATATTTGTCGCAAAAAATATGTTTTTGACATTTCCACTAATTACTCATCAGGTAATCAAAACCTTTTCGAGATTGACTTTTTTATCCATAAAAGCCTACACTGAGAGAAATCAGAGAAAGTCAAAATAACATTCCGGAAATATTAATTTTACCCTGCAGTATTGATCCGAAAACGGTGTAAATATTACCCTTTTTAGGTGTATTAGGTGTTAAAGTTACCCTTTTCCATGTTAATTTTACCCTCAAAAGGTGTAAAATTAACATTAAAAAATGTTGATATATTTTTACACCTAAAAAGTGTTAAAGTTCTGAGGAAAAAAAGTTAATCGCACCCTCTTTTTTTCTCATTGTATAGCAACCAATTGATTCTGAATTTTTGGAGCAGATAATCATTAGGTTACTGTAAGAAATTCTTATAATGTGGTTACCTACCAATCCTCTAAGCCGAAACCCTGGGTCGGCCAGTACCGTTTCCCAGGTATACCCGTGTCTCATTATTACATATTTTGACGATTTTGTGTATTTTCCGAAAATATCTCTGGACGATATCTCATCTTTTAACTTCTTCTAACTTGCCATTTTGACCTAAATTACAAAGTATCAAAAAATAAATTATTTTATTATTATTTAACATCACTTTTATATGCATAAACTCTCCATTGTAAACTTTGGAAATATTCAAATCCACGTTTTGTCTCTCAAGTGATATAACTTCAAAATGTAAGACGATTAAAAGAACTTAACTGTACGTATTTGACCATTTTGAGCAAGTTTTACGTTATGTGTCAAGAAACTTTTGGCCTCATTTTTTTTTTGGAATACATAAATAATATCTACAATTTGTAAACAACTCATTTGCAAAAAGAAAATTTGCAAAAAGTTATTTTTTCTATAATATTGTCCACCTGGTTTCTTGAGCATAAGTTTGTCAAGAAACTTATGGCGGACACTGTAGTTCTTTTAATGCAAAAATAAATTCTTTAATTTTTAAATTGGAGAATTCGCATTTAGAGGAAGGCTTTCAGGCATCGCCCACACTATAAAATGCTCACCGTCATCGTCAAAGCCTGCGCGAAATTAATCGTACAATTTTTTGCTCACCGTTTATCGTATTTTCGTTTTATTTCTTCAATTTTCTTATATTATGTTTTCACCTAGTGCCATCGAGTATGAGATAGGGTAAGTGTGCCAAATTTCGGCATAGTTCTATATAAGCACCGAAGTCCTAAGTTTGAAATGCAATAATTTTAATTCATATTGATATTTTTTGTTACTTCCTTTTCGGGAGGGTTGTGTGGAAACTTGTATCATCTTTGTTTTCTTTAAATCACTTCCTAAAATATTGAAAAATTAATAATAATATGAACATTGCTTTGGGTAGTATTCCGGCCACTTTGTGTGAAATACCGGCCACCTTTTTCTGACCACCTTTTGTGATGCAACGGATAGAAAATTTCAAAACGTCAAACGGAACGAGTTTAATATTTAGTTTAATATGTTTATATGACCCACAGTCCCTGAGATCTTCCGTGTAATTTGTCCTGGAGACCTGAAGAGTAGCATCTCAAATTTACGCGCAGATTCCCGTAGCAATTTGCCCTTCCTGAACTCTTTACAAGGCCTTTTCCACATAATCATTTTCATAGAAGCGATGATTTTTTTTCTTTGGACATTGTAGAACTCAAAAATTGAAGAAAAAAAAACATAAAATGAATAAAAATTTAGGAAAGCAAAAGATGTTGCCGGGATAGGCAACACTACCTCAGCGGAGAGACGCTCACAAAGTATATACTTTTTTACGTGAAATACAGGATCCAGCTGGGAAGTTTTACCTGAAATTTAAAGATTGATTCATTATTAACATAAACAGAAACAATCTTTAATGAAAACTAATCAATTTTCATGAAAAAAATACCGAAGGAAAACCTTTTGCACTTCACCATAGTAAGACTGCTAGAAACACAATCGATCTGTCACATTTTTTGTAAGACTCTTTCCACACTGAGTTTTTACAACGCAATTTAAATTCAAATTATAACTAAAATTTAACGGTCTTTGTGTTAATACATCCTAAAATGAATAAATATTTAAAACCAAAATGAATTCATTGAAAATTTGAAGATTACATACATAATTCTAATTAATTTATTTCCATGGCCGAAATTATACTCAAAGTGGCCGAAATTAGAAGCTGGCCGAAATTTGGCACACTTCCCCTAAGATAATACGGTAATTGAGAACTTGCGTAAGAATTGCAATTAAAAAGCGTAAATTAACGAAATAGGGTGAGGATGTCACTGTCAATGTAATTCAGACCTTAAGGAAGGTCTTCATCGATCCGATCTATTGTATCTGAGCAGTAGGGTGGAATAACCGGCTATCGCCATGTTTAGGAAAAAATTAAATTCATTTAATCATAACTTTTGAATCCTTGTTACAAGATAAGTCAAATTTGACACAAAGTTACTTAGATGTATTGGCTCTAGATACGTGAAAACAATAATCCTAGAACATAACGCTGGACTACTTAAAAAACTGATTTTTATTAATAATGCAAAAATAACCATTTCGTCGCCACTTTTTACCACTTTTCGCCAGTGAAATAGGGTGAGGATGTCACTGTCAATGTAATTCAGACCTTAAGGAAGGTCTTCATCGATCCGATCTATTGTATCTGAGCAGTAGGGTGGAATAACCGGCTATCGCCATGTTTAGGAAAAAATTAAATTCATTTAATCATAACTTTTGAATCCTTGTTACAAGATAAGTCAAATTTGACACAAAGTTACTTAGATGTATTGGCTCTAGATACGTGAAAACAATAATCCTAGAACATAACGCTGGACTACTTAAAAAACTGATTTTTATTAATAATGCAAAAATAACCATTTCGTCGCCACTTTTTACCACTTTTCGCCAGTTTTGTAAAATTTGTAACCACTTCTCGCCACCCACTTGAAAAGAACCACACTCGGTTATTTTAGGCAATGCTATGAAAAGAATACATTCACCATTTCTCTTTCCTTGTGATCACTTTATTATTACTCTCTTTAAATGATTTTTCTTCACTTTTATTTGAGAAATAATATTATGGGGCTTTTGCAGAAAGTAAACAATACAGATTTGACAACTGAGAATGTACGAAGTGAAGTTAGCGTCGCCTATTGAAAAGATATGGCGACAGGTGGTAAAATCAATTCCAGAATATTACCACTTCTCGCCATGCCACATTTTTATACAAAAATAATATAAAATGAAATATTAATTGACTAAATACAAATTTTATGTATTCCACAAGTGCAATTAAATATTCAATAGACAAATTATTTACCCAAATAGGTATTTTTGGCCTGATGAAAATTTGACGACACTTAGTACATTTGGTAAGAGATGTTGGATTCGATGCACTTGCGTAAAATATTGCTCTAAAAAGTGATCAAAATCGTGAATCCAAAACGAATAATTATTATTTTTCGATTCTATGCGTAGAAGCAGAAACAATACAAAAAAAAATTGGGACTCATTTATTTCATACATTGCGAAAAATAGCGATTTCAATGTAAGTGGCGAGAAGTGGGGCACTGGCGAGAACTGGTGATTCCACCCTATTATCCTTAAATGCTAGAGAAACTTACGTAAAGTAGTGGTACAAAGTGAAAAGTCACCTCTACATCAACGATGCCTCGAATGATACATCTAATAATAAATATCTCGAGTATTATTTTAAATAACTACGAAGACACTCTTTGCCTTTTTATGAAAATTCTATATAGTTGTATTCAAATTTAAATATTATTTATAGAAAACAATATACAAAACTATCCTAGCCAAAAGTATTACCCGAGGTAGTAAAGAGCTATGAATAAGTCATAAAAATTTAGGAAAGCTTACACAGACTTAGGATTACTCTGTGTTTTTTCATGAAAAGTACTAATTTATTAACAAAATGATAATTTCAAATTATTTTAAATCAAGATAATGTAAACCAATACCTATGTCGACAAACCATAAACTTGGGTTATTGTACTTTTTCGAAATTTAAGACTGCAGAGCCAACTAGTATCCCGTATAAAAAAAAATTAGAAAAAAATTATAATCATATTAAGAATATTTAAAATATGGAGATTTTTCGAAAAGTGGTTGCTTTGAAGAACCTTGCCTGTCTTTTGATGCGGGATAGTTAAGGTTCCTAAATAGGGGCCTGTGTCGAACGTGCAGCGGTTCCGTGAGGTAGGGGAAAGTGCTCTCCCTTCGAACGTTCATACCTTCGATTAATGTGAATTTCTTTTGTTTTTCCTAAGAGAGTTATGACTAACGCACAATAACTTTTGTTTGTAAAAATATTTTCAAAATTTCCCATGAGAATGAGCGAGATGACTAGATCTAGATCTCACTCACTCTCATTGAAATGTCAAAAACATGTTTACTAAAAAAAAGTTATTGTGCGTTGGGCATTATATTAAATTATCACGGCATTATCAACAATTGATAATAAGCCAACTAATATTTGATATAAATGTGTAAGTTTCAGGAAAACTAAAAGAAAATCCACATTATTGTAAGGCATGAACGTTCGAAAGGAGAGTACTTTCCCCTACCTTCTTCGCAGTAATTTAATCTAAGAGTATTTAAATGTCATAATTCTGTGAGTGAAAAAATCAAATTGCACTGAATTCAGATAGCACAACTATTGATGCAACCGACGATTCATTTACATAAAGTAAATATTTACAATGTAGTAATTGAACATCAATCATCCACCAACAAGAGTTTGCAATTGAAGTCCAATTAGTTGGGTTCAAAGAAACAGAAATGGGCCCCTTGGGGGTACAAAAAGAACTCATCCTGCTGAAGCCTTTTTTCGCCACGTTGATGTCAGACAGGAAAAGAAGAAGGGACTCATATCAATGATTTCCGTGACTCAGAGACATTCATCAGTTGTGTTCGGAGGAATGATTATGAGTTTACAACATTTGCACAAACTAACACAACTGATGTTTTTTTTTCCCTTACAAGCACCAGTTTTCGCAGAAAGGGGTAAAAATTTATAAATTGATGCAAATTTTAATCCTCTCCTGTCCCTCCATCCCACAAACTCCATCGTCAGTTACTCACAATTCTGTGCCGTGCATATTTGTCAACAAACTCAACATAAATTCTTGGAATAAATTGTGTGTTTCTGATGGAAGACGATGTATTGTTGGCAAAAGGATGGGATGGGGATTGAAGTTCCATGGGAGGGAAAATGCTAGTGGGTGGTTGGGGGTGGGGTATGAGGTTCTGAAATAGTTTTATGTCGCTTGTACATCAAACGTGATAAACTGTCAAGTACAAAGTGCATTTATTTGAAGCAGACACTGCTTCTTTTTTTTTTATAATATTTTTCTTCCGTGTCCCCCCAGCATTTTCCACCCCTTTTGGAAAATGTTTTGAAAGAATCCTAGAAAATAGGGGTGAGTTTGAGGAATGTCGCTTTCTTTCTGTGAAATGTTTCAGTCTCCAGCAAAAATTCCGTTCATCAATATTCCTCAAAGGAACGACAAAATGCTAGCTGATGAATGATTTCAGTCCATCAACAGCTTCACGCGCGCTAGCATTTTGCTAGGAGAATCATCAAGCAATTGGGGTGAATTTTTGGGGGGTGTGGCAGGAGGGATGTAGATGAATTTCACATTTGAGGAGTTCTTGGGGAGCATTTTCACCATGATTGTGCTCGAGTGCTCCTCCATATAATTCAAATACATACATCATCAGTCAAGTAAACCGCCACGCAACACGTTGCTGCAGTTTATCGTACCACCTCCTGGTTGGCTGATGTCAAACATGTAAACCACAGTTTACATTATTATCCTCTTCAAATGTACGCTATATACACATTTAACTGGGGGCACTCCCACCACCAGGCGTCTCCATCTTTCGCAGATCAGATGGGTTTCTCAATTTCAGCACATTTTACCATTCAAATGAGGCTATTTGATCAGCTGAAGGCTACCTCACATCACAGGGAAGAGCTCAAGAATTCAGTCTGATAGAGAAAATATAGAAAATACACAAAATAAAAATTTGTCACAAGTAGGGGAAGGCTTTTAAGCTTCGCACAGTCTTTGATTTCGAACACTTTATGAATCTGACCTAATCTTATCAGGATATATGTAACTTATATGTAACTTAACTGCCGAAAAAACTTTGGAGTTTATTCGATGTTTTCTGTCATTGTGGAATGAATTAGCAAAAAATACAAATAAAAAACAAATGCCAATTTAATATGGAATGGGCAACCGAACACCCCAAATTGGCAACCTACGTAGTTTCGGAGATATCTCGTGAAATGTGTACGAAAACAGGGAAAAATTTACATTAAAACTGGTCGCATTTTTCAGAGCTAATGTCATCCCCCTGGCCATAGATTGATCAGATTCATTAAAGGAGTATGAGAAAAATATAAAATGTTCGAAGACACAGTCTGTGCGGAGCCTGAAATGCTTCCCCTATTTTTTAAATGTTTATACAACTTCTAAGGGCAGAATAACATTGACAGTAAAATGCTCACCGTATTTCGTTAATTTACACATTTTCGTTGCAATTCCAATGCAAATTCTCAATTAGCGTGTTACCTTATTTCATAGGGTAAAGTGATATAATTTGAAATTAGTGTTACAAGTTGGACAGTTCACCGGTACAAGTTGGACATGGCTTTTTTCTTGATAAATACAGTACTACCTTTTTTTTTAAACACAAGGAACCAAATAATAAAACTAAAGCATTAAAAATATACAAATAAAAATGAAGTACTAAATTCATCAAGTCAAAAAGCCCTGTCCAAATTGTACCATTGCATTGTCCAACTTGTACCACTTTACCCTACTCGGTGGCACTAGGTGTTAATAATCCAAGAAAATTAAAGAAATAAAACGCAAATGCGATAAATAAACTGTAAGATAAATTAATCGTACAGTTTTTTTTTTGCTCATCGTTTATCGAATTTTCGTTTTATTTTTTCAATTTTCTTGGTTTATTTTCACCTAGTGCCACCGAGTATGAGATAAGGTAATACAGTAATGCATAATTTGCGTAAGAATTGCAATGAAAATGCGTAAATTAACAAAATACGGCGACTCTACGGCGAGCATTTGATTGTCAATATGATTCTGCCCTAAGTTACAATGTCGAAGTCGGTTCGTTTATAAAGGGAAGATTTGCAGCTTCGTACAGAAAGTGTCGTCCAAGGTTTAAGATTTTTATTAACCCTTTAAGGACGATTGGGTCACCAGTGACCCAAAAATCAAACTTTTCCTACGGCCTTCTAAAGTTGTATTTTGCTCTAAAAAGTTATAAAAAATGATTTTTTCTGACTCTCAATTTTTGACCTCCTCGTCTTTAAAGGGTTAAATGCCACACAAGCCGAATTAATTATTCCATTATGTCAAAAAATCCCTTACTTATTAGGTTCAAAATCTTACCTCAGAAAAGTCTTGGAAATCCTTGGATTTTCCTCTACAGGAAAATGAAAATTCAATGACGATCTTTACAAAGCTGCCCCGATATGTTCAGCTTCGTACACAATTTATCCGCCCACGTACGCATTCTACACGTACGCCATATAAAATCTTACACGTCAAAATTATAGTTTGAGGCCAATTACTTTTCAATTTTCACTTCTTCAAACCTAGGGAAAAAGGCCTACGCTCCCTTTTTTTTCAAGTAATGTGAGATATTGGTCTATCTATTAGAATATATTGCCATGGATGAGATTCATTTAGTAAAACAGAAAAAAATCGACGTTTATGAAGCTGCAACTGTACGAAGCTGCAAAGGTTTCCCCTAAATATTGCAACGATTGCATCGAACGTACTTTGATAGAACGGCACCGCAAAGAGCGTATACGTGAGGAGCAGTACTTAGTCTCAATTAAAACGAGGAAGAGGATGCATCGGTCTCCATTTTCTGGGTCTGATAAGGTGGATAAATTACATATCGCAAAACCCGACAGGGCAACAATAATCGTGTCCCAATGCAACAGTTATAAACCATAAATAGTCTCCTAGGGAAGAAAAATAGAGAACATAGTGTTTACTGCTTAGAAACTAACTAAGTTTCTGTATTATTTTCTTATTTATTTATTTTATTAATTTTTTAACAGGAAGTGAAAGAGTTTCATGTACGTTTGATTTTAGGAACTTTTTTCAAAATATTATATTTAATGTCTAAAAACTGTATTAGGTGTTTAACTTCCCTAAAGGTTCACATTTTTAATTTTAATTTTATCATATCATTTAATAATAGTTTTACATCCAGAATTGAATAAATAAAAAACATGTAAATATGATATAGGACATTTTCTCTTTTCACTCACTGAAAGACATTCTCGAATGTTAAAATAAGATTACGGAAATGTTAATTTTACCCGGAAATGTTTATTTTTTATTTATTGATCCAAAATAGGTGTAAATCTTACGTTATCTGGGTTATTAGGGATTAAATTTATACATTTTCATCTTAATTTTACCCCTATAGAAGTGTAAAATTAACATGAAAAGATACTGATATATTTTTGCAGCTAAAAATGTTACGTTGTAACGAAAAAAGTTAATCGTACACTGAGAAAAAAAAGAGGGTGCGATTAACTTTTTTTCCTCGTAACTTTAAGAATTTTTGGGTGTAAAAATATATCAACATTTTTTAATGTCAATTTTACATCTTTTTAAGTGTAAAATTAACATGAAAAAGGGTAACTTTAACCTATAATATACCTAAAAGGCATAATTTTTACACCGATTTCGGATCAATAATGCAGGGTAAAATTAACATTTCTGGAATTATATTTTAACTTTTTCGGATTTCTCTCAGTGTAGGCTTTTTTTATCAGTACTCAACTTTAGAGAAATGTTCCTTTTTTTAAGAAAAATAATTAATAAAAGGATATTAAAAATCCCAGAAAGATGAACAATAGCTTTAATAAATTGTTTCTCAGTATTTTTCAACTTTCTCATTTAAAAACTTAAAATTGAAAAAATAGAATAAGCATCTCAATCTTTGAAAACAAAATACAAACCAACAAGATAATATTTGTTTTATTTTTACTTAAATTTCATCCTAAAACGCATTACTTTTGGGAATATAAAAAAAGATATTCGTTTTTGTTAAATAAATAAATCATAAAACAATTGATATTAAAGAGAATTGCATTTCGTAGAGGCAAACTTTAACGCGAACGAAGAGAGTTTGATCCTTTTTGTCGGAAAATTTTAATTCTATTTAATGTAGTTACCAATTTTTTGAAAAAGCCTAGACATATTTTATGGCCTCTACACACTAGATAAATTTATGTCCATATTGGACCAAATTCCCTATGCTTGTGTAGGAAAAACTCTTCAATATGGACATTAATTTCTCTAGTGTGTAGATCCATTAGACTAACATTAATCAAATTAAAAAAATATTTTAAAAAAACATGTTTTAAGAAAATATTATGTCCTCTACGTTGAATGTTGATCGACATTTTTAACCAATGTCGTTTGACTTATATCATTTATTGTCGCCAAAAAATGTTAATAAATCTGTCGCAATTAGCCTTGTAGTAGAGGAAAGTGCGCTACCTTAGAATGATTCAAGCTTCGGACGACGTAAAGTTTTTCCATGCTCTTAATGAATTTGACCCATGGCTCCTTTCAGGAAATCTGAGACTAGTTATTAAAAGGAAATATCATAATGGATCAAATTCAATAAAAACATCTTGAAAAAAATAGTTGTTCGAATTTTGAGTCGTCCGAAGGCAGCGTGCTTTCCCCTTTTATAAGGTTGATTGCCTAGCCGTAAAGATCATCTAAATATTAAAGCGTTCCAGGCCATTTCATTGAAATGTTCCAAATAGATAAGATTAAATAAAAACGACATTATCTAACGTTCCCAACGAGGACAATTAGCGGAAAAAAGCGAAGTTTTCAGCACATTTGCTGACCGGTCTCGAACAAAAATTGATTTTAAAAAAAAATGGAAGTAGCACTGCCTCGCGAGTGTAGTTTTAAGTTTTAAGATCAGCAAAATTCAGCTAAAAATACCTATTTTTCAGCTAAATTGAAATCGGTTACCATTTCGTGCTCTTTCAGTTTTATTTTAAATTGAAATTCAAATCAAAATTCGTTACTGCATAACGGAAAATAAAAATAATTTCCATTGTACTTTCAAATCCTTCTGAAACTTTAAGCAAGTTTTTTCAGCAATATAATCCCCTATGATAAGCCATTCAAAAAGGCAAGAGGGACACTTTCTTCCAAAAAAACACAACCTTGGAACTTTTCAGCAGTTTTGAGAAGTCTGCAGAGTTTCCCTTATTAAGTTCAAATATTACCCATGTAATTTACAAACATTAGCACAAGACAATACGACATATTTTCTTGTCTTTTCCGTAATTTCCTTGTATGAGAATTTGTGAAATAATAGTGAGAGTTTGATGTTGATAAACCCCCTGAGGAATGTATGAGACACCGCAAAAGTGTTTTCCTGTGGCGCTTTTGGGGGGCTCAAAAGACACCAAATGGTGGCGAAAAGGAGAAGAAAAGCACCTTGACGCGGTGGCAAAAGACAAGAAACATTGCACAAGCTCGAAAATCACATCCTTGAAGAGAAGTACCATCATAAAGCAAAAAAGAGGGGAGAGATGGGGGGGCAGCAACACTGAGACTTACACTAAATTATGTGGTTTTCAGCACACAATCAGGTGTTGTGTGTGTAGTGTAATAAGGTGGAATAAATTATCACTGCCAGTGTGAAGAGTAATTTCAGCAAAATTTACTTCACTCCTCAAAACCATCAACTTTTCCTAAACCTGAAATGCTTTATTGATGGCGGCGGCTTTAATTGCCGCAAATTATGCATTAATCGGTTGGGGAAGCTTTTGGCACATTTGCCCCAATTCGCTAAACAGTCGATATGTCTTATTAGCAATTTTACCTTTTTTCCCCCGAAATAAATGAGAAATAATTTGACAGCTGTCAAACTTATCTGTTAACGGTGGTTGTCAAATTCAAATTCTAACGGATCAAAATGTCAATTATCGATTGCAGTTGTAATTGGTATTTTTTGGAATTATGATAAAAATTGAAGGTTTGAATGCTTATGGAAGTCTTTTAGTGATTTTTTTAATGCTTTCAAAATCGGTCGACATTTTACGGTTTTGTAATGCTTTACTTAGGGGTTGGTACAAGACGACATAGAGATAAAAATTATTCTTGACATAATATGAGTTGAGTTATTTATGAAAATTAAAAAAAAAGCAAAGGGGGGGGTTAACAATAAACCAAACTCGATATCTAAAACCGTTTGCCTTCTAAGTGAGCCAAACGAAAAGAAAACGAACAAAGGCCGAAAAGTTTGATTCTTTACGAACAATCGATAGATATTGTTCAGTCTTCAAGTTAAAGCAACAAAAAATAGCAAAATGATTGGTCTTGGGTATTTCAATCAGTGTCAAATTGCATTATCAACTGACACTATTCCAAAGCTGGAAGTACAGTGCATTAATTTGGTCTCAATTGCAATTTGGAAAATAAAAACGATATACGAGGCGAAATGGATGATAATCTCTCACAGTGTTGTGACAAGATGGAGTTAGGGAGAGGATGGAGGAGGAAATAGAAATCCTTGTGACAAAGTGTCGTCTCACAATTTGGTTAAATCGGACACAGAGTTGGAGACATTTTCCGGAATTGGAGACACTTCTTCGGTGGAGCAAGAGAGGAGCCCATTTAAAATGTGTATGGCACAATTGTCGAGGCAAGATGAAATGAATAACCTTCCTGGGGAATGGGCATTTGGGAGGACGTTAAAAGAGTGACACGAAAACCGCTCAATTGGGGAGAAGGAAGGCACAGAGGTGGAAGGAGGATCCAGGGAGTGTGGCGAAGGATGCCAAACAAGAATGTTTTGTATATGATATTGAAATCAAAAGACACCACAAGGAAGATGGTAAACATTCTGTGTATTTGATGGTTTTAATATCTCTACTTCTTGTGGCCGGTGTTTCTTCTTCCACTTGATGCTTCGGACAACACAGGAGGACAATAAGCACTTCAAGTCCACCGAGAAGTCTCACTTCAATTGCCTCCCCACATCGTCTTCTGTGGATACCTTCCTGGATGCTAATAATCAGCAAATCAACGACACTCACAGCTAGTCCAAAGTGTCCAGCAGAAACTTCTGTTGCTTTTGTTCTCATCCACCTTTGTCATCTGCTTCTTCACTCTTTTGCATCATCTGGCGCTTTCACCCATTCCACGATATGGTCAAAACATCTCTTTTGAAAAGCAACAGCCCAGGTATTCAAAATCAACAATTTAATAGAGCCATTCGGAATTCTATTCGAAAATCTTTCGAAATTACAGAAAGGAATTGCTGTATTCGAAAATTCTGAGGAAGGATGGAGAGAGAATCCTTGGTTTTATCCTGAATTCCTGATGATTGAGGACTTACTAAACGCTCGTAAATCTAATAACCCACTAAAAAGTTCATAAATGTTCGTAAACACTCAAAAGAATGTTCGTAAACATTTGTCATTGGTTCGTAAAGTTTTCCCAGATAAAAAAAAATGTACGAACAAATGTTTTGTGGGTTGCACGATTTACAGGAATTAGGATTAAGATTAAGATTTGACTATGGGTCGGTTTCGCTGCATCCAGGCCACTTATTTGGACCCATTATGCACTGTCCATTATTCCATTCAATCTTAACCCTCAAGGCGGTCCTCCAGCTCCATATCTCGGCTTCTGTAAGCCTGAGGTACACACACAGTGCCGTTTCTATATTACAGCTGACCAGGCCTTGGTTGGATCAGTTGCAGTGAATGTGTATTTCTATCGACAGATTTCTTTATGCCGAACTCGTTTCTGTACCGGCCTCTCTTGTATAGGAGGTTCATTGACAATGCATTAGGCATTACTTTTTCATCCATTCACTGGACTAATTTTATCCGGCTGCTGAAAAATCTGCAGCTGCCGAGTTTCGAACCCGAGACCTCACAGTCATAGAGACACTACTCTACCAACTGATCCACTGAGGCTCTAAATAGTAATTTAAAAAAAACGTTTACGGAAAATTTTACAAAATATTTTTTTCTGGGTAGCCACATAAAAGGCACGTTTAAAGTTGAATAAATATTTTAAAATGTTCGATCAGTTCAGAATTGATGGAAATTTAAGCACAGATTACGCCCTAATTTGGATTTATTCCTCACTATCTTGATACAAGGTTCCAGAAAGTGATTGAACAGAATCTGTTCGCTTGGTACGTAATCCCAAGAAGTTTTTGTTCCAGAAACTTTGTATAAAGCTTATAGGGTAAATTTTGGAATTCTGGACAATGTGGAATTCACGGTTTAAAAGCTCTCTCTGGTTGAGGTTTTTCTTTCAGTACTGATTCGAAGATATACAGTGCGTGTCAAAAGTTTGTTGCCTAATGTATGTTCGGGAAACCAGGTGCAAAAAATGATAGAAAAAATTACTTTTTAAAATTTTTCTTTTTGCAAATTAGTAGCCTGTTATCCGTAGATCTTATTTATATATTTCGAAAAAATTATTGCATTTTATTTCATATAAAAAATTATTGTTTTACAAAAGTTGTTCATTTTTGAAAAATCAAAAGTTTGTTGCCTCATTTGAAAAGTTACTCAAAAGGGTCAAAAATATGCAAATAACTTGAAATAAACCGACCATATTTTGAGTTTATGTCATTTGAGAGGCCAATGGTGCATTTGGACATTTCTAAAGTTGTATATGATAAATACATGTGTTTAAAAGTGATAATATATAACAAGAAATAATCTGTTTTTTGACAATCTGAACAATATGATTGACCAATCTGAATAAAACGTTGTAAATTTACTTGAAACATGTTAAACAAATAAAACTACAATATTTTATCCAGATTAAACTAGCTAACCAATGGAACATTGAGAGCCACCTAAACATTCTTACCATTTTCCTTCAATATGAGCTCATTTTTTTAATTGTAGGGACCTGTGTTCCTTCAGTAACCAAGTATCTTTTAATTTATGAAGCAGACATCATTGGGTCACTGTCAGAGATACTTACAATGCTGTTATCACCCCTCTGAGTCGATACCATAGGTCTGCCAGTAGCGTTTTTCAGATGTACTCGTACCTCATTAATATAATATTTGAATATTTTATGTCTAACCTTTCGTAATTTTCTATTAAATTTGGCAATTAACGACGCAGATTCATTCCGGCAGTATCTCTGGACGATTTCCCACCTTTTAACTTTTTGTAATTTGCCATTTTTAACCTAAATTATAAATTATCAGAAAACAGATTATTTCTTGTTTTCTATAATCACTTTTATATACATATATTTACCATTAACAACTTTAGAAATGTCCAAACCCACCATTTGCTTCTCAAATGAGATAAACCCAAAATGTAACCGGTTTACATTAAGTTGGTTGCATGTTTTGATCATTTCAAATTAGTTTTTTAAATGAGGCAACAAAATTATGATTTTTCAAAAATGACCAACTTTTGGAAAACAATTATTTTTGATATGAAATAAAATTAATTATTTTTTTTTGAAAAATATAAATAATATCTACGGGTTACAGGGAACTCATCTGCAAAAAGCAAATTTTGTAAAAGTAATTTTTTCTATAATTTTTTTCACTTGATTTCTCAAACATGCATTAGGCAACAAACTATTGACACCCACTGTATCTGAGACTTAAAAATCCGCCGGTAGTTCGAACGTTTGAACTGACGAGTGACACATAACTTATACGGGCCTCTGTAAACCTATGGCTAATGTCTAGGTCTAGAGAGATCTTAAATGGAAAATTGATGAAAATGAAGTTTAATTTTTATTTGGATTATAATAACGCTAAGACGTCTGTCGGCTAATTTCCAAATTAGTGTAGGTCCTCACCAGTGAAACTTTGGGTTCTATACATTCGAGCGCTCTACGATTTTTTACGAATTTATCTGTGTCATTTAATGGTACTCCTTGTTGGATAAAATCATAAGAAAATAATCAACAGATATAGAAAAGGCTATTGTCATGATTTCTATTCTATTTTTTGAAACATCTCTATATCGGTTAACTTTGAAAGTTGGTTATTAGCAGTAACACGGCAGTCTTTCCGTACAGAAGTAGACCTTGAAAAATTCGAAAATCTATTTGAAGATCCAAAAAAGAGACTTTCTTACTTCTCGATAATTCCGCAAGCGCGACTCAGGTACATCCTATTCGAATTTCGAAATGCTCAAGTGTCAAAATGTGATGGTCTTCACATTGTCGTGAGGAAAAAAACAGAACAACGACGTTTACTGTTCTTGTCTCAGTATTTAATCACTTCATAATCACTGAGTAACTCTTTTGCCAGCCTTTTAGTGTGATATTTGATAAATTTTCCCCAGCTTGTTCGAAAATTTAGTATGAAAATTCGAAATTGAATTTGAATTCTTCGAACATCAACGACTTTTTGTGCAAATAGAGTTCCATTTACTTTCATCCAAGACACTATTGGAGAATCAAAATCTACTTGTGTCTGGGCTCAGTGAGCGGTAGAATCAAGCACTCGTAACAATTGTAAGGAATAAAAATCATTATCTATAATCTTCACTTTATACTATCTTCCGAATATTCGTTTCAAAGGGTTTTCAAATTGACCAAGCAAAATTCAAAAATATCCGTTATTTAACGACTTTTTGCTCTATCTTTCGTTAAGTTTTTCCTTTTATCTTCATGAAAATCGACTGAGCTATCAAACAGTTCAATATATATATATATATATATATGTTGCGGCCACTAAAATGATGGCCGGACTTTCCGGTTACTTGTGGCCCGGTGGCCTTTAAGTGGTACTGATGGCTGGGGGGGACGGCTGTGGTCTTTATTTAGTGCCTTCAGTGAGACACATGGACTATTTGCCAATCCCCCTTCGCCGAAATTAAAAACCCAGATATGCTGGGTATCCCCCTTATCTTTGTCCTCCCGGGGGTTGGAGCGGTCAGCTGATTTCCAGTGTGTCCTTGTATGTCACTGGCTGTCTTTGAGTAAAATTGTATAGAATTGTAAAAAGTATAGAGTGTTACTGTTAGCACTATCAACTACCTTGTTACTCATCAAAGTTTTTTTTTGCACCAAAAAAGCTCCAAATTCAGTGAATAATGATAGAAAAAGCCACTCACAAACTATCGGTGAGTTTAATGTGTGTATTTGCACGAAAATGAAATCAAATTATAATGTTGAGTGACAGTCTTTAGCGTGCAATAAATTTTCCACTTCATTACCATATAATGCGATTACATGTTTTGTCATAATCATAACTTTGCATTTGTTAATTTTGCAGTGTGTGCAGTGCCTCCCTGAAAATGAGGGGTGCGGGGAGGGGGGGGTGGAGGATGACCCAGAGGGGGGATGGGGATGAGAATTGCCGGTCAAAAGTTGCATACAGAGCCGCCAAAAAGTTCAACACACGCGGGAAAATTATTTTCTGTACCGGAAAATTATGAGTGCATATACCATTAGATATTTTGCAATGCTATGTATCGGAGTATTATGGGAGAGTCTCTCACTTTCCATTGGTCCCCAGTATAGAAAAACATCATAAATTTATATACAATCACGTTTGTACATTTTCAGTTTGATTATGCCATTTTACCAATTTTCCAACATCCACACTCAACCATTTCCACATGTGGTGGAAAATTATTAGATGACGCACGGGACTTCGGGGAGGGAGGCATGGCTGTGGATACATCCCTTTGCCGGGAAATGCACCATAACCCCCCCTAAAACCCAACCCCAACCACCCCACCAGGAAAATTCAAAGAGAATTGTTCAAAATTTACTGGGATTTTGTACCAGGGGTTCATTGCATTGTATTTGTTTGTGCCCATTGCCATTGCATTTATTTGTATAAATCATGACGCATCAGCCCTTCTCGTTCGCGGAATTTATACCCACCTGCCACCCACGCAAATCACTTCCCCCCTATCCCATTCCATCCCATCCAAAATGGCATAGAATTTGGCGCGTTTTTCGATTCTGCCGAAGAGAGATCATATAACGTGGTGTACGTGTAACGACTAACCCGTCAAATTGCATTGGAATTGCCAACAATGCTGGGGTGATTGAAGCCCCTGGAAAATTCTTTAATATCCACACACACATCCCGCCAACATATCAAATGCCCTCGTATTTTTTTATTGCAACAAATTACCGTAAATCAGGAGAATTCTACCAATTTTCTCGAGACTCCTCCTCAGAACCCAAACCCCACAGAAAGTCAAACAGAAAAGTGCCATGGCATGATCTTTCAGAGGAAGTTGTTGAATTTTATTGGTCTTCTTTTCCAAAATGAACACTGAGATATTCTACTAAGGACAAGGCGGGAAAGCTGTGACATACTTATGGGGTTCATATGCCAATTTCACCCACCAGGAAGTCCCCCAAACTTGTGCTGAATATTTGAGGAAATTTAAACTATAACGATTGATTGGTTTAGCGACCCATGTTATCTCTTATTTGATATTAAAGGGGCACAGGACACATCTCTAGCTACTAATCTTTATTCGTAAAATAGCTTTGCTTATTTTGTATTTTTTAAAGATAAAATTTTTTCAAAACAGTTTATGTAATTATAATTTTACGGCTAGAGTTGTGCCCATGTAACATCAAAAAGCTATATCAAATTTGAGTTAAAATAATTTAAACAAATGCTTATGAAACTTTCTTTAGAAGAATGAACTAGGGTAAAGTGATACAAGTTGGACGAAGTGTTACAAGTTGGACAATTCGCCGGTGCAAGTTGGACAGGGATTTTTTCTTGATAAAGTACAATTTTTTTTTAAGCACAAGAAATCAAATAATAAAACTAAAGCATTAAAAATATGGAAATAAAAATGAAGTACTAAATTTGTCAAGAAAAAAAATACTGTCCAACTTTTACCACTTTTGGATACCATTCAAAACAAGTTAAGAAATCGGAAAACTAAAACGAGATTTGAACACTGAACCGGTGAATCGCATGACAACCACTTCACCATGCCACTAATTTTTTAACAACATTTACAAATTAGCAAGAATTTCAAACGGGAATATAGGATAAGTGTGCCAAATTTCGGCATAGTTGCATGCAAGCATCAAAGTCTCAAGTTTGAAATGTAATATTTTAAAAATTTGAAAATTTTTAAAATTGATTTTTTTATTCTTTCTTTTGTAAGAGTGTTGCTTGGAACTTTGTAAAGAGTTTACCGTCTTTAATTACTCTAAAATCATTCTTAATACATTTTAAAATGAATAAAAATATAGACATAGCTTTAGTCCCCTATTTCGGACACCTTCATTCTCATAGTTCCTTGCCTTTCGGGAATTCTTCCAATATCTTTTTCACGTCATCTCGTTTGTCGAAGCTACATCTGTTGTTATTCTTTTGCATTGTATAATCTCTAGAGTACGTAAAAACTAAAAGTTCATGGAAATTCGAGGAACAAAAAAGGTGGCCGAAATTGCAAGTTGGCCGGACTTTGGCACACTTACTCTAATAAACTTTACTAAAAACTTCTGCGCTGTACATAAGTTAACTTTAGTTTTTAAGTACTCTTAAAAAAATTGTGAACCGAACAAATTTTATCTACACTGGAAAATCTAATTCGCACAATGTTTGTGTGAAAAGTACAAACTTTTACGAACTACGTTACCAACGCTAATACAGCGGTCGTCACTAACAAACATTGAATTCTTTGTACGTCTATATCTGTCAAAACTTTGCTTTCAAGAGCTGTAGCTCAAAAGCAGTATTTGAAATAAATAAATAAATAAAAATTAAATAATTAAAAAAAGAAGTAAAAAAATGTTTTGTAAAATTGTTTGTAAATGTTTGTGAATTCCCACTGAGAATTTACAAAGTGCTAGTGATAGTATAAACCACTAAAAAGTTCGTAAAAGTCTGTATTTTTTCACAAACAATATATTACAAACATTTGTCCGTACATTTTTGTTCGTTTGACAAAAGTTTACAAACAAATGGCAAAATTTTACTGACATTTTTTGTGTGTTTACGAAGATTTGCAAGCAAATATTTGTAAAATGACAAAAAATGCTCGTCAAGTGGTCATGTCGCGAACAATGTTTGTGAAAATGTACAAACTGATACGAACTTTTTATCTGATTTTAAGATTTACAAGCATTTTGTAACTTACCAGAAGGAATTTACAAACATTTACAAGCAATTTTACGGATCTTTTTCTGTGTAAGGATTGTTGATTGTCAATTTAGCAAAATTTTTCTATATTCTGTAAGGAAGTACATCCTTTTTACAAACTTTTCTTCTTAATTTGACAATTTTTTCTTTGTATTCAAATGATCAGAAAAATTAAATGACCCAGAAATAAAATTTGAGCAAATATTCAGTTTTTAGAACTCAAAAATCGAAAAATTTAAGGGCCAGTTTTAGCAAAGGGGAGACAGTGACGTTTTTATTTTCTCTGCAAGATTATTATAGTTTGAATCAATTTTGTAAAAATTTAAATGTTTTAATAATCAAAATTTAATTTTATACTGACTATTTTTATTATTTTACTCCTCATTTTACAAAAAAAATATTAGCGAGTACGGTAAATTTTGAAAAGTTCAAGTTCTGATACATTTTTAAACTGAGTAAATATTTATTTTTCTCAGCATCTTTAGGTAGCTTAACAGTATTTTAATAATATTTTAAAAGTCTTTATTAAAAAGTTTAATCGAATATCAAGAAAAATTAACACAAAACATTTTCAAAAGGTGGACAAGAATTAAAAAGCCGGACACAATCAATTCATTTCCTTATTCCCGAGTAACTTTTCTGCATCTTCAAAGATTAGAGGTACTATATTAAATTTCGGTCATCTTGCAATTTCGACCACTTCCTTTTTCCTCATAATTCTATATGTTTTCAGTTTTTATCCTTCTCTAGTTTGGCATTACAAAATGTCAAACAGAAGAAAAATAATCTCTACGAATAAGAAGATTCGGAAAAAGCATTAAAATAGTTCCGGAAAGGCACGGAACTACGAAAATCAGGGTGGCTTGAAAAGAAGAGATTGAGAATAAAATTAGAGTAAACATAAACAATAAACAATAAATTGTATACAAGGTTCCAAATAACACATTTGAAAAAAAGTAACAAAAAAAAAAAGATTTTGTATTACAAATATTTAAGCCTCATACAGGGGGGTGACATTAGGCTCTGAAAACTGCGACCAGTTTTAGTGTAAATTTTTTCCTGTTTTCGTACACATTTCACGAGATATCTTCAAAACTACGTAAGTTGCCAATTTCGAGTTTTCGGTTGCCTCTTCGTTATTAAATTGGCTTTTATTTTATATTAGTAGTTTTTGCTAATTCATTCCACAATGACAGAAAACAGCTAATAAACTCAAAAGCTTTTTCGGCGCGCTAGAAACATATGGGAAACATAGGAAATGTTATACAAACGTTTTTGTATAAATTATATGCAATGAAAAATTTCATTCGGTGCCTAATTCAACCCCGGTCTTCTCTATTCCCGAATTTTTTGGGAAGATTGTCCAACAACAAGATAGTAATTCACCAAGTAATGTGAGGCTTACTAGGGGAAGGTTTTCAGGCTTCGCACATAGTCTGGTTTAGAACACTTCATATTTTTCTAATATTCTTTTAATAAATCTGAAATCTGACCTAATTTGTTCATGAAATGTGTGACGTAGCAGAGCCATATGTGTAACTTAGAAGCGTAGAAGCGTTGTCCTGATGGATGATAACTTACGGCTTTACGACAAATTCCGATGAATTCTGGTCCATGGCTTCTTTCCAGAGATTCAAGTGCTCGATATACTCACAATTCAGTGTTTAGAACCTGTCCTTATCACAATTTAAAGTCCGCGTAATCTCAATATCTGCCCTTACCAATCTATATCTTAAAGCTCTATGGACCTACTCCACATTCATCTTTGCTCTTTCGTCACAATCCCCAATGCACAAGGACATTTCGCAAAACAATGAAGGACTAATTAAGAGAGAACGGTGGTAATTTTCTACGGATGTAAATTGAGGGGACGACTGCAGGACCCTTCGCACCAACCCAATTTTCCCGCGATGAAAAACTCGAAAATTTAATAATCCATTGCAATTACATAATTAAATTAAATATTTCTCACTGGCTGAATTTTTGCTCCTTGTGCTTGGAACTTACATCAAAGTGTATCCGTGTGTCTCGGTGGATTTCCCTGCCAAAGTGGAAAATTGTGCCATCGCAAGAAAGGTAGTTAAGGATGAAGAAGCTGGGAATATGAGTTGGGGAACTGCAAAAAGGAGTGCTATGAGAGAAAAATCAATGCAATTCCAATTAATCCTGTGTCTCTTTGATGTCCAACGAGATAATTGAATTGGAGAGATGATGGGAAGGTGGATACCCCAAAGGAGAGGGGTAGGGTTGGAATTTTATAGCGCGCGAGAGGGTTTAGTGTCATAGCCGGGACGGAAATTCTAAGAGATATCTGCATGTGACAAACAAAACCTGCATGTCGCTGACAGAAAACGTCAACCTGTCAGTCAGACGGTTGGGTCGCAATCAAACTCAGGGGGTTGCTTGCTTGCTTATAATTGCACCCCGAGGCAGGGTTGTGGCGGAAAAGAAGTCCGTGCAAGAGGTAGAAAAAAAAACCCAAGCTCCCAATGTCGCTCCAATATTTACTAAGGCACAATCATAAAGTAAACGAATGTGCAAATAAATTTGTGTCATTACTAATTCCTTTGCTACCCCATACCCCAACCTTCTGGGCCCTGAGCCCTATTTTGTGGTGCCTTTTTTCCGTTTTTCTTCCATTCGGTTTTTCTCTTTTTTCTTTTTTGGAGGGAGACCGAGGAGAAAAACGCGGAGACGGATCTGAGTAGGAAAATTATGATTTCGTCTTGAGGATGCGCTAGAGATATAAGCCTGAGGAATTATGTATCCTACCGGGAGATTTTCAGTTAGTGGCATCACCCCTCAAGTCATCCCTGAGAAATATGAAATTGTGGTGGATGAAATAAAAGAAGAAGCAGCGACAATGAAAAAGGAAAATATTGCCTTTCATACAAATGTGCTACTTTTCGCCATAGAGCTTTCTCTGGAATTCTTGTCGAATTCACATAATTTTTCCTCACACCTCTCTTTTTTTTATCCGGTGGCACCTATTTTTGCCGGGTCCTCAACACACACACAATTCAGTGAATTTTCCAACTCCCCTACACCCCTCTACCCCCCCTCGCAAAAAAAACTACCCACCAAACGAGAGGGTGCAGAATATTTATGAATATTTTCTAAATACGACATGTGAGAGTGAGAGAAAGCACTCTTCATAAATCTCAAAGTAATTACACACATTTCTTCTTGTGGGCTGGGTAAAGTATTTCTGATGTGATAAAAAGGGAAAAAATTGCACAGATAAATTCCCAAGTGTGAATCAACATTTCCCATTGCTTCTGTATCACATGGGGTGTTCTATTTTATTTCAATTTATTTTTTTTCGCCGGCAAGAGACTGACAGTGATGATCTGAAGTTGGCTGCGAAAATGCCAATCCATTGCAATAAACTCTATGGATTTCTACAAATTATTCGCGAACACCATGTAGGAGACATGGAAAACTTATTTTGGAACTATTCTTGCTAAAAAATAAGAAATGTGTTCTAGGTATACCTTTAAGGCCTTTCTGTAAATCCTATTTGCTGCTTAAAAATTCTCAAAGACAATAAATTAGCTAAGGTCTTCCATAGCTTTGAAAATCCGCTTGAGGATCAATTTTATACTTAAGCCTGTAATTCGGGAGAACAACGCATATGTGTTTGATCGCAAGACATCTAATTCTTCCAATTCTGGCAATGAGCCAAAGACGAATATGAAAATCGAAATTCAATCCGTATTACTCTCTCAACGCCATGTATAAGCGTTTTTCGACAGGGTTTCTTCAGAAACTGACTCAATCCTTCTATAACGAACTCGTGCCAAACATGGGTGCGCGCCCGCAGCCTCCCCTTATTACCCGGTAGTTCGCTCTTAATCTGCTCTTTAGCTATAAGAGAAGAGTGGTTTGCAATAATTTTGCCCTTAGAAACGGATTTCTTTCCAGTAAGAGGAGAGTAAAGAAAAGACGACAGATGCCGCAAGTGTAAGAAAATGCTTAACGAAAGTACAATCTGCCTACGGATTCTAGTCTCTACGATTCAGTTACCATTCTCACCCGTCGTATTTTCGTAGTTCATCCTGATTTCTACCTAGAGTGTAAATGTAGGGAAAATAATTCAATTAATTTGGCAATTAGTTTGACTAATATAGCAAAAAGCGTCTTATTTACGATTATATTTGTTGATATCTACGATCTTCGGTATTACAAATTTATTTTATTACAGTTCTTCTCAAAATTGGCCCAAGCTTTTTCAATGATTTTCGGATGTTTTAGAGGTATTCCAGGCATTATTGAAGGTTATAGGTCAATCACTCTGGAGGGCTCATATTTTAATCGATTTGGTTAAATTTAGATTTTTTAGAAAGGCATTGAAATCCCGAATCCGACTGCATCGGTCCTCATTGGTAATTAATCGGTTAAGTGTCGATAATCGAATTATTTTTCTCAAATCTTCCTTTTTATTTAAGTGTATGCATGTTATTAATTACAAGACCATTCTGAAATTCAGAGGATGTTTCCGGTAATTGCCAGTGAAATGGTTAGTCACCCTAAAATGGAAACACTCTTTTGGTTTTGTCCAGAGCTTTCGATCCTGATGAGGACCTTCTTCAGTGGTCAACTAGATGATCCCCATCAGGATCGAAAGCTTTGGACAAAAAATAAAAAAGTGTTTTCATCATAGGGTGACTAACCTTTTCACTGGCAATCGCTGGAGATATCCCTCTGAAATCAATTGTGCCAGTTCATCGTCGGTCGAGAGAATTCTGAAATTCACACTTCTCATCAAATTTTTCTAAAAGAGAAAGAAAAGAAGAGAGAAAAGAAAAAGAAAGAAAGAAAGCAAAGAATTGCTTTTCGATTTCTGAATAAATTTAATCAAAATTTAAAGCATCATAAAAGAAGTATATCCTTAAAGTAACGCTTCTGGACCGGCTAATTCTTTTAATACGAAAATCAATTGAAAACGAACCTACGAAACGAACAATGTCATGAAAAATTCCATGTTATCCATGTTTATCCTAGAAATAGATTCGGATAATATCCGGATTTTGACGTTTTTCCGATACAAATAGCAAAATAAAAGAGACAAAGGACTTTATTGCAGATTCTCGACTGTCTCTGTCCCTATCACCATCTTAACGTAGATGATCAACCATCGGAGTTAAACGCTTTATCTTATACAGTCAGTCCCGGGATTATGCATATTTCTGGGACCGAAAAAAAGTGGGTGAAACGGTTTTATGCATTCAGAAATATTGTATATTTTCAGGAGACTTCTTTTGAATAAGTTTGAAACGCCGTAGAATATGCAAAATATTATTGGCGCTAGTTTCTCGGAATATTTTCAGCGTCATCAGTTCATAATTTACGGATTTCAAACTTACTGCCTCGAAAAAATAACATAGGGACAGGTGGGGCTACTTTGAACTGTGGGGCTAGATTGTTATACGATTTTTCGTTTATTTCTAAATGAAGCTGATCCTTGCAATTATTTTATTTAGACCCTGTTTTGTGTATTTAAATTAAATCATGTTAAAATCCAGTTTTCTTTAGAAATATGCGAAAAAAATCGTATAACAATGTAGCCTCACTGCTCTAATTAGCCCCACCTCCCCCTACATTTAGGAGTATATCAAAAATTATTTCACAAAAAAAAACTGGCAAGTTTTTTCCTAAAAATTTACTTATCAGTCTAATATATTTCGAAAGCATGCATTAAAAGCTATCTAAAAATACATATTACATAATGGTCGCCGAAATAATATAAGAACTACGAGCAAAATTATTTAAGTCGTGGTGCAATATCTGCAAAGTTTTTTACAAGGAAATGTGAAAAATAGCTTCGCTTTTTATTAGGCTTTATGGGCCCCTGCTCCTAGTGATAGACAAAGTTGCATAGATGTGTTTCCATAATCCCATTTCAATGCATAATTCCGATATGCATATTACCGGGACTCCCTGTACTTTAATCATAGCGTATGTTCCTTTTCATTCTGAACTCCATAATCGAAAACTTAAGTTTCGATTAAAAAAATATATTTTTTGCATAAATCAATTAAAGATTGATACATTTTTATTGCATTGGTACTTCAAACAAAGAAAGATGTAATTTTTACGTTAAAATTACCTATTTATTTGTATGACGTAGGCAATTACTAAAGTAAATATTAATTTACATTACGGTTGTTAATGCTACAAACTCCTAAATCTCTAGATAAAACAATTTTACTACTGACAGGTTTTGTTTTAAAGTTTGCTTTGAAACTGCCAATCCATTACAATGAACTCTATAGTTTTCAGTAAATGAACGTTATCTTGTGATCCATTGTTCTTGAAGAATTCTAAGGTGAAATTTCAAATTCAGGACTGTTTTTTTTTTGCAAAATTACTGCAGTTAGCTGTTTATTTCTACAATCCCAAGAAATAGTAGATTCTACGTAAAATTTACGTAACCAATATCTTTTTCGAAGTAACAATTTTCATGTACAAAAAGTCAAGTTAATCATTTCAAGTTCTTTCCTTTATATTCCAACTAAAAGCTCCTCCAGCAATGAGCTTTTTTAAGAATGGGTAAAAGTCCTCCAAATGACCACTCTTGGCATCTTTGCCTCACCAAACAAATGGTGATGGCGTATGAAAAGCAAATCCACCAACGATTCTGTCTCAACTGATCGTGTGTTGTGACATTTTTTTCCCTGGGAGCTTTTACCACCCCCAAAGCCCACCATTCCCAACCCATTGACATCCAATCCCTCAAGCGAGGGTGGTGCTTTAGAAAAAGTTTTTAGTATTCTGAAACAGTTTTCGTCTCGTGATGTGAAAACGCAGATCGATCGCTGTGACAGGAACTTTGTGCTTGTCGAGAAAGTTGTGTGTGACGTGGAAGTCTGTCCCATCAATGCAGTATTGGACGATGGATTTTGTAGTATTGTTGTAAAATTCTGTGGTGTGAAATGCGAAGAATTGCACTGAAAAGTTAGACGAGGGGGAGTGGGTAGCATTGGATATTTCTATATAGATGGAAAAATTATAATTTTATCTCTGCACTTCGCTCATGGAAAAATTTTTCCCACTTTCCACTAAACTGGGATGATTGGGGGCTAGCGCAGTGGGGAATAGGGTAAGGGCTTGGGTATGGTAGGGATATTTTTCCTACCCTTTTGTGCATGTTTTGTGTCTTGTTGAAAAATATTGTCACAGTGCGAATTCGTCTTTTGCAACAATAAGTTCTCAAGCGATGCATTTTCCCTTGAGAATTTTCCCGCCTGAGAAACTTTTCATTCTCTCCCACCGAAAACTTGCTCAAGTTTTTAGTATTTTGAGACAAAACGAGACAGATGGGACTGTCAAATTGTGATTGGACACAGTTTCCTTTATTCACTTTTTCACATACACGCTTACGATGCACAACATATTTCCGGGATGGAATGAGCTTGGGGTGGAAAAGCTCTAAAGAAGGATTGCTGAAGCTTTTTCTGAAAATTACAGAGATGTTCTACTTAACCCAAAGAATATTTAAAGCTTATAGCTCTATGCGGTAGATGGTTTTCCAAATCAAAACATTCAATTTTTGATTTAAATTTCTTATTTTTAAATTTTATTTCTTTACTTTTTTCGATTAGGCTTTTAATTTGATTATTGGTCAGTTCATTAGATTTTTTTCAAGAAGTATGCTTCCCAAGAAGCATTTTGTTCTCCTCATTGTCTTGAACAATTCTCTAAGTAAAGCATTACTGAACCAAAATTCTTGTAATTTGCTTACAGCGCTCGTGGTTTCGTCTCTGTAACTACTAAAATCGGTGTAGCAAACTCTTAAGGGGCTTAAGAGATCCTAAAGGAATTTAAGTACGAAATTCTCATGATAGGGCCTATAAAGCTCTATTAAAGACTTGTCAAATTCTTGGTTCTTATGTCGACAAATTATAACGGGCTGTTATTTTGGGCTTTGGGTTAAAGATTATAGAAACTTAATAGAATTTTTGAAATTTTAGGAAAATATAAATGAAAAAAAAATAGCTATAAACTGCCTGCTATCCTTGATATAAAATATTCGGTACCGACCAAAATCCCAAAAGCGAAAATCCCGAAAGTCAAAATCCTGAATGCTAAGATCCCCAAAGTCAAAATACCGAAAATCCAAAAAGCTGAAAGCCAAAATCCCGAATGGGTCTAAGTACCGAAAAGCCAATGTCCCGAAAAGTCATAATCCGAAAGATAAAATCCCGAAAGCCAAAATCTCAAAAGCCAAAATCCTGGACGCCAAATTCCCGAAAGTGAAAATCCCAAATGGGTCTAAATCTAAAAAAGCCAAAATCTAGAAAAGTTAAATCCTGAAAGCCAAAATTCCGAATGCCAATACGACGAATAAAATCCCGAAAACCGAAGTCCCGATAGACAAAATCCTCGACGCTAAATGCCAGAAAGCCAAAACCCGAAATCCAAGATCCTAAAAGACAAAATCCTGAAAAGCTAAAATCTCGATATCCATAATCCCGAAATTCAAAATTTCAAATGGGTCCAAATCCCGAAAAGTCTAAATCCCGAAGCCAAAATCTCGAAAGGCTAAAATCCTGAAAACCAAAATACCGAACATCAAAATTCCGTAAGAAACAATCCCGAAAACCAAAGTCCCGAAAGACAAAATCCTAGACGCCAAATTCCCAAAAACCAAAATCCCAAATGGGACAAAATCCCAAAAAGCCAAAATCCCAAATGGGTCAAAATCCGAAAAGCCAAAATCCTGAAGAGCTAAACTCCCGATATTCAAAATCCCGAAATCCAAAATTCCAAATGGTTCCAAATTCCGAAAAGTGTAAATCCCGAATCCAAAATCCTAAAAGCCAAAATCTCGAAAGGTTAAAATCCTGAAAGCCAAAACGCCGAACGCCAAAACTTCGTGAAAAACAATCCTAAAAACCAAAATCCCAAATGAGTCCAAATCCAGTCTCGAAAGACAAAAATCCCGAAGCCAAAATCTTGAAAGCTGAAATCCCGGAAAGCTAAATCCCGAAAACGAAAATCCCAAAGAGAGGCAATTATACGGAGCATGTTATGTAGAATAATTTCCCAAAACACAGATAATATATCTTTGCCTCCAGCAAGCGCAGCTGCAATTATGGGGGTCCCTATAACATTTTTAAGAATTCAGAATTTCGGCATTCGGAATTTTGATTTTCTGGATTCTAGAACTTTCTGTATTTCGCTTTTAGATATTTCGTCCCATTCTGAATTTTGGTTTTCGGTATTTTGTCGTTCTGGATTTAGACTTCCAGGACTTTGGTTTTGAGAATTTTATCCGGGACCAAAATTTTAATATTCGCTTGGTCTAAAATCAAGCCAGATCAAGCCATTATTGATGAAATGGATTTTAAAAAGATTTAAAATATATCTTTTTGTGTATTTTTTTATTAAAAACATTTATTTTTTGTTTTGATCAATTATTATTAGTTAGATTATTTTAATTAATATTTAATTTAAAAAACAAAATAAATTTAACATTTTCTAATATTAATAAAAACTAGTAATTTTGCAAATTTTTAATTAGTAATATAGGCCCATTCTCTACATTTTTTTATCTAGATTGAAAGCACATTAAAATCATTAGGGATTGTTAAATAATTAAATTAATAAAATCATTTAATTATTTGTCCCACCTTCCCGTATAATTCAAAATCCCTAAATACTTCTAAAAATCCATTGGAAATGTGTCGCTCAGCATTTGATGAGAACAAAAATGGTTTAAGAATTCAATTTAGAGAATAATCACTAGCTTTTCTTTGGGTGGAAAATTAAATCAAGAGTTTGAGACACGTGTGTGTGCAACATTCCTATTTGGGCCAAAGTTTTCCCCAATTTTATTTGCGTCTTTGATTGATCCCCGAAAAATCCCGCTCTCAGCATCATGCCGAGTTTCAATGAAAGAATTATAATTTTAATTAAAATCACCCCCAATTGAGAACAATAGGCTGGGGTCGAAGGGGTTGAAAGGGGGTCCTCTTGTGCAAAAAAAAAGAGTCATACAATGCCACAGAAAAATCGATTTCTAATAATGAAGTGAGACTTTCACAATGCACCCGGCGCCTCCATTGCTCAATTGTTCCAAGCAATTTTCCTGCAACACCCATCAGTCTCTCTTTTCTCTCATTCTTTCCACCATAGTCCCCCCATTCCTCGGGCCTTTTTTTCCATCTGCTTCCTCGAAGCCCCTTCCGCGCGTCACTCTTCGTCTCTGGACGAACAAACTCCTTCGGGCACACACAACTCGATCCATTCGTCAGTCGGTTGGGTCTCCAGCATTTTCTCCTCAGCTCAAGCCCAGCTTTTTGGGGACTGGGAGAAAGCTTCCCCCCATCTCGGCAATCAATACAAAACTGGACGGAGTGTCTCCATCTCACTCGCTCCTGTACTCCTTGGAGTCCGTGGGAGAGTGATGGTGGCTCCACGTTGCAGCGCGATGTGGTGCAGAATGTGCCAAGTTGGGTGGGTGGGCTTGTGAGTGGCAGCGGAGACAGGCAGGGGAAACTGACGACCTTTCTGTCACACTTTCCACCATAACACACCAGAGAAAGAGAACATTCTCCATCCCCAAACCCCCTGGCATTGGCACAGCTCACACAATTCTTCTACTGATATCCCCCCAAAGGGATGCTACATGGATACTTTTCACCCTCTTCTGTGAAATTTTCACCGCGTTAGAAGACTAAGCAAACAGATTGAGGATTTTATCTTTTACACTTCAAAATAAGATGTAACTGATTTGTACGTTATTTTGAATTTGAATTTTGACATTTCAAGCGGCAAAAGCTGTCTTTCTTAGGGTTTATCTTACGATTTGCATGACTTCAGCTTACTTTTGTCAATTGTATTACATAATTGTCTAACAGTTTTCGCAGAGACGGGTCAGAGCAGAAGTATGAACAAATGACAGATCTGCGTTCGTAACGGGCAATAGGGCAACCAAAACTTATTGAAGCCTTACGGCGTTATCACACTTGCACATTAAAATTTTAATGTGATTCACATTAATTGTCGCTTGTGAGCGTCCAAATATGTTATTTGTGTCTTTGAGTCACTTAATATTTGAGGTTTTTCGATTTATTGATAAAGAAGTGGACTTGGCCTGCAAAAGTAAGTTTAAATTTACCTAAAGCATAAATATTTTTCACATTAAAAGATTAAAGAGAAAATCGCATTAATTTTTCGCATTAATTCTATAAATCATTTTATATCAAATTTTGCGGGCCAAGTCTACCTTTTTATCAACAAATAGATCAAATTTTGAATATAAAATGATTCAAACACACAAATTATACATTTGGACTCTCACCAGCGACAATTAATGTGAATCATATTAAAATTTTAATGTGCAAGTGTGATAACACAGTTAAGCAAGCTAAACTATATATTTTAGTTCAATTCTTATCTCTATTTATCTAAATACAAGAAAAATATAAATCATTTACATTTAGTGATCGACGGTTAAATAGTCTTAAAAATTTAAATTCAAATTCAACTGTCAAATACATCAACTGTATGTCATCTAACACTTCATGTTTTTATCCTAAATTATTTTAATGAATCTGACCTTAATAGCTAGTGTTAACTCACACATTTACTGAAAAAAATCAGACTCATTAAAGGAACATAGAAAAAATTTAAAGTATTCGAAGCCAGAGTATGTGCGAAACCTGAAACCCTTCCCCTACAGTTATTAACATTTTAATGTAGGCATTACATCTCGTCTGATTCATGGTAGAAGAGGCTCAACATTCCTCTCGTTCAGTAATAACCTTGTGGATTTGAGAGCTCTCTCCGGTTGAGGTTTTTCATTTACCGATTCGAAGGTACACAGTAAAAAATAATTACAAGAATAATCGTTGGTTTGTTTTTTTACCACGATTATTCTTGTAAAGTTACTCAAATATGTATTTCAGCAAAACGCGTAATCTGAAAGTGTGTAACTTAAATTTTAAGTCTTTTAAATAATGGTAATAAACTGTGTAACCAACTTCGAATGATTGCACAGTTGGGTACATTTTCTTATATATTTTGTGTAAAATTACACAGTTTTTAAACAAAATATGTACAAATTACACAAATATGTATGAGTACACACTGCTACATGTTTATGTAAAATTTACAATGAAAATCATGGTAAAGTAGCTGAATATTTTTACTGCTCGAACTCAAATAGAGAGCAGTTATATAATCGTCTTTTTTTCGACTTTTCACTATTCTGGAGCTTAAACGGCAAGAGATATAGACTTCCAGTCTTAGATGACCCCCAATAAGAAAACAATATCTCTCGACGTTTTTTTCCCCCTGCCACCCCGCCCCCTCTAACTCCTCCAAAACCATGTTTTTTCGGTTTTTCTCAAAATTGGCCCAAGGTTTTTCAATGATTTTCGGATACGTTTTAGAGGTAGTCCAGGCGAACATTTCGCCCAAACATAATCATGACCGGAAAATTCGCCATTTTGAGTTATTGAAGGTCAAAGATCAACTACTTTGGAGGGCCCATTTTTCAACCGATTTGGTTAAATTTGAATTTCTTGGAAAGGTATTGAAATTCTGAACCCGGATGTATCGGTCTTCATCAGTAATGAGTCAGTTAAGTACCGATTTTTTGATTTACAAATGCTTTTATGATTTATAAATCAATTTGATCTCTAGTAGATCGGTAATACCAAAAGATCATGCAAAAAAAAAATTCACGGTGAGCTCTATCTCGTGAGTTTGAGCATTCCTGAAAGCTGGGATGCTTTGCCATCTCTTTTTACTGTGTAATCAAAGAGAACTTACCTAAAAAAATCCGTTGAAAGTTCGAACGTTTAAACTGAAGAGTTACACAAAAGTAAGCAAGTTCATGAAAAGGACATTTATTTTAATAAAATTGCAATTTAAACGTTCGTTCCACAATCCTGAAATTCCACAAAAATACACAAAAAATAACTTTTTGCAGCAAGGGTTTACACAGTGTTGTTGACATTGTTGACGATTGAAGTATCAAGAATATCGAAATTCGAAATGGCAGAACAATTAGCGCTAAAGTGGCGAATATGTGAACTTGCATTTTAGTCTTCCGGTAGATGTTCGAATAGGTTTGGCTTAGTTTTGGAGTGGCTTTGTCTCTTCGAAAGGTTATTACTTAACGGAGCCATTGAGGCTTTAATCAACACCCGGCTATAGGCATTATTTTAGGCCTTATCAGTAAGACCTGAATGGTAATCTCTAATTAAGGACTTGATCGAACAAATTGAACGAATGAAACTGTCAAATGGATTTCCTGCTCTTAAAACAAAATCTCTAGGAAAATATTCTGTCAGTGACAGCAGAACCATTTCATAGCAACTGTCACTTACGTCAAATTCAAATTCAAATCGTAACGTATTAAAAAATCGTTACATTTTCAATGGAAATATTCCCAATAAAGCTTACCAAAATTTTCCAGGAAACTTTTCCACCCTAATCCATCTTCCAGAAAAGACGTAGACAGGATGAAGTTTCCTTGTCAATCACTCGATGAGAAGTGTGATTTATTTTGTGGCTTTGAATTAATTACAAAATTCAATCATCCGTCCCAAAATGCAATGGCCTTCGTGCAGATCATTGAGGAAGTATCTGAATTTTGAGTGTTTTGGGATGAAAGAAAATATCTGCAATTTCCTTTACTTCTTGTCTCTTCCACTTTCACCCTGGCAAGAGCCTGAGAAAATCGCATTGAAGAATCCTTCTCTCTGGGGTGTTCCACCCATCCCCCTCCCCCCCAGAAGCCACCCACATGGACGCTCAGCTCAAGAGGGTGGTTGATGGGAGAGTGAAAGAGTGGCAAATGTGGTTGAATATTGTGCAATGTGGGAGGGTGGCGAAAACTTATGGCATTGATGCACTTTCGGGCTTGATTTTCATCTCACTAATCCCTGAAAATTTATATTTTCCTCAGTTGTTATGTACCAAACCATAGTAGTGGGGGGGGGCGGATAAATCCAAGAAAATTCAAGAGGAAAGATATAGGAGTAATTGAGAGAAGAAACGATTTTTGGTTGAATTGGAACTGAAATCAACGGTGAAATTTATTACTTATTTTGCTTTCTGGGTGAAGGAAAAATTCTTCAAGTCCCATTCAAATGAGTGACAAGTTGCAAGAGATAGAAGGATAGGGAAAAGTCTTGGCATTTTCACCAAAAATATGTCCACAATGTGACACAAAAAGGCGTGCTGGATGGTACGACCGACTGAGGAATAATATAAAATTCTAATTCGGCATTCTTGACGTTCTCCTCAACCCTATTGAACTGAGGGTGGATGGGATACACACGCTGGATATCTCGTGTTTGGGGTCACACGGAGACCAATCCCAAATATTGGGGCACTTCTGGGGGAATGGGGATAGAAATCAAATATTGGCCAGAGCTCGTTGCCTGAGGAGACAACGTCAGACAGAGGACTCACATCAAGCTCACACACATTTTCCAGGAGGTTGGGGATGGTCTGGTCTATTTGTCAGTCTGTTGTTTATTCCATCCAAAATTTAGTTAGGTCTTACACTTCACTGTCCTATCGCATTATTTCATCCCATACCCCAATGCCTTGTGGAGTTGTCTCGATTTTGGAGGAATTTTTAGGATATTCTCAAATGACTTCGAAACAGAGTTGATGCATTGATAGATTCAAGATAAGTCTAGTTTGAAAGCCTAGAAGTGTCCAAGAGGCCTCTGCTTGTCTCGCTTGTCCCACTTCTGCAAGTTTCCAGGAGATTTTGAAAATTTATCACAGATTCTTATAGAAATTGACCAATTTAGGAGAAGGCTTTCAGATATCGACTTCCCGTCTTCGATGACCCCTCCAAAAAATATTACCTAGAAAAGGTTTTCCCTTACCCCTCTCTCATCTCTTAAAAATAATTTGAAAAGCACATTTCCTTTCGAAGTTGAGAAGAAGAGTCTTCAAAAAAGTCTTTCAAGCTTCGTACGTAGGGGAAAGTGATCCGCTTTTGAATGTGGCATTTTTGAACATTTATTTTTTTCACTTATTTCCCAAAGCAAAAATTCTATTTTGTTAATCGAAGTTAATAGAAATTCGGACGATTTATGCTTCGCACACATCATTTTTTCAAATGTGTTATAAATGAATCTGCCTCATTATAATATCATATTTTAATAGGTAGTCCAATGCAATGCCTCAAATTTTCAGAAAAGAACTATGGATGATTTCCATAAGCAACATAGGGAAAAAATTGAATTGACCGAAGTTTGAGTCATCCGAAGGTAGCGCGCTTTCCCCTAGATAGTTTTACTGACTACAGTTTAAAGAATAGTTTTTGCTTTGGAAAATAAGAGAAAAATTGAAATATTCAAAAGCTGCCACATCCAAAGCCAGGCCACTTTCCCCTACTGTAGCTCCGAACACTTTAATTCTTTAACCCTTTAAGGACGATTGGAGCACCGGTGTCCCATAAAAAAAATTTTTCCTGACTACCTAGTTATTTTTTTTCTTATGTCTGTACATAATTGTAAAGTAGAAGGTTGAAGGAATCTAGGATATTTTTTGCAAGTCTCTAGCTATTTGCTATGTAGTAAATATTTAAGCTCAAAAATGGCGAAATTTTAAATTCTCAAATTCATAATTGATTTTATTTATTTTATATACTTCTAATTTTTTTTAAGCAAAACCCTTTTTGCAATAAAAACTACAATACTCATACGTAATATTTTTCATTAAAGCGAAAAATATTATTCATTGGTATTGTCAGAAAAATTACTTAAATTTTTAGGCTATTTTTGTCCTTATCGTTCATTTCATAGAAGCACAAAATACACTAAATCAGACTCTGTTGGACTTTCCAAGGTTAGATGTAAGACTTATCATTGATTATGTTTCTCAGTTTAATTTTTATTGTTGATTTTCAGTCCGTGAAAAGTGTCTCGTCGTTAAAGGGTTAATGAAGCTAACCTCATTTTTTCAGAAAATGTGTATCTGAAGACTAGCTAATACAATAAATTGCCAGTATTTCAAATTTATTAAGAGAATATGAGAAAAATATGAAGTGTACGAAGTCAGAGTGTGTGCGAAGTCTGAAAGACTACCCCTGCAAAGACTCTTCTCCTCAATCTTGAAAGGAAATGTTCTTTTCAAATTATCTTTGAGAAGTAAGAGGGAAGTAAGGAAGAAATGTCTTTAGATAATATTTTTTGAAGGGGTCACCGAAGACCGGAAGTGGATAACTTTTACAGTTTGTCCTTTAGATCGTTAAAGAGCTGAAAAAAGTTGATTATAATACTGCTCTATCTTAGTTTGAGCAGTAAAATTAATTTATAGCCCAAGAAATTCGTCAGTAAGCAAAGCCTTACTGTTATCTTTTACCTCTTATACTCACTGCTCTGGTGAATATAGAAACTTCATGAAACTGACACAAGTAGCACTGTGATCGATTTTTCAAGGCGTAGAGGAAAACGATTGTTTTCTGAGACATTTTGTATTAAAAGTACGTAAAAAAATTATTTGAAAAAGAATATCGACTCAAATGACTTATGAATATAGAAGCTTCATTTGATTTCCACCAGAGGCGCTATATTTATGCTTAGTTCATGAAATCACTACAGGTTGCACTGCGATCAAAAATTACAAACAGTACGTTACCTTTTGAGTTATTTTATCGTGGACTGTCCTAAAACTGTCTGGTACATCATTCAGCTGAATTTTGAAAATGTTATTCAAAATTAAATGAAAATACAGTATCGTATACAGTAGTCTCTTGACAAAGCTATGTTAAAGAAAACAGGTGTAAAAAATTATATAAAAAATTAATTTTTCAAATTTTTCTTTTTGCAAATGAGTTGCTTAAGAATTTTAGATATTATTTATATGTTTAAAAAAATTAACTAATTTTATTTCATATCAAGTTGATTACTTATCATCGGCCAAAAGTTTCTTGACAAATTAAATGCTGATATTGACCACTGAAAACTTTAGAAATGTGCAAGCCGACCATTTACCTCTCAAATAACAAAACTTCTTAATATAACTGGTATTCAGATGTTGATTGCACGTAGAGGAAAGTACTCTCCCTTCGAATGTTCATGCCTTCGCATAATGTGAATTTCTTTTATTTTCCCTAAGAGAATTACACGTAATTTCCGCGGTATTATCAAGAATTGATGATAAGCTAACTAATATTTAGTAAAAATGTGCAAGTCTCTTAAGAAAAATAAAACAAAATTCATATTACTCGAACGCATGAAAGTTCGAAGTGAGAGTACTTTCTCCTATTTGATAATTTCGAGCCACTTTTTCAAATTTGTCAAGAAACTTTTGGCCGATGAAAAATGATCAACTTTTGGAAAGGAATTATTTTTGATATGAAATAAAATCAGTTAATTTTTTTTTAAATACATAAATAATATCTACAATTTGTAAACAACTCATTTGCAAAAAGTACAATTTTAAAAAGTATTTTTTCTATCATTTTTTCCATCTGATTTCTCAAATATAACGTTGTCAAGAAACTTTTGGTCGATACTGTATCTCCCATCTCTATCTAGAAAACCTATTGATAGCCTTTGTACAACTCTGTTCCGGTTGAATTTTATTTTTTCCTCCTACTTGAAGCATTTTTTCGCTCTCCCTTGTCTGTCACTGGTGGCCCTTTCAGTCTTGTGTCAGACGGAGGTTGAGAAAGTGTCCCCAAATCATCCCTCCAGTATACTCTTTTTATTCAGTATCCCCACCAGCATGAGATTTGATGCACAGTGTGTACATAGAAAGACAATCATCCGGGAGAAGAGAAAAGAGAGTTGATTTGATGAACGCCTGGAATTTAACTCTTGTGTGCTCCACATTCAGTCCTTGGCGAGTGGCTCTGGGATTGAGATCCAAAAAGCACTTGTGTGTTAGATGGACAAGCTTTTGCAGAAGCATCTGCCATGCCTTAAAACGTTCCAGACGACCGAGGCGGGTAGGGTGGGGGGGGGTGAAGCGAGGGTGGTCTCCATTCTGCGTCGCGGCGCATCAACCCACTCACTTGTCAGATGTCTCTCTATTGTGTCACCAGTGGACAATGACGCTGGATGAGACTTAATTAAATTTTCTATTGATTTCGTCTCTTTATCTCGACAATTTTCCTCTTTCTTTTCCATCTCCTCGCCTTTCATTCTGCGCGCACTCCTCCACCAGAGATATCAACACTTCTTTTTTTTCCTGCCCACAACCCACTGCAGCTACTCGCCTATCCTACCCTGCCCTAGCCAATACCCTAGCCATTCCCCTCGAGTCTGCAGAGGGAAAAGTTGAATTTTCGTGGTGCTTTTTTTCCTTCAACTTTCAATACCATTCACTCCCAATGATAATTTTCATTAAAGACACTCCAGATCATTTCATTATGTCTAATTGGCACTTGACTGAATTAAAAAATCCTCAAGCCATGGTTGGAACCAAAGGCTATTCTAGTAATTCACAAATTGATTGACATGTGAGGTGCACGTGAAGGATTCAATCCTTCAGAACAGTAATCAATGTTAATCCATTAAAAGCTCTTAATAAAGACGATTTTAATTAGTAATTTTAGCCAAGTTTAAAAAATCAATCTTGAATGAAAATATTTTAACAGTTGCATATCAAGTAAATAATGACTAACATTGAATAATTTGTACACGAGACAGGGCGGATCCCTCTGACTGTGGTGTGAATAAAAATTCAAAAACGAAAAGAGGATATAAAAAGAAATGATTTGGAAATAAAAAACCGGAAGACCCATACCAAGGGTCGAAAGCTTTGGAGAAAAAAATGAGTTTTTAATTGGGGAAAAGATGCTGCCCATGACGAACACCGGAAGATCTAAATCCAATATAACGAAAAATAAACAAAATAAAAATAAAAAGTTAAACTTTAATTGAAAAATAATAAAAATATAGACATAAAGATGAAGGTCGACTGTTATACTGACTTCAGAATGGAAGTTAAGCCCAGTTCCTGAATGTCCAAACATATTGCTTAATAATAAATTAAAAAAGTTAAGCCATATAGCTAAACCTTAAGTCTGGAACCCGTATTAAGACATGTTAATTGTCAAAGTTAGACTATCGGGCTCAGATTTCTTGTTTTACAACAAGTTTTTTTTGGCCAACGTTTCAATCCTTTGGTTTTCATGTATGTAGGTCCTCAGGAAGATCCAAACCAAGGCTCTAAACTTTGACCAGTAAAAACTCATGGTACAACAAAAGATCTGATACCGATATTCCAATCTTGACTTTGAAATATAAATATTAAAAACAACATTTTATTTTCAAAATTTCTGGACGAATTAAATTTTAAGTTTGAATTCATCTTTTTTAAAATATTTTTCTAAACATCCCTTACCGTCTTTCTGTGCGATATCAACCTGTTAATGCTTATAACCTAATAGTAACTTTTAATTACGAAAACACATTTACACATTAAAAAATATTTTGTAATAAAATTCAAATTAAATTTATTAGTCTTCTGTTTTTTTTTTGACAGTAAATAAAATATAATTTTAAAATCTAATTTCATTAAACGATATTTTTACGTTTTCGCTAATAACTCTTATTTCTTAATTGATACAAAATACAGAATCAAGGATAATCCCAATTTAATTTTTTAAGGTAAAATAATCCAAAACAAATTTATAAATAAATTGAATTATCTATAAATAAATTACCACACCTTTTAGTATCAAAACTAGACTCCCCAAGAAAACCTGGTCCGTACTTCTAACTTTTCGGATGTTCTAGACATTCTAAAACATATTGACTCCCTCAGTTATCTAAAGCTTCCAAGCAGCGAGCTTCCAAACAGCCTTGGAAGGGATTCGAATACTTAAAATTTCAATAGGTCGAGGAAGAGATACCGCATATGAGGGTAACTCTGTGCCCCTGCTTTTCGTAAGCTTTTCTTTAATTCTAGAAGTTATGGATGATCTTTAGGCGGTCCTTTAGTATCCTATTTGTTTTCAGACAATTCTTAAGCCCTACAATTGCCCGTACAATTGCCTTTGTAATCTCTTCTAGACTATTTTTAAGCCGTGCAATTAAGAAAAAGCTTGCGAAAACCATAGGCGCAAACTGCTTTTAGATTAGAGGTTCGGCTTAGGGGAAAGTGTCCACATGCTTCGCACGGTCCCAAGCTTTATAACGACTAAGTTTTTCCTATGTTTTTCAATAAGTATGACTAAGAAAAAAGTTATTTGAGAAGTCGTTAAGCTGTTTGAAACTTAAAAGTGCTAAAAGTGCCCCGAAATACCACACGTTACCCTACTTTAGTGCCTTTGTAATCTCTTCTAGACTATTTTTAAGCCGTGCAATTAAGAAAAAGCTTGCGAAATCCAGAGGTCACCCATACCTACGGTATCGTAATACGTACTTCAAACTTTCAGGAACTAAGCTGAACCTCTAGTCCAAAAGCAGCTTTACACGGACTTCAGATTCAGATTTAAGGCTTAATCATGACCTAACTTCTCTAATTTCTGGTGGTATTTAATTTCAGGGGTAATGATCCATTAGATAAAAATCTACTAAATTTTCTGTTTTTAGAATTGTCAGGTCTTCGGAAACTAGATTATACCTCTATTCTTACACGGGCTTCAGACCTAAGGCTTAGCCATATGGCTTAACTTCTCTAATGTCTTATCAGTCAAGATTTTTTTGAAAAAATTTGACTTAGAATTAGATTATTAAGGTCAAATTACCTATTAGATTTTGAAAAATCATTAAAATCGGTTGCTGTTTAAGGTTTTGAGACCCTCGAAAACTGGGCTAAACCTCTAGTCTGAAGACGGTCTTAGACTCGTCTATAGAATTCAGTAATACGAAAGCTTTGGTAAACATTGGAATTATCGGTTTACAGCCGTAGTTCAGTAATCTTGAAGGTTACAAGGCTTATAAACCTTCAATAATACTGTACTACGGCTGTAAACCGGTAACTCCAATATTCACCAAAGCTTTCGTATTACTGAATTATATAGAAGACTCTAAGGGCATTGACAAACCTGAGGATTAGTCGAGAGACGGCTTAGCATAATTATATTAGAAATAATGGGCAAACTGCATTTCTGACATTTTCCACTAAGTCGTCTCTAGGCTTAAGTTGTAAGTATGCCTAGGGCATAAGAATAGTCTTAAGTCTTTTTTTCATTTCCCAAAAGTAAGTTTCAAATTACTGCATGTAGTAACTGTAGAGCATGATCGAAACATTAGGGTTTTACAAGAGCCATAAATTACTTCATACCTCCTTGATGACCTTTAAAAACAATTTTAAATGCCGACAAAGAATTTGGTTGGTCTGCAATTTTGAGGAACACCTGTTTCTCCTCCCAGAGCACATCAATGGGTTAAGTTTTGTAGTAAATCCATCTGCTTCTGTGTTAATTGCTGTCCCACTTTTCTTCAGCACTGCACCTGCGGTGGGAATGAATATGAATTCTTGAGGATTTTTACCATCCATGTGACAATCGTGTCAGTCCCAATCGATAGACAGAACTGTGGTAGATGGAGACGGTTGGTACAATCCAAAACTTTGCCTTAAGCTTTCGTCTCGGGAGAGTAAATTGGGGTGGTAACACAAAGAAGACGACGCTTCTCATTCCGTCACCCATCAATCGATTGTCAGGGCTCCTTGAGTCATCTCCTCTTTGGATATCCACCCAAAACCACCCTCGAGCTGTGACAGACAGACGAATGGATAGACAGACAGATATCTTCTGTGTCTGACTGATTCTCTCACTCTCCAGCAACCCATCCTCTAAAGATGAGCCACCCATCAGCTTTCGGGGGCGGATAAAGGAGGATTCTGATGAAAATTTCATGCTGATAATTCTCTTTTTCTTAACAAATATTCCACGGGTGTTTTCGGAAAGATACAGAGAACTAAGTAAATTAAAGTTTTTCGGGAGGTTTTTGGTGTTATTTTCTGGGACAAAAAGAACGGTGAGGAAGGAAAGAAGATTCCATCGGGCTGAAAAAATCGATTTTTGTATGCATTTTGTCTTCGTGTGTCATGTTTTCTCTGGTTATTTTTTTTTCCTTTCGACCGAGACTCTGCAGCCAAATTCCGAATTCCGCTAAAACAAGAAAAATCAATTAGTGAAGGACAAGTGATGATTGTGGAGCTTGGAATGGTTAAGAACCCAGAGAAGAAATCCACCAAAATCGGGTTTCTCGGGAGTGTTTGTGTGCAAACACCAATTTAAGACATAATGAATGTGAAACGGTGTCAGACGGTCGTCAGACAATCTCTTGGACGCAAGCCCCATAAATCAGGGTCCATCAGGTTCGATTGCTTCATTGATTTGTGTGGTTGGGGCCATCACAGGAAATCTGTGGGAATTTGTCGTGCACTTTTCTCACCCTGCCATCGCCCGAGTTTAACAAAAAACCAAAAAAAAAAGACTAAACCCGAAAGAAGAGCCATTCGATGGGCAAATTTGCATCTTTGCAAGCCCGCAGAGATCTTCTCCAGTAACAGAAGGACAAAGTGGAAAGGAAAGCCACCAAGAACCCCATTGAAATTCCCTTTTTCTCTGCTCACACTCCATCTTGGGCTCCTTCCACTCGTTCCAATGCAGAAATTTATTTTGTTATTGACTCCATCGCACTAAATTGTTTCTCCTTCTCCCTTGCTGGGATGTCTCCTCTGCAATTTAGGACGTTTGCAGACATTTTTGGCATTTTTGCTGAAATTCCTGGAAATTCACATGCTGATTTCCACGGACTTTATTGCCACAGAAAGTGACACTAAAATGACTCTGATGAATTCAGTATCCTTACCCAATGGGTCACACACTTTATTGGACAAGATGTTGTGCTTCATTCAATTTTATTCTTTTGAGAATTTTTTATTTTTCGCTGAAAACAGAAATTTCTTGCTTAAAGAATCATGCTTCAATCAGATGATTTTAAAAATGCTTGAAAAATCCTTGAAGAGAAATACATAGGAGAAACTGAGGCAGTAGTGAACATGGGGTGGCAGTAAATACTGCGATTTTTGTAATTTGATATTAGACTGTAAAGGACGAGACCTGTATGAATTTATAGGTAGTATTACCGGTGTTGTCCACTAAGAAGTATTTACAACTACCCCATGTTTACTACTGCCCTAGTTTCCCCTATACGATAGACTCAAATTAATAACAATCCAGAAAAAAGCCCGATCTAACGATTACCGGACTATCCCTTTAAATTAAACTTTATATCGGTTTCATTACTTTCTGATAGACTGAAATCTTAAGCGGTCTTCAGACTAGTGGCTTAGTCCAGTTCGCAAAGATCGCAAAATCCTAAATGGCGAGCAATTTCATTATTTATTAGAGCCTAAGTCATTTATTTTTAATAATCCAATCCTAAATTAAATTTTTCTAAAAAATCGTTATTGATAAGAAATTATAGCAATTAATCCATTTGACAAAGCCTTGGGTCTGAAGCCTGTATTAGGATCAGTTAAGGTATTTAAGGAGGAATAGACACCGACGTCCCAAAACACAAACCATTTTTTATTTTGTCCTCTAAATAGTCCGAAAATTAGTTTTTATTTTTGGGACACCGGTGTCCTAATTGTCCGTAAAGGGCTAAATTTGACAGACTATATATTCTCAAGGATCAACCTTGCCTTACATAAATTTCTTTATTGCTAAATGTTAAGGTAAATATTTACGAGGTTCAGACTGAGTCTATTTAGGGCTTAAACTACACAAATGGTTTCAAATTCAAATAAAGATCTGTAAAACGTTATCGAATTTATAAAGACTCTCAAGGTGTAATCCAAGTTGAGAGTACCTGGGTCAGAATAGTTCACACCAATAGTCAGAATAGATAACACCAATGGAATCACTCGGGAGATTCTGGTAGAATCCCAGATGAAATCAAATACAGAATCTTCAGAATCGAATGAAATCTCAAAATCGAATTTCTGGCACGTAGCCGTTGATACGTAGGGTAATGTGGGGTAATTTGGAATCATGCCTAATTTAAAATTTTTAGATTTCCTAACAGTTTTAGATAGCTAAAGGAAAAAAGAACAACGAAGAAGTACTCTCGATAGTAAAGTCTTGTGCTTTCCATTTTCTCTTTGATGTTCTAGGACGTTTAGAATTCAAAAACTTAGAATTGAAGATTGAACAGAATCACAAATGGAATTTTATTGAGAATCTCGGTGAAAAGTGGCTGAATTTTTGAGCTTGATTGCCTTTCCTTTGTTTCCCCTTTTTCTTAACCTTACGAAGGTTTTAGGTATTGCAACTTAGACCTATTTTACTCAACCTCTCATAATATGATTCTTTATAAAACCAAGGACTTTCAGCAGAATAAATAACCAAAATCTCAACCCTATAAAATTTAACATATTCTATGTCTTATAAAATGAACAAGGATCAACTATACAACTACCTAAGTGATTACTAGCTGAAGTCTTGGTTACCCTTGTTGGATAATGTTTTTGAAATATCACAATTTCAAAATTTTATATGTCTTAGGTAGATAGTCTTAGGTAGACTAGGCAGACTTAAGTGGACTCCAGACCTAAAGGTTATCCATATGGCTTTGGTGTAAATTCGAACCCGAGATTATTGGAAAAATGTTCCAAAAACCTTGTCTAGTTATGAGGAAGTAAGGCACCTTTGAAAATGACGTTTTTCACCTATTTTCAAAAAGTATTGAACCTGTCCATAATAATATAATTGGGTCTACATTACAGCTAAATTGCATTATAGAAAGGATAGAAAGGCTCAGTTTTTTTTTAAAAATACAATGTAAAACCATATTAAAATGATGCCGAACTTCCCCTGACCGGGCTACAGGTCAAACCGTAAGAGATATTAACTTCTGGTCTTCAGAGACCCCTCTAAAAACGCATTGTCTATAAATATTTTTTCACCTTCCCCTTCGTTTCCCTTCAAACGCATCAAAAACATGTTTTTGGATTTTCCCGAAAACGCCTCCAACGAATTCTTTTATTTCTTGATATATTTTAGAACTGATCCAGGTTAACATTTCGTCCATACGAACCTATGTCCAGAAAATTCAAATTTTGAATTTTTGAATTTCGTCAGTTTGAGCATTCCGCAAACGTTTGAATTGAACATATTCAGAAACAAAGCTAAATATTTATTCTATTTTTTTATTAATTTTTAAAGTTTCATATCTTAAATTTTAATCTTTTAAAAATATTTTAAATGGTTTCTAAAACATACAACAAGCGAAGGATTGAGAAGGAATGAGCACTCTTAAGGAAACTAGTTACCACACTTTCTAGCACCCAAACAGATTACCCCGAGAGACCAAAGTCCACAAGTTGGGCAATGGGGCTCAATCCTGGAACTTTAGAATACCGTGAGAGCCAATAGATGGTTTGTTTACAAACTCACCAGATAAATGTTTTATTTAACTTAAAAAAATAGTAATAAAATCCGCCAGATATAAGTACTAAAAAAAATTTTGCACTGCATCTACTGTCGAATTATTAGGAGTATAAATTAGTTCACACTCTGTTGACATTTCACTTTTTGTATGAGGCAGCACTATTCCTAGCTTCAGCATACAGCGCCACCTTAGGGCTTAAAATAATATTAAAATTGTTTAGATTTATTTACATGATAATTCAAGGCGGTTTATTTTAACAATTGCTATGTCTGCCGCCGACTTAATCATATAGTCTCCTTCAAAAACCGACTCATAGGGGAAAACACGCTACCTTCGTATGACTGAAGCTTAACACAATTATTTTTTTTTCAATGTGTTTTAAATTAATTTGGCCCATTGTAAAATTATATTTTAATAGCTGATTCAATGCCTCAAATTTCCAGAAAAGAGCTATCTGCAAAATCCATTAAGAACGTAGGAAAAAAAATGAGTTGTCCAAAGCTTGAGTCGTCCGAAGGTAGCATGTTTCCAAAAGAAAGTTCTTAACCAAGCTTCGGGATATTGTTGAAAAATCGATAAGTGCTCTAATGAGTTCTATAGTCTTCTTGAATAGGCTGCATGAAACTAATTTGCGTCTTGGATAGACTTTATGAAAAAACCAATCATAAAATGGGTAAGTGTCTAGAATAAACAATATCATAAGACAGTATTTTCTTCAGATATAAACTTAAACGAAAAAAAGATTTTCTCATAACCATAAAATACCAATATATAATTAAACCTTAGAAAGTCCATCTAATATGAGATTACACAATTTCTCAAAATTAAATCTCATGTTTCTGCGCTATCAAAACCATCGATGATTTGTGCAAAAAAGACGTCTAATATGAGATCTTCGCAAGAGTGTATAATTGCAATTAATTTAGCTGCTGAGATTATAAAATCTCAGCATTAAAATACACACAGTCAAATAATTAATTTCCTATCTATGCTCATGCTACAATCTCAGTTCCATAATCTTCCTTCGTGTGCCAATATTCTCTCTTGCTCCCGTTAAATCAGCCTGGGAGTTTGATTTCTTATCTTTGGGATGTCTTTCTGGTCCAGAAAAAAAAGAAGATTCAGATGGAGCTCCTCCTCACGATTAATATCAATATCTGGGCTGAGGTTTGCTGATGTCACACCTTTTAGGGTTATACTTTTCTTTTCGGAGGGGATGCTGATAAAGTGGAGGATTTGCATTGGGGATTAATTGAATTGTCATGGGGATGAAGTTGGAGGCGCCAGTTGGTGAGTTTAGTATCCGTTGTCTATGCTTATTGTCGTCGTCACGACGACATTAAAGATGATGTAATGTTATTGAAAAACTTTTACTATGTGCGGACCCATTTGTAGGGATTAAATTTAATACAACACAAGGCACTAAAGACTCCCAAGCACAAGATGCAACCAAATTCATTTAGTCAGTGAAAGAGCTTTTTTGTGATACATTGCGCGAAACTGATTCAGACTTTGACTTTGCAACTCCCCAACATAAATACGCTTATCCCGGGCGGACATACAGCATCCTCCTCCTGTCGCAGTTTCTTTTTTTCTGTACCCTCGCTCTTTATTGTATTATTTTAATTAAGTAGATGCGGATCGAGTCTCATTTTGTGCCCCGGTGACGCGCGAGGATCAAGACCGGAGAGTGCAAGACGCCGAAGCGCGATTGTATTATAAATTTAATTAACGCGAATTCGTGAACTTACACCGAGAAAAATTTTATGGGTAGTATTAATGTTTTTCTGGGTAAAATCAAATGAAATTATGGGTATTTTGGCCCCAATGGTAGAATACATTTGTTTCTAATGTTTTATTTGATTTGAATACAGACGACTTTTACTTCAAATATTTTTACATTTGATCTGAAAGGCAGTAATCATAGCCACAACAAATATATTTGTATTTATTTTGAATGGCACTGTATTTGAAAAGAAAACATGTCTTTTAAATCAAATACATTTGCACTTTATTTCTAAAGTGGATTTTAAACACTTTCATGGGTAGAATCAAAAATTTCTGGGTAACACTACCATAGTTTCAATAGTAGAAATATTTGTTTTAACTACGAGTTACCATTAATTTAAATACACAATGGGTAAAATTAAAAATTTCCTTGGTATATTTAAATGTTCTTTACCATAGATTCAATGGCAAATATGTTTGCTTTGATATTCGTCCACATTAATTCAAATAATATCCTCGGGTAGATATAACAGTACCAGGGTATATTTAAAAAACTCTTGCTATGATTTCAAAAATAAATTTATTTGACATAAATAATGTGTATTTACAATAAAATTGTATTACATTAATTTCTATGGGGTGTTGCACGACTTTCTAGTAGTTTCGTGAAGTCTTCTTCTCAGCTTTTGGATGTATGCTCTTCTGCTTTCTCCCAATAGTGTTTACCAGTTTCAGAAGAAATAAGATACTTCAAAAGACTGATTGTCTTTTGCCCCGTAAAGATAAACGATGACATAATGAAATCTGAAAGACAGAAAATAAAATTAAATGGAATTAAAAATCTGAATCTATATGGTATCTATTGAAATAGCGGAAATAACTATTGAAAATAGAGTGGTGGAAATAATTATTGTCCTATCCCATAATCTTTAAAAGAACCCAACAATAAGTCTCGAAAAAACTTATACGTATAATATGATGTCCTTTTATGTTAATCATAAAAAATTAATTTTGATTATAGAATCTTGTTTTCTCAAAACTTTAGTAGAATTTCGTTTTTTATTCTGGTGATAATTATAATTCCAGGTAATAATTGTAGGGCTACAGTATTTATTTTTCACCAATGGCGGTTAATAATTTTTAATAATTCAATGTAACTTACTTGATCAGTGGTAGTGCTCCTCGTCTACTTTTATTACAGCGCTCACTTTTCTAAGTTGTGTTTTGCAGATTTACGTCCTTTACTGTTTGCTCTGAGTTCTGCTGCTATCTGCGAATCACTTTTCCAATTCCATGGAAAAGACAATGATTGTCCTTTTCCCAGTGAACGGTTCAACGGTTACCACGATTGATAAAAGAAAGAATAAAAATAAAAATGAAATTAAAAACTTTTCCAGTATGATATTTTCCAAAGCGATAATTGAAAATACATATTCAACATAAATAAGTTGATATAATTAACATTTTTATAATAAAAAAATTATGCGAGGTCCAATATTTCTTTGTAAAGATCAATGCTAACTTTCACAAATTATGTAATTCTTATTGCATTACAAAAAAATCAATTTTCTTACCTTGATACTATTTAGGTCTCTCCTAGATGGAATTTTTGAAGAAAAGTAGTTCGATAAAACAGATATGGTGATAATTTTCCAGCTTCTGCTCACGGACGTTTCCAATCAACAATGACTTGCAATCAGGATGATCGATTGAACTTGAACAATATCGAAAATTACAAATCGTTAGTAAAATATTAAATAATAAAAAATTCTTACGACGAATTTTAAATTTAAATAAAATAATAAAAAGTTTGACATTCCATTTTAGCTTAAAAGAAGAAATAAATTTAATTTAATTTACCGAATATGGTTAATACTTTTCTGGCAAACATTTTTTTACTTACCCAATCTAACGATTTCCAACACTTTATCAAATTTCTTTGTCGATCACTTGATGATTTTTGCAACTTTATAAGTTTACTTATCCACTGTAACCATTTTTTAGTTTTTTTTTCATTTTCAAATAGATTGGAAATAATTTGTGTGACAACTTTTCAACTCAGCGGCTTCTTCAAGACTGACTCGTTTTAATGTTTTCCGTACTGATGGAATCAGTCATAGATCTGAATGTAGTTTCCTTTTTTTCAAATACTTATGCTATTGATTCAAAAAATAGTATTAGATTTGATTGGTTTTTCATTCTAAATAAATATAAATTTCATTCAAATTATTAATTGTTATAATCAATGCATATAGAAAGTAATATTATTTATTTTATGCAAATCACGCCATTTGAAGAACACAATACACTGACCCTCGTGCATTTGCGTTCGTGCGTGTACGCCAGCCAAATATTAAATTTTTGGATGATTTAGAGCGAAATTCATTCAATTTTTTTAAAATGAAAATTTAAAAAACCTAATCAATAAGAATGCTTTAATAATTGGTATTTACCTTATTCTTTATAACATAAGTAAGTTTCTTAGGCATGTTTAAGAGAGATTCATGAAGAATTTTTAGCTCAATCCGCTCCCTCTACCAAAATTTCAGCCCGATCCGTGCTATAGAGCCGGAGCTAATTAACTTAGAAAATTGGAAAGTTTTCTTTTTAATTATAGCACCCCTAGCTGTAGTTTTACGAACTTATGATGTTAAAAGGAGATCGGCATTTCACGAAAGTTTACCAAAACGCCCTCATTGATCAAATTATGAGAGTTAGAAACAGAGCTATAACCATTTAAAGAAAAATAATTTGATTCTAGCCCGGGAAGTTTTGCGTTTTTTTTTTTTTTAGTCGAAGCTCTAAGGCCCAGCTATAACATACTGAAATTTGAGCGTGATTGATGCCATAGAGACCAAGCTATTGAGAAAACAAAAAATAGGGTTTTTACGAAAATCTGAAATTAGTTGCAAATGACATGTTGTTTCATTTGGCTAAAGTTTAAGTTTAAATAATAAAATGTAATTATTTTTACATATTGTATTCGATTAGAATAAGTAGTTATTCACTTAAAACGTATTGATATTTATGATGAAAGGAATTTAATTTTCACCCTAATTTAAATGAATAATTTTTCAAATTATGACGACTGCAGTAAATGTAAAAACCACTGTTATTTATATTTAACGACAAAAACCATTCGTATCAAATATTTACTCAAAGTTATTTCATTTTTACATTTAAATGAAATGCATATTTTATACAGAAAAGTTTCTCACAATTCAATTTAATACCTGGTCATTTAATGTTTAGATAGAAAAAAAAATCATTTGAAATAAAATTTTGAAACAATTGTTTAAAAAGTCTTTTTCATTTGAAATAAATACAGATAATATTAAGACGTAAACAAAAATGTCAATATTAAATTTTACCCATTAAATAAATGCTTGTTGCATTTGATTTCATAAAACAGTACTTTTAAATCAAAAGTAAAATTTTATTTTTGACAACACAACGTTGCACATTTAATATAAATGTGTAGTTTTTCATTTTCAATGTATAATTGTTATTTTTAACATATATTATCTTTGATTCAAAAGCTGAGGTATTTATTTCAAATATTTAAACATTCACGCTAAAAGAAAAATTATTTATTCTCCGTATGAATGCACAAATATTTGAAATTATTGTGATTACTTTCAAAATCAAAATTATTTCGTTTGTATTGAAAGAAAAGTCAATTGATTCGAATATTTACCCAGAATTTTTAACATTAAATACAAAATATTCAATTTAAATAAATTCCATTTTTCTCGGTGTAGCCATTCTGCGATTGACTTGCAACTTGTACAGTGGACTTGTTTTTCTCTACTCTGTCGTCCCTTCTTGTCCCCCCATTCCCGGGGCATCTTCTCTCTTGTGCATCGCATGCCGACTCTTCGTCTTGCCACACCATTCCTCGGGAGATAGAGCACCCAGAACACTGACGTGACCACACGCACTTCTTCCGATAACACAGATTGAAGAGCAGCTTCTTGTGAATCCGCTGACCAAGGGCACTCTGAGCTTTCCGTTTTTGCAACATGTGCAATGTGCTCTCAACCAGGATTTGTGCACTTGCAGCATCAAATTTCGATCCAAATGATGGATTTATTTTAACAGGTGCTGGACTTAAATGTATGATCAGTAGATGATTAACTATTGAAATTCCCATGATCCCATGAACCCAGGGGAAAGCGCGCTACCATCGAACGACTTAAGCTTCGGACAACTTAATTTTTTTATGCCCCTAATGGATTTGACTCATAGCTCTTTTCAGAAAATTTCAGGCACTACTGGATTATTTATTAAATTACAACACCCTAATGATCCAAATGGATCAAATTCATTAAAAAACGTGTTGAAAAAATGAGTTGTTCGAAGCTTGAGCCGTGCGAAGGTAACATACTGTCCTATCAGTTAGATTTTCCATTAAAAAAAATCTACTTAAAAATGCGTTCTGATACACCATTCTAGACTTTCAATGACGAAAACTTTTAAATTTTGATTTATTCTGAGAGAAAAAGCCGGACTTGGCCCGCAAAAAAATGTTTAAATAGAAAAGACTGAATCCTTTAAGGACGATTGGATGATTAGTTAATCAATTTCTTTTCTACAGCTGTCTAAACACACAGAAAAATTTTGAGTCTAAATTTAAGAATATATAAGATCCTGGGAACTTAAATTGAACGTGAATCCCCGAGGCGTTTAAGTTTAGAAACTCTGAGCGAAAGAAATGGGTTAGAATCCCTAGCTCTTTCAAGTTAAGAGATCGGGAACTTAAGTTCAGCATTAGCTTGAAAATGAAAAATGTCTACAGATTTGCAAATTGCAACTAAAACTAAATGATCAAGGATTTAGAATTAGGGCATTTGGCATTCATTGAATAGGATTTGAAAATAAATTCCTGGGTGTTTCTGTTTAAGAATTTTCCATTTTTCTGTGTGAACTAAAGTTAGGGTAAGTGTACCAAATTTCAGCCAGCTTGCAATTCCGACCACATTTTTTGTTCCTCAAATTTCGTACAATGCAAAAAATAACAAAAATATCGCTTTGACGAGCAAGATAATCTGAAAATGGCATTGAAAGAATTTCGGAAGGGCAAAAGGAACTATGAGAATGAAGGTGGCCGGAATAGGCAACAAATACTATGTCTACATTTTTATTCATTTTAAAATGTATAAAGAATGATTTTAGAGAAAATAAAGACGATAAACTGTCTACAAGGTTCCAAGCAACACTCCTTATAAGAAAGTAACACAAAAATTCAATTTGTATTAAAAATATTACATTTCAAACTTGAGACTTTGGCGCTTGCATGCAACTATGCCGAAAATTGGCACACTTATCCTATGTTGTGCTCTACAGTCAGAAATTTTTTCTGTCTCATAATTATTTAACCCTTTCGTCCTTAAGAGATTAATTTGCATAAATTATAGATCACTCAATCAAATTCTGATTCTAAATAATTTCATTGAAACATTACTGTCGCTAGAATATACATTTCGTCAGGAAAAAGTCAATTTAGTTCATTGAGAATACGAATTTTGATCAGTAAATAAAACGGACACCAATTAGTAAAGCAGTCCAAATTCGGTCAATTGAATTCAGTTAAATTTAAAATTAGAATTTAGAATTTACAGTACATTCGAAGTTCGTAAGTAAAAGTATTTAATTTTGTCTGTCATGCCTCAAATTAGGAAATATTCATGAAGTCAAAATTCACACCCCTTTCTTTTCTAAAAGTTTTGTATAAATCTACGTTACTTTTTCATACTCTTCTTCATCTTTTTTTGAAAATCACAACAAATTAATTTGAGCTCAGTCCAATTTAGGGATCGAAAGAATGGGATAGATTTACGCAAATCTTATGAGAAAAAAGGATGCGAATTTTGATTTCATGAATTTTACCGTTCTAAAAAGTGTGCCGGAGGCAATGAATTCTAATTTTGATAAATATAAAAGCAGTAGATTTTGATTAGATAAACAATCTAATTTGGATAGTGAATTAACAAAATTTTTGTCAATAGAAAACCAATTCGTTTCGGTTATAAAAAAAAATCAATTTCGATCAGTAAATAAATTAAGTCTAGTCACTAAAATATTTAAATTTGTGCAGTAAAAATAATTAATATCGTCTGCAAAGTGGCAACATTTGATTAGTGAAACAATCAAATTTTGATCAGTAAATACATAGATTTTGATTAGTAGTGAATCGGATATACCTTTTAGGTCAGGAAAATTTAATAAAGTCAAAACTCACATCCATTTCTTTCTCAAAAGTTCTGCATATATCCATCCTACTTTTCCACGCTCTTCTTCTTCTGAACATCACACCAAATTAAATTTAGTTCAATTCAATTTTGTGTCCGAAAGAATGTAAAACATTTACATATTTTGAGAAAAAAAGAGATGCGTATTTTGTTATCATGGAATTTTACGGTTCTAAAAGATGTGTCGGAGGCATAACAATTGATTTTGGTCGACTTTTTGTTGATAAAAATTCAATTTAACCAACAAAACATCAATTTCGGTTTGTGGAAAATCAATTTTGATCAGTTAACTTAAAAAATAAGAATTTGGTCTGTAAAAATCTTCACTGTGCGTCTATAGAAAACCCAAATTTTGGTCAGTAAAATAAATCTATTTTGGTCTGTGAATACTTCAATTTTGATTAGTAAATAAATGGCTTTTGATTAGGAAAATAGGAAAATTTTCTCAACAAAATAGCTACATTTCGTGTATAGAAAAATTAATTTGGTAAAAAAAATTGATCAGTGAATAAATTAATTTTTGGTTATAAAGCATTCGAATTTAGTTTGCAAGAAATTCAATTTTGGTCAGGTAAAATGGGTAAAATTTATAATTATTGGGAAGTAAAATAACAAAATTTTGTCAATAGGAAATGAATTTGAACAACAAAATATCCAATCAAAAATTAATTTTATTCAGTAAATAAATCGATTTCAGTTGCTGTCTTCGTCGAATTTAGGAAGTATAATTGTTCAATTTCGTTAGGAAAACTTGACAACTAAACAAAAATCAATTTTAGTCAGTAAATAAGTCGATTGTGACCGGAGAAAAATTTAACATTGGTCAATCTAAATATTATTTTTGGTTAGTAAACAATCCATTTTGTCCAGTAAATAAATATATTTTGTTTACTGAAACATTCAAATTCATTCAGTAAAAATATTTAACTTAGCTTGCAAAGACGCAAAATTTGGTTAGTAAAATCAGATTAAACAAAACGAATTTGGTCAGCAAAAATTCAATTTTGATCAGTAACAGATAATTTTGGTCAGACTGTGACCAAATTCAGCTGTAAAGAAGCAGTCTTGGCTTACAAACAAAATTGCTGAATTTGTAAATTCGTAACTCATCGAGTACATTTAGCTGAAAAAGTTAGTTTCCTCAGCATATTTTTGCTGAGTCCATCGGCAAAAATGTGCTGACCGGTCAGCAGTTCTCAAACAAAATTCAGCAGAAAATACATATATTTTCAAACTTAAAGTTTAACTGTCACTGTCTTTAAATCTTCATCCAAGGTGTTTATGACTGTGTATCATGATTTTGAGTCATATAGTTGTACTTATTGCACATTTCCCAATCAAACTTCTTAAGCATAATCAAATGTGAAAATGATTCTCCAGCATTAGCAATGAAATGGGTGACTTTCAGTGGGAAATTTGTTGAGTTTCTGTGTGAAGCAATTTGCCTGTGATGTGAGCAAAAGTTCCTCAGTAGCACATTTGTCACGACTGTTTGTCACATTTTCTGACATGTGCAATCATCCATGGCGTGAGTGATGCTTGTGATCCCTTTGTTGCTTCCATCTTCATGAGATGTCCTCGGAACATTGCACTTTTGTTGTTACAAATCATCTCGGCGAGAAGTTGATGATCTCCCCAGCTAAGACTTGTTCTTGGTCTCCAGAAAGGGTAGGGGGCCCAGGAGAGCCAAACAAAGACTGTCAGACAGAACATCCACACCTGTCAGCAGTTCCTCATCAGCATGAGCTGTGATGATGCAGGAGAGATTGAGCACAGGAGGGAAATGTGTCGCGTAGGAAGTCGATTAATAGCTCCGGTCAAATCTCCGCTCTCGCGCATATTTCATGTATTTATTTATTCAGTGATGCCTTTTTGTTTTCAATTTGTCCTCCTTCCCCCCCTCCCCCTGCCACATACCACCCACAGCCTCAGAGTCGCGGAATGACGATGATCCACTGTCGACATATTCCTATGCGGTATGTTGGCAACATAAATCCTGACGGACGACGCTGATGTGTGTCTCTCTTCCCGAGATGTAATTTACTTGGACTGAATGTCAGTTTAGAAATAGCCATGTTCATCATGTGGAGATTAATTTTCATCTATTTTCATCATTTTGCACCCAACTTATCTATCCGTCTTTTAGCTTCCCCAATCTCACTCTTCCACATTCGTGACGATTTGTTGTAAATCAACTTGGATGTCATATTAATGTTTTTCACGCTCTACGCACTTTTCCTGCAAAAAAATTAGGAAAATTCTCTCATTTTCTTGATCATCTGCTCTTGGTCAAAAATTTTTCTTTTTTACTTTGGACCAAAAGAAGAGTGACTTTAATTTATTTGCCCTCTCAATGAGGTATCTTTTTTGGATAAACACGAAATTTATCGTGACTCTCGAAGTGCTCTTTTCTTCTCTCGTCGTCCGTCGTGGGACGATTAATTATCGCGACATTCCTTGGGAATATTATAAATAAATAATTAATGAGCCACGATTTTCATGATGAAGAAAAATATCTCACTCTTCTCAGATGATTTGTCAGAATGCAGATGCGCAAACCACTTTAGTCTTCGTGTGATAGCTTTGACAAATTTCCACCGTTGAAAACCGTTTAACCCGTTTAATTTAAATTTGAAATTGTTATCTGACTAACAGGAGGGTTATATATTTTTGCAATGGTTTATTTGTTCAGGAAGCTTGGATTACCCTGCGTGTTATTGCTTCAGGTGGTAAGCCCTATCCTCAAAAGCCAAAGTTGTTTTGACTTTATTAAGGTGAAGTGCCCTCGAGTCGACCGGTTGAATGTTTGATGGCAAATTTACACGAAATTGTCACTAATTCATATTATTTATGGAATAATTGACCTATTAATGTTAGATTATAGGCAAATATTAGTGCAAATATAAATTAATTGAGTAAATAACTCTACCGGTCGAATTGAGGGCACTTTACCTTATAATGGTGTTATTAAAATGAAATAACCTTCTCCTGAACATTTTTTTTAGTACATGCCTGTCGTAATGTTCTACGTAATCGACTATTCTTTGCATTGATTCCTCTTATGACTGTTTGGTGGTTTAGAAGCACAACAATGACTAAGTAAAACAGTTGCGACAGGAACCGAAGCAAAGAAAAGTCAATTACGCAAAATCATAAAAACAGCCATGTACTAAAAACATGTCTTTGAGGAAGATTTTTCTTTTCATTTTTCATTAAAATTGCATCGTTAGCAGAATTGGGCGATTTTTTTACATCATTTTTTACATGTGCTACATTTTTAACATGCAAAGCTAAAATTTAAAAAAATTTGAAGTTGATTTATATGGATAAAATTTGAAATTTAAATTTTTGTTTTTCAGTCAATCAAAAGGATTTCTCTGTAATCAGTAAAATATTTTGCGGCTTTTTGCCATAAAGCTTGTCGTCGAAAATGCATGGTGAAATTTACTGGCAACCCCAGTTCAAATTTTCCACTACCCGGTGGAATATATATAAACCACATAAATGACGTATAATTTTTTAACCTACCTACATGCTCAGGGAGTTTTTCAATTATTCTGTGGTTTCCGTTAATCATCAATATTATGAAAATCATTCAAATTAAGACTTATTTCCTTATTTTTTCTTAACGATATTTTTTTTTGATTTTGCTCTATACCTTGTCCAAGACATCACATCTCAGAAAACAATGTTCGTGAAGAGAATCAGTCTCTTCTTGCTAACACTGATTATGTAGTAGTAATGAATGTTTACAAAAATATTTTTTAAATGTTCTAGAAACCATCGTGATTTGTTATTAAACTGAAACTAACGTATTAAACAAAAATTCATCCAAAACTTACGATATTGTATCGATTTTTAACAAAATCTGCACAGAATCAGAGTAAAACGATCAATATCGCTAAGCGTTTCGTTCGGAAGCTGTGACGGTTTTATATTCAATTTTAACCGTCTTGTGCTGAAGCTGTGCGCTTTTTATTTGTAATTTATCCTTTTAGTGTTGAAGTTATGAATGCTTTATATACAAGTAAAACCATTTTAAGGTAAAGTTGCACGCAATTTGAACACAATATTAGGGGAAAGTACTCTCCCTTCAAACGTTTATGCCTCCGAATAAAGCGAATTTTCTTTAAGTTTTTCTAAGAGACCTAAACATTTCTATTAAATATTAGTTAGCTTATTATCAATTATTGATAACTATGTGACAATCATGTGGAAATCTCTTAGAAAAAGTAAAATAAATTTACATTATTCGAAGGCATGAACGTTCGAAGGGAGAGTACTTTCCCCTAACCGTTTTATGCTGAACCAGTGACGGTTCTGTGACAACCTTTTTTTTAACCTAAGCTGTGCGGGTTTTATGCACAATTATGATCGTTTTACTGAAGATAAATTTAAAAATATTATATTTTGACCTTATTTTTTACGTAGTGTATTTAACCCCTTTTAAGAAAACAAAATCTTTAATTTTTTCTGCACTTCTTGAGTTTTTATTGGCTTCTTAAATATACAAAAACAGTTAATAATTATTAATAAACTCTTCTATTTGAAACACTGTTTTTTAGCTTTAATTTCTGGTTAAATGGTGATAACAAATATAGAAAAAATATCACTGTATTATATTTGCATTGTAAATATACCAAATCGCAAGTTTCTTTTTACGTATCACTATAGCAAAGCCTCTTAAAAATAATCTATATCATTGCTATAAAAAATTATTTTAAAAAAATATTTTTTTATATTTTAAAAATTGATTGATCAAGTCATGTCATTTGCCTATTTACGAATGGTGAAAAAAAATATTTTTATGTCTCATTGCTTTACATGTTTATTAATAATATTAATTTTGATTCTATTTTTCATTAACGGTCAAGACATTTAACATGTTGAGGATTTAATATAGACAACATTCTGAAATATCTATCTGTGAAAGTAGGACGAAATTTTTTTTTATTAGAAATAAGTAATGTTATTTTACTACAGTCAGTATGTTTTATGTGTACAAAATCGTTCAATTACGTCACATCTATGGGTTTTCAAAAAGCCGGACTTGGCCGCGCGAAAAAAAAATAGTTCATAGTTTTCCTAAAAATGTTTCCTTGACTTGATATTTCTCATAACCAATATCAATATTGGTATTGCTTACAGGAAATATTCAAAAGATTCCAAAATGCTTAATTTTCCTTTTTTACATTTTACATATTTTTTATATGTAAAATATAAAAAATATTTCTTACTATGTAAAGGCACAACCCTGATTAACATCCATTGCTGTCTTACCATTGCTGACCCACCTCAAGAGTAATAATAGACGACATGATCCTTTATTGTTTTAATGCATATACTAATTTTACTGGTCGAACTCCACGGAGAGAGCAGTATATATAATCCCCAGATTTTTTCACCCCCCCAAATTTCCTCCTTCCACCACCCGGCGACTATTTTCTCAACAAATCTTCACGTTTCAGGCGATTTCTGACAAATGTCGTCACGCTGTTTGTCCGTCTGTCGCCAGCTCTAGAGGCCAAACGGGAAGAGATAGCGACTTGGGACCTTCGGGGGACCCCTCATTTGTATTCATTATGCATACTTTTGATAATACGATTTTACTTAATATTCCTTTATCATAAATTTCTTCCTGGATCAAATCCCATTCCCAGTCAAATATTTAATGAAAGTTCATCTGCAATAGCCTTTGCCCCTTTTTCAGAATTTTCCGCGCTGGCATAGTTGAATTCTTGAGCGGGATCATTAGTTGGGCTATTTTTCCTGCAAGTTCTAAAAAAGGGTTGGAGGGATGGTGGTGGTTGTCAGAAAAATGGCCCACAAATCTCTTGGCGGGTGGATTTAAGACAAACGCTTCTCACCATTTTCTGTGCAGCCTTTAGCGGGAAAATTGTATACAGGGGTGGACGATTTACTTGATTATTGCTCGGGTCGGCTCACAAGATTTATCGATTGCGCAATAATTACTCTTGGAGGCTCCGTGGAGGAGTGTTTTAGTGAAAAACTTCCACATACACCGCAAATGTATGTAAATCTTCGTAACTCTTTCTCTCCCTAGCCCATGGCTTATTTTTTTCGCTTTCCTCTGGCTTGAAACCCCAATAAGGGGCGAGAGATGCAGCACTTGGAGGCTGATCATAAATTTGTCTGAGGGTTTATTTTCCACTAAAAGAGCAGGGACACCAATTTCCGGAGGATCTAACGGGGTAAGGGAGTAGAATTCTGGTTGAGGTGCAAAAAATTGCAGAAAAATCTCCCAAAATGAGGTGAAATAGATGTGCAATATCTTCGAATTGTGATTAAATCACATGTCTATTCTTTCTTTTTTTGTTCTTGTGACTTGTGCCTCTTGGTCTTCGGGGCAGAATCCATGGGATGCTGTATGGGGGTTATTTATAGAGCTCGCCTTGGACACTTTATCACTCTATTGGAAGATGGTCTCGAAAATGTCAACCGGGAGAGATTTATTCATGTGGCATTTTTGGCTGTTTTCTGCAGAATTGTGTCACACAGAGATTATTCCAATAACGAAAGAAAGACACATGAATCTTGATGGTTTTTTTTCTTTATTCTTTGTTTTTTTTTTGCAGAGAGAAAATCACTCAAAATTTATATTCTGTCCAAATGGAATTTTCGATGATGCCATTCACGACCGTTGAAATAAAAATCCTTCACCAAGGGATTATGAATATTGAGCAAGTTCCTTCGGAAATAAAGTTGAAATGTTCCAAGATATTTGATAGAATTATTATCAATTTATGAGGATTAATAAAAAAAAAAAAAGTAGAATTTGAATTTAGTGCTATTTGTTGTTTTTAGAAGAATTTGAAATGACGTTTTTCAAAAATGACAGTTGGAGATGGAGACATAACCTCACATTTAAAATAGAACAAAGCGCTCTACTTTCAGATGATTGAAGCTTTGAACAATTGATTCTTACCGATATGTTTTTAATGAATTAAAAAGAAGTAGCCCTATATTAAAAGAATCGAACTAGTGAGAGTGTACTGTAAAAAAATTTCTTAACAGTTGTCATATTGACAAGCTTTCAAAATATCAACGTTCTCAATGACCGAAAAAAATAAAAAAATATCCAAAAAATACATAAAATACAAAATCAATTCAAGAAGCTTAGTAAATCAATCCTCGTTGATGTTTCTCCAGATTTAGAAGATTCTCTAGGTCTCTAGGATAAATACCAGACTCTATCTGACATGGATAGTAAATTTGTGAAAATTTTTGACGAAATGAAATTGTCCTATCGAGTGGAAGAGATAAAATAAACTATGGATTTCGCGATCTTTGAGAATCCGGATGGTGAAGCATAATTGCTGAATGACTGGTAATTAAAATTCCGGAAAACCAACAACCTTAAAGGCCAAAATACCGAATGGGTAAAAATTTTGAATAGCCATAATCTCGAATGGCCAAATTTTGAACGTCAAAATCTGAAACGGACTAAAATTCCGGAAGCCAAAATTTCAAATGGATCAAAATCCCGAATGAACCAAAATCCTAAATATCCAGAATCTCGAAAGGGCTCTTCTTAGTATAGAACGTTTTTTTATACTAATTTTTACACTTCGAAGAGTTATCAAAAACCATAAACAAGCGTTCGCATTTATATATATTCATAACATTTATATATATTCATATGTATTCGGAAGCCTGAAAGGAGGCGACTTAACCGAACTGATCGAACTACTTAAAAGCGTCTGAAATGCTAATGAGACAAACTTCAGAGAACTAAGAGTAAGTCTTAAACCAGGTAGTCCGAAAAGAAATTCTGGACAACCTAAACGAGAAGAAGACGTCTTTTTGTGAAGTAACATAAGATATTTGAGTGATTTTACCCCCTTCCTGTCCGCAAGCTTTTCTTTAATTCTAGCTCTTAAGGATGATCGCCACCGAATCGAGTCCGAAAAATTAAGACCATCCGCAAGTGCCAGGATTTAAAGGAAAGTTTACGAACAGCAGGGGTAAAGTTACTCCCGGAGATCAAAGTCGCCCGGTATTTGACTACTGCGACGGTATGTGGTAGATGGTATTTGATAACTGAGAATACCGGTCAAATTCCCAAACGTCAAAATCCTGAACACCAAAATTCCCAAAATCAAAATTTCGAAAGTCAAAATTCTGAATGCCAAATTCTCGAAAACCTAAATCAAGAATTAATCCAAATCCCGAAAAAACAGACTCACGGACAGACCCCTATTGAGTATCAAACGATTCTTACAAATCAAAAGGTGAATAAGAACTACAAGGAAGCTTTTGCCAATGCACTCGAAAGTCCGAAAAAAGACTTTTCGAATTTTTGACTTTCGAATCGACATAGCCGATCTGCCTAAAATGTACGTAAAAAAAACGTAATGAGATAGACCGCTTTAAGTACTCCCAATAAGTTCCAACTGAGACCGTTGTAAATGAAACAGTTTTTGAACTCTTGGACGGTCTAAACAAGAGGTATTGATTTTCTTTGTGTCCGAAAATAAGATTTTCATGCCGTAGATGCGGATTATTTTGCCCCTGCTCACCGACCGACCGTACTAGTAATTAATATTTAAGGATAGTCTTCACTGATCCGGTTTACCATATTCGTTCGGTAAAGACCATCTTTAAGTGCATTAAAGAAAAGCTTACAAAGAGCAGGGGACAAATTCACCTGCTTCTACGAAATACACAAAACCGTAACTTTACGATTTTAGTGTTCCTATCTCAAGTACACGATATAGGAACATTAGAAGATAAAGGAACTTGAGATACAAACATTAAAATCGTGAAGTTACGGTTTTGTGTATTTCGTAGAAGCAGGTGAATTTGCCCCCTGCTCTTTGGAAGCTTTTCTTTAATGCGCTTAAGGATGGTCTTTACCGATCGAATATGGTAAATCGGATCGGTGAAGACCATCCTTAAATACTAATAACTAGTCTTTTTAAAATGCGTAAGAAGCATTCTGCTACAACATGACTTAACCCTTTATGACGTCTACACACTAGAGAAATTTATGTCCATTTTGAAGCATATTCCCTACGCTTGTATAGGAAAAACTCTTCAATATTGACATAAATTTCTCTACTGTGTAGAGGCCATTAAGGACGAACTGGACACCGGTGTCCCAAAACCAAAAATAAGTTTCTGACTATAGGAAGTCATTTCGCCCCCTAAGTAGTTCGAAAAAATAGTTTTTAGTTTTAGGAAACCCGTGTCCCATTCGTCCTTAAAGCATTAACCCTTAAAGCATCTCGATAGCCTCTTTGTAGATTCTGCGGCACTTGTAGTACATGGACAAAGGAGTCTCTCTGAAAACATTCAACGACCTTTCACATTGATATATCAATCCTAAGTCCTTTGGTAAGCTTTCTGTAAATTTGCCGCTGAAGGTGTTCTCAGCAAAAGTTGCAGTAAAATAAGTTTTCCAATTTGAATTTCGAAACGTAGTTGTCAAAATTGTCACTTTGACAAATATTCAAAACGCGCACTATTTAAAGTGGCATTTAGAGGTATAACGTCACATTTGAAGTACGCAATCTGCAAACAATTGAGCAGTTTAAAAGCGTACAGGATAAAATATGTGAAGTCTACTGAATAGCAACATGAAATTTGATGTAATTTACAAACATACAGTCCTCCTCATCCAGTCAGAACAAATATCCCCATGAGTTGGAAGCAGAACGGAATAAAAACATTAACATTTGTCAATTCAATAAATTCACATTGGTAAATGCTTTAAAAACGATAAAATTTTATTATTATGACAGTCGCTGGAAACGAATCAAGTTGAAGTGAGTGGCACAGCTCGAAATGTATCCCACTAAAATTGCACATATCATGAGGTTATGGACCCCAATGTCGCTTCCAAAAGGGGGTATGGGCGTCAAAGGGTGACATAGGATGCAATGGGAAATCATCAATATCATGGGGACTCTATATTGGCCAATTGCACTGAGAATTATATTGACCGTATCCGCTTTTTTTTATGAAATGTGTATTATTCACGAAAAACCAATCCTCTAAGACCGCTTAAAAAAGTATCATAACACTTGGACACTCCAAACGTCCTCCAGAAAACTCTTCGTCATCTTCTTGCAAAGAAATAAAATCTCAAAGTGAAGTAAAGTGCATAAAGATGCATAATTTAGAAAATTAATTTCATTCCGACACTGATAAGTCCCTGATCATAATTCATGAGATTTGCTCGGTTGATGAGCTCGCAGCTAAGATTGGATGGTTGAGGCCAGACTTTTGAATAGCCATTGCGGATTCCTAATGATTTAACTAATAATTCGTCGACCAGATGACGATGACACTTTTATTTTTATTTATCGAGATGATAAAATAAACAAATGAGGCAGTTGTGGCGAGGCACGCAAATGCATTCAATTTCATTCGCATCTCCACTTAAACCCAAAGCTGGATGATTTCAATTCATGATGCTCCAAAGTGTCTTTTTTTAATTTCGTTTGGAGTCCGGGGTGTTTGTTAAATTTGCCACCAATAATTTAAATACAAAAAATGCTACTTGAAAAAAAAATCAAAAATGCCGACTGGTTAAAAACAAATAAAACAAGCCAAAGGTACGAGTTGATCTTAATCAGGATTCAGAATCAATTTTAATTCTTTGCTTAATAAATTTATTCAAATGAGGTAATTAGAAGGTTATTTGGTTTTAGTCAACATTGTTGTATTTGCTTTTTGACTGATTTCTAGCTGTGCAGTTGGGTGCAGTGAGACAAGATAGCGTTCACTGTAAATAGAAAATCTTTTAGGATCTGTTGAAAGACAGGGAAAAATCTTGAATTAGGGCAATTCAAAAAGCAATTAAAGATTATCAATTTTCGTTACAGGATTAATGAAATTGTGGAATATACTTTATTCCCATTGGTGTATTGATTCCGAAAAATACTAATTTTAGCTAGAAAGATCATACGATTTTTAGTACTCAGTACTAAAATTTTATGTAATTCGTTTGGTGTTAATATCGATCAGATTATCTTTTTTTACTGGTATATGAGCTCTTCGAAAGTCCATATACTAGTAATCAAATGATATGAAATCAAATTCACAATTATCCAAAATAATTGTCAAAATGTACTAAGATAAATATCAAATTAATCTAAAGTCAATGCCAAGTTTATCTAAAATCATTTCCAAAATATTTTCCAAATTATTTCCAAAATCAAAGACAAAAATATTTGAAATTTAAGCATGTATGGTACAAAAACTGTGCAAACCTGATCGAAAATCATTACCAAAATGTTCTAAAAAAATCAATACTAAAATTATCTAAAGCCAATTTCAAATTGATATAAAGTCAATAGCTAAATGATTCAAAATTATTGCCAAAATGATAGAAAATCATTGCCAAAATAATCTGAAAACAATATCAAAGTTATGCAAAATAGCAATAGCAACTTGCACTAAAATCAATTTCAAAATAAACAAGAAAAGACCAGTTCCAAAAATAATTGAAATTTAAGCCAAAATAGTCTAAAATCAGTGCCAGAATGATATAAAATCAATTACAAAATAATCTAAATTAAATGCCAAAATTATTTAGATTATTTTTCAAAATGTATTACCAGTATTACCAAAATAATCTAAAGTCAATTTCAAATTAATATAAGATCAATACCGAAATAGTCTTAAATTATTCCTAAACTGATCGAAAATCATTGCCAAAATAAGCTGAAATCAATATACAAATTATCTAAAATCGCACTGGCAATTTGTACTAAAATAAATTTCAAAATTATCTAAATTTATTGACAATTGGTATACTAAATGAATACCAAAATAATACAAAAATCATTTTCGAAACGTAAATACTAAAATAAATTCCAAAATGATCTAAAGTCAATCCCAAAAATTAATCTAGAATCAATTCCAAAAAGATCTAAAATCTATACGAAAAATATTTAAATTCAATACCAAAATTGATTCCAAAATGATCTAAAATCTATTCCAAAAAGATCTAAAATCAATCCCAAAATTATCTAAAATCAATAAAAATAATCTAAAATAAATGCTAAAATTATCCCAAAATAATTTTTTTTTTTCAAAATGTAAATCAATTCCAAGATAATCTAAAATCATTCTCTATTTGTACAACAATCAATACCAAAATGGTCTAAAGTCAATCTCAAAATTGATCTAAAATTAATCCCAAAATCAATAGCAAAAAGATCCAAATTCAACACCAAAATTATCCACAATTATTTCCAAATTGATCTGAAATCTATTCCAAAATTATCTAAAATCATTGCCAATCAATCTCAAAACTATCTAAAACCATTTTCAAAAAGGCCCAAAATCAATACCAAAAATATCTAAATTCAGTACCAAAATTAATTCCAAAATGATCTAATATCTCTTTGAAAATTATCAAGAATCAAGTTCAAAATTATACAAATTCTTTGACAGTTTGTACTAAAATCAATCCCAAAATTGATCTAAAATCAATTCCAAAAAGATTTAAAATAAATACCAACATTTTCCAAAAGTAATTCCAAAATGATCTAAAGTCTATTCCATAATTATTCTAAATCATCACGTATTTCTACTAAAATTATCTATAATCATTGACAATTTGTACTAAAATCAACCTAAAAATAATCTAAAATCATTACCAGATTAATCTAGAATCATTTCTACAATTATCTAAAAATCATTTTCGAAATGTAAATACTAAAATCAATTCCAAACTGTTCTAAAAATCAGTTTTAGAAATAAAAAATGTGCTAAATGAATAAGAAAATGTTCTGAAATTAAAGCTGAATTTGATTTTTTTTTATTAAGCTGAATTAAAGCGATCCAAGATGTATACACCTTATTGTTTTATGTATTAATGCGAAAGTTTTTTAAGTTCAATGCCACAATATTTTCAAAATCGGTGCAAAAATGTTCCAAAATTAAGCGAAAAGAAAATAATTTGTTGATTTAGGGGACCGAATAGCTTTAGACCGTCAGAAAAGTCTATTTTCTGATTCTCAAAGGGTTAATGGTACAGTACACTAGATAATTAAAAGAAAGAAAATTATTGTAGGAGAGACTGGGGCAAAATTAATCAGCAAATGAATTTATTGTTTAGGTATAATTCTCAAAAAATATTAGTACCGGGTTTATAAATATTTTAAAGAATAGGAAGGGAGTTGTTTACTTCGATAAAATTATGGTTTTTCTCAATATTCCTTGTAAGGCAAAATAAAACAATATTTAATACCATGCGTGACTAATTTTGCCCCAGTTTCCCTAATTGTTTGAATGCCATAATTACGTGAATTTAATGACACGAACCATAATAGTGTAAGGTTTAACGATTTCTCAAATTATTTTTTCTTTGTTGATGTAAATATTTATGTTTCGATTTGTCCAAAACTACACATATTATGTCCCGAAATGCACCTTGTCCAGAAGTGCACCACTTTACCCTAAAAGCGTAAAAGCAGTCTATATAGTTATAGGGGCTTTCCCAATGCCTTAAATGGGGCAAAATTACATTAATTTTAAAGCATAGTTTTAAAAAATAAAAATATGAAGTGTTCCAAGCTAGAATATGTGCGAAGCCTGAAAGCCTTCCCTAATTTTGCTGATTCACTATTTCGAATAATTGTCGAAATGTCTAACAAAATTCGGTTATCGTGAATTCAAAAATAACGAATCACCTTTCCGGTATTTTTTGATACTGTAAACATTATCTTTTATGTGTTTTTTTTCTAAAACCAAAAAATATCATTCAAGTTAGATAAATCCACTAATCCCCGCGATTCATCATCATTTGATTTCTATTCATCTAATTTTTCTGGCTAATTTTAGAGGAGCGCTTTAAGGAATTTCCATAATTCAGAAGAGACGGTATCTCATCACCCCCTCCTTGGGCCCCACCAGAAAACTTTGCTAGAGGAAGCACAAAAAAAGTGCCTTGATTTTTTCAATATATAATTGCCTTTCCGATTTTATTCCCATCACACACGAAATTGCCATAAATTATTTCTCCTCACAGTCTTATATTTTTTTGTATCCTCACCCCGGCTATTTTATGAATAAAAATGTCAGAAATCTACCTCCAGAAATCTCTCAGCATCAAACGGATCTGTTGGAAAAGTGTGTGCAATTCGCTCTTTTGAATTCGAAACGGAATGAGTGAATGATCTATAGTGACAAGATGTTTTATGAGGCGACTGACTTTGTATAATGCGCGATACTTGGTCGGGGCATTTCATTTCATCAAGATGATGCCACTCTCATATGAATATATGGGCATTTGGGCATAATAGAAGGATTTATGAAAATGATAATCGCTCTCTCAAGTGAAACTCCCCCTCGTGCGACGACAAAGCAGAGAAAATTTTTCAAAAAAAAATATTAAATCACATAGATTGGCTCTGTTGGAAGAGTATCCTACAACATCCAATATTTTTCCTCCTCCCATATTTTCAATACAAATAAATAATTTATTTATTGGACTGGAGCGTTTCTGGAGATGGAAAAACATATCTTTTTTAGCTTTGAGAATGTCCATGTGGATTGATTTATTCTAATGACTTTGATTTTGGATTGTTAATTAAAATTGAGCTCTCTCGGGAGAAACTTCTTCCAAAGTCGAAAATTTATAATACACGTATTGAAAATTATTCATCTCATCTGGATGGGGAGGGTGAGGGGGATCGAATTCAATAGTGAAGTAGCTCACTTCTATAACCAATATTTCAAGAAGTTATTCCGTCTGCTTGTCTCATGGGAAGAATGATTGAGAAGAAGAGGCAAAAAAAAGCCAAAGAGAAGAAATGTCAAGACACGAAGAAGAAGCTGATGAGGTTGGAATTGAGAGTGTCGCTCTTTTCGGTAATTTATGGTTTTGTTTGTTGGCAACGGAGGTTTTTCATCAAATAAAAAAGATCCAAAGAGACACCAGCAGCGCCGAAAAATTAAATCACCTCAGACAAAAAATTATATATATTTTTTTCTCCATCATACCATTTGCATATCCACAAGTGGCTGATTGATTTCCTTCAAATGGTTGCACTTCTTGGTCAAAATCTGCTCCAAATCTCCAACTTTGAACACCCAGCTTCCCGTCCTCCAAGTCATGTTCGACAGAAAAAAAAGAGAGTCCATGAGAAGCGTATGAAGTGGCATAAAGTGGATGCATATTTTTGCATTTGAGCATTTCACATATATTTAGCACACGAGCACTTCATCTTTTTTTTTCTGTTCCTTGTTCTAAAGCACAAAGTGGGTGGTTGAGGAGAGTGATGATGTGACAAAAATGACAAATGATCTGCCCAACCTTTTGGCACTCTTTTTGCCTGATCTTCCGCGCGTGTCACTCACTCGGAGATGCAAGGGAGGTTGTCCCATAAATTCACCCACAATCATCATCAGGATGTGGACCAGTATGACAGAAAAAGCATCCATTGGAATTCCTAGAGAGCACTCATATACTGAACTTTCTGGCAAATTTTGCACTGGTACTCAATGGAATGCTAATTATCTCGAAACAGACGATCTTCGTGGATTTCTATGCTCAGAGATTGACTAAGAACTGTGGGGAATGCAACTAATAAGACAGGAGTTGTTCTAAATCTTAGAATAAATCATGGTGAAAGGAATACCTATTTTCACTCTTTCAATATCATTTGAGGTATGAAATTTAAACACCTCACTCTATAGCCTCTACACATTGAGAGCAATTTTCGTCAAAATTGCTTTTTTGAAGGAAATTCCTTGCAGTATTGTAGGTGGGAACGTCAAATTTCTGTCAAAAACGCAATTTTTGACAGAAAATTGCTCCCAATGTGTAGAGGTCTACGACAAAGTACTCTTAAAAAAATTTGTAAAATTAACAATACAAGTATGTCAAAAGGACATTCTTCCATACAGAATATGGAAAAGTTTTGTCAAATCGGCGGCCAACTGGATCTTGTTAAAAGTTTGTGAAAAGGGTGTTTTTCCATATAAAATGCATGAAAAAGTTTTGTCAAATTGGTAAATAACATCCTTTTGACAAAATTTCAATAAAATCCATTTGTTCGTTTAACAAAAAAAAATTTTTCAGAGTAGAAAATGCAAGAAAAAGTTTTGTGAAATTGGTAAATAACATCCTTTTGACAAAATTTGAACAAACTCCATTTGTTCAATTAACAAGAATTTTTTCCAGAGTGGACTAAAGATAACACGTCATATCACTCACATTTTATTACGGGAGACCGGGGCAGAACTGCGCACGAATAGATTTAGACAGCAGTGGGCTGTTATAGTGTTCCTTAGACAGAATATTGAGTAAAGATTTCTACACATTGGGGGCAGTTTTTGACAAAAAAGTTTTCGTTTCCGCCTACAGCAGTGCTGATGATTTTCTTCAAAAATGCAATTTTTGACGAAAATTCCTCCCAATGTGTAGAGACTAGATTGATTGATTTGATTGATTTGTTTATTATCATCTCTGTTTTTTGTCCCACCCCCCATGCGGCCATCGCCGTCTTAGCGTCGATTCCAACCTCCGGGATGAAAACGATGGAAAATCCCTTCATTGGTTGTATATTTTGAGACCATACATAAGCACGTAGGTCACACTAAATGGGAAAATGGGTATGCTCACAGAGAGAAGTTAAAGAAAACCTAGCCATAAAGGCTGTTTGGCTTCTTGCATAGCACATAAAAGTTTATTTAATGGTGTGGATTGATATGAATTGGAACGGTTAAAACACTTGTTTGTGGACACAGTATGAAACACTAAGCATACGTCGACTTCAGGGTTCCCTCGACGTCCTGAACGCTTGCAGCATAGATCCAGGACCTGACATTCTCCATTGAGAGCACAGGAAATCTCAATGCCATATTATTGACAATGAGTGGAGCCGAATAATTCACCGTATAGAGACTATAAACTACTATTCAATCAGGATAATTAGGGGGAAATGGGGCACCTTTGAATTGGGGCGGCAACTCTGAGATTGGACTTTTTCCACCTACTTTTAAATGAAACTTAAAGTTATTATGATATAATTTAGGTCAACAAAACAATTGCGAAACAGAATTGCATTATGATAAGGCTCAATTCCATGTAAAAATAAGTGAAAAGAGTCCAATTTTAAAGGTGCCCCTTGCCCATAATGATGCTATTCTAATGAAAAATGAAAAGAGAAAATCTTTCTTCTGATTATTTTTAGCACATGGGTGTTTAGAAGTTTTAGAACATGACGAGAAATAGTGAAAACAGTCGAGACAGGAATCAACACAAAGAAAAATCGATAATGAAGAAGCACTTAAGAACAGTCATGTAAAATTCATCATCATGTAGAATATATATTCATGTATACGAAAAATTTTCTCACTCTTCCTTAATGGTGCTATACCAATGAAAAATGAAAAAAAGTAAATCATTCGCCTGAACATTTTTTTAGCACATGACTCATTTTAACTGCTTCTGCGTTATCACCTTTTGTTTGGGTTGGTTTGGTATCTATCTCGCCTATTCTCTTCAGTCTTCGTTGTATTCCAAACCCAACAAATAGTCGGAACGAGAACTAACATACAGAAAAATCGAATATACAGAAGCACATAAGAACAGTCATGTACTAAAAAACATATTGAGGAGAAAGATTTTTCCTTTCTATTTTTCATTGAAATAGCACTATGAATTACTGTTTTTAGAACATGCTATTCTTTTAAGACAGGTTGCCAAGTGACAAGATCTTCGACCACTAACATTACTACTTACACAGTTTTTAGAACAAGCAATAGGTATAAATTCTATGGGAACTAAAAACGACTACAAAGAAGTTTTAGAACTAGCTTTTGACAAATTTCTTCAGACTTGAATTTTAAAGACTTTCCGAAAAAATTACTAGAAAAATAAATATTTCTAGATAAGCGTTCAAAAATGCATAAAAATTTTTACATAAAGGTTTCACGGTTCTATCAAAAGAGTTCGTCTAATTCAAAATTCAAAATAACTGCCTATGATAAAATTCCCATTTACCCAGAATCTTCTTTATTCTATAATTCTTAAGTGAAATGAAGTTTTAATTATATTAATTGTTTAGGAGAGAGGTATGGCTACATTGAAAACGCTATTTTTTCGCATATTTCTAAAGAAGGTGGACCTATCCATAAATTAATTAAATCTATAATTGTTTTGTCTATCTAAATTAAATAAGGTTTACAGCTCCTCTTTATTTTAAATAACCGGAAAAATAATGTTTTCAATGTAGCCCCACCTCTCCCTACGTTTAAATTCTTAATCAACAAAAAGATATTTTTTTTAATCTTTATACGAGAGATGATTCTAACAAAGTTCTAAGATATAGAGCTGGAAAAATTAAATAAACAATGCAGAACAGATCTTTTTATTTAAAGATGTATTTTAATTAAGCGTGATTTAGATATTAATAAAATTTTTAACTAATGTTCTTTATTATTTTTATTTTGAATAATTCTCCACAAAACTGAAGAATTTTAAATTACTTTATGCAGTACTTAAACTTTGTTATTTTGCAATTAAATTTAAAAAAAAATAGTTTTCTGATATTTAGATGTGTTTCAGAAAATCAGCATAGGTGAAAGTACCCATACTTTAGACGGTCCCAAGCTTTATAATTACAAAATTACAAAATTCTTCCTATGTTTCTGAATAAATGTGACTCTTCAATGTATTTTAAAAGCACACTGTGCCCTAAATTTTGAAATATGGCTGCGATAAGACACATTTATTGAAAAACATAGGAAAAACTTAGTCATTGTGAGGCTTGGGACCGTGTAAAGCACGGGCACTTTCCCCTACATAATTTTTATTAAAGTTTCTGAAGGATAAACTTTGGGGAAACTTGGGTGGCTAATCGGTAACAATCGCGGCGAAAATAGGAACAGATGTCGCGAAAATAGGAACAGTCAAAACAGTTTTAAGAAATAGAGATCCCGAATAGTCAACCGCAATTTCAAATTTGAATGGCCCTTTTCAAATTAGGAATTAGTCTCAAATCGATTTGAGACGCATTTAGCATAAATAAGTTCGGAATTAGATCACATTTACTCTGTCACTTTACACGATATATCGAGCTATCAATAATTTTTTTGTATTAAAATATTAGGAATACTTTTAAAAACTCAACTAAATGACAAATTACAATGTAGTTCTTTTTAATTTGTTATAATTTAATATGGTTATTGTAAATATCAAGTTCTTCTGTACTAAGCCCTTCAAAAACTTAGATGAATTTACTATTACTCAAATTAATGCATATTTTTAGCCTCAAATTGTTCGATTTTTTTAAATGAAATATTTTAATCTAATTTTAAAAAAATTAAATAAAAAAATTACGGTTTTATTTCAAAGTGTGCCTTCTTCTAGTTCTTCAGTTTTTTATAAGATTCGTAAGATTCGTATAAGAACACTTAAGCTTTAATACTTCTTTTTTTAATAGTTTTAACTTTGTACAAAAATAGAAAAAACTATCAAAAATTGTAGTTTATATAATGTTTGAATTCAAAATAATTTGCAAAAGGAAACAAACATAGAAGCACCATTCATAGCGGTCTTAACTGAATTGCAATTATCAGTAAATTCTTTGGGAGAGACTCCAAACGGAAAGGCTTATGATCTCACTTGGTGCAATCACTTTCGTGCTGAGATGGTCAATAAAAGTCACTGTGAGATGGAAACAAGTTAATAAGTGATGGATATTTATTGAGAAATTAAATTTTTGCAACTTCCACATCCTCCTTTTGGTTGCACCACAAATTTTTCGCCTTATGCAAGTGAGATCACGGAGAAATCTCTCGCTGTGCCTCAATTCTGCCCAGGAATTGCAGGAAAAAAAATAAAACTAACTGCAGCATCCCGACGCTTCCTAAGAAGTCCGATCAAATGGTGATCAAGTGCGATCATACCGTGACTTGTGGGTGGATTAATGCCCAGGCGATCGCGAACGCAGGGCAAAAGACCGGAGAAAGAGGTGAAAACCCACAGAGTGGCGAAAAAAAAGGAAAATAAAAACAAAGAATGGAAGTGATCATAAAACTGACGATGATGATGCTCTTGGTTGGAAATTTTCGTGTGGGTTGATTATATAGTCCCTCGGACAGTGATCGTTTTCGGTGTAAAATTTATGGAATGATGATATAAATTTCATTGATTTATGATGATCCACCAATCAATGAATATACCTACAATGCAGAAAAAAAAATTTTTGACGATAAATCAATCACGGTGCAAGACTTGATCATAAGTCTGTTTTGGGATGGTGCCCGAAATGTCAGGGATGCCTCGAAGATCACATTTTATTCCGATCACTCATTTTATCACTCTGCCGTGTCAATAATTTATCCGATGAGGATGATTACATTTTTTTATTGTTGAATAATTGACCTCATTTTAATGACCAATGTGTTTTTTCTTGTCTTTCCAGGTGAGTGTCTCTTTTATTGATGGCCATTTACGATCGCAATTGCAAGATCACTCCAGGTAAAAGAGAAACGACCCGCAAGATCGCGAGAAAATTTATGTTCATCGTTCTCTGTTGAGGGGGTTTGCCACTCATCATTTTGTTGTGGTGAGATATAAAAACATAAATTTATTTTATTAATAAAATTATACTGCAAATATTTAAAAATTTCCGAAATATTTTGGAAGGAAATTGAGGTTAACTTGGCAGTTTTCACCATTTAAATCTTTCAAACTCTTAAAGATGTGTAAAACTGAACTCTTTTTTGAATTTTATATCTGTCACTTTTGACATAAAATTAAATTAAATGTCAAATGAAGTATTTGTCACTAGAACTGTCAGCCGTTGATAAGGCTATGAATACTACGTTTTTCGCTATTTATTTGCTCTCTTGAAGAGACAGGAACTCTAAGCTCTATGTTTTGGAGCTTTAGAGATAATTGATTTTTAATTTTAGGATAATTGATTATCCCAAAACCCAGGATTTCATTACTCACCTGTCAGATTTAACAGTAAATTGTACATAATCTTGACAAGGAACTATCAGTTACTAAATTACCAACTATATTTAACACAGCTTTCCTCAAGTAAATAAAAAGGATTTATGTATTTTACTTTTATGACAAAGTAATTTTTACTTGACTACTCCAAGCGAATTCCTGACTGTCATTTTTGACAGCCAAACTGACAAAATATTCAGACAGAACTGTCGAAGAATAACTAGAAAAGAAAGCTTGAAATCTAATTTAAATCTCGCCTTCTTATTACAGGCTCCACAAGGAGCAATTTTCGTCAGAAATTGTATTTTTGACGGAATTTTAACATTTCCCCCTGAAATACCTCAAGTAATTTTCTTTAACAAAAAAAAAAGAAATTTTTGACAGCAAAAACTGTTTCTAATGTGTAGTGACTTAAACCAAACAAAATAACTAGACTTTAATTCTTCAACTGACCAACTGAAAGCTTTCATAAATCAAACATCAAATTGACCGAAGAACTGTCAGTCTGTTCTAATCATTTCATTTCTGTCACTTTCAAATGTCAGTTAAATATCAAACTGACACAGTTTACTATATTACTGTTAATCTATCAATAACCATTGCATTTTTTTTATCAATGAAAGTGCTATTCTGTTAGTTTTATCAGCACAAAAAGTACGAAAATTATCCATTTAAACCGATTCACCATATTTTTGACATTCTCAAACATTCTCTTCTCAATTATTATCTCTGATTTCACTCATCCTAAAATAAAACTTAATAAATAAAAGATCTGTGAATTAGAGTGAAATAAAAGTTTAATTCTAAGTCTTCATGAAACTGTCAATTTTAACAAGAAAAACGTCAAATTAACACTTTATAATAAGACGTTCATTCATTAGTTATCAGACAATTAAGTTAAAACAGACGTTTTTGTTTCAAAGCTTCTCATATGTCATTCGTTGCAAATGTATCTGTCAATTTTGACAAGTCAAACCTGAAAGCGGAGCTTTATAATATGACATTTGTTTATTAGCAATCAGATTATTATTATTATTCATTGGAGTATAATATCATACAATAAGATTTCCTTGGATAAGTCAAAGTTGACTGATTAGCCAGAGTTGGAGCAATATACAAAAATTATATTGTAATAATTTTTGTAACATCTGATTGTATCTTATTCTCTACTTATCTTATGCATGTTAAAAAGAAAACAATAACAATACATTTTTTTGATTTATTCCCAAATTGTTGTACTCCGACAGGGGCATGAACTGTATAATAAATAAATAAAAATAAAAAAAAAATAATATGTAAAAAGTCAATGGTAATGCGAATTCATTAGATTTTTTTATAGTCTATGCATCAAGTGTGGACAATAATGAACTTGAAATATATTTTTCTGTTTCAATGCCTCTCAATCAGCATTCATGGCTAATCAATCTATCAATTTTGACAAGATAAACGTCAAAGTAACTCTTTGTAATATGACGTTTGTTTATTATCTGTCTGGTAACCAAATCGAAATAGCTTTCTTTTATTGAAAACTTCTTATATGTCACTCGTGGCAAATAAAATGTCAATTGCGACAATACAAACGTCAAAATGACACTTTCTAATACAACATTTGTTTATTACCTGACTGATAACCAAATTGAAAAATACTTTTTTTGTAAAATTTTCTCGTCTGACACTCGTGGTGAATTAAACTGCCAATATTGACAAGTCAAACGTCAAAATGACACTTTCTAATATGACGTTTATTTATTACCTCTCTGAAAACCAAATTGAAAAAGAAACTTTTTGTGTAAAAGTCTCTTATGTGCCACTCGTGGCACATTAAACAGTCAATTTTGACATGGCAAACGTCTCATTGACACTTTCTAACATGACGTTTGTTTATTACAGTAGAGTTCCTCAAATTTGAACAATGCTTTCAAAAACCTAACGGAATTCATCTAAAATTCACTATTCCTAAATTAATGAAAATTACTTTAGAAAATTTTATCAATTTAATTTGTTGTTAAAAAGGTGGAATTTGTTGAGAAAATTAATATAATACGACAATATTGAGGAAACACCAGAGAAAAATAGTTCTATAATTCGGACTCCATGCAAAATTTCTTTTACATAACCTCATATTTCACATTTTGAATGTAACCGTCGTTCAAATTTGAGGAGTTCAAATTTGAGGAACTCGACTGTAATTGTTTGACAACCAAATTGGAATAGACATTTTTTGTTTGGAAGCATCTGATCTGTCACTCGTTGTAAATGCAACCATCGATTTTGACAAGTCAAACGTCAAAGTAATTCGGTCTAAAGGCCCCTACACATTTATTGCAATTTTCGTCAAAAATTGTACTTTTGACGTTTCCTTCAAAAAAGCAATTTTTGATAAAAATTTCTCCCAATGTGTAGAGTATTTAGTATGAAATTAGTTTATTATCTGTCAAATAACCAAATTCAAATAGAATTTTTTGCTTCAAGGCTTCTCATCTGTCAGTTTCGACAGCAAATCAAAAGTGATTTTCACACTCTTGATCTTTTTTGTTTGAAATACTAGTCAATTTCACATTTTGTGACATTTCCAAAAAAGAACCCCTTTATAAAGTTACTCATTTTCAAAAGTTATCTGTAATTGAACAGCAAATGCAGAAAAAAATGATTATGTCATTTTTCCCCCATCCTCCCTGAGTTAATTTTCCAAATTAATTAGGTCTATTCACAAAAATTAATTTGTGCACTATGAGAAAAATGTTATTCTGCCAGATAATTGTTTATCAAAAAGTTTTTAACAGCCATAAAGTGGGGTTGATCCAAAGGGGGGGGGGGGTGCCAGGGAGAGCTTGGCATGATTGGACCAGGGAGTGATGTAGACAAAATATTCTGTTTGTCAATTACCATCAATGCTGAATAAATAGAAATTGCCAAATTAAACATAATGTACACAAAAACAGTTCTGGGTGGTGCTCCATACAACTCCACCATTAACCCATTTTGGGAAACTTTTTCCATACTCCAAATGTGAAAATTGCCCATGGTGTTTTATTGTGGCACCCACACCATTTTCGCTCTTTTATGTCCCATGTCAACATTGAATTATTTAATTTAATAAGTCAATCAAAACGCTAATTTTGCAAAATTTTTGCAGTAATTTGGAAATAAATATGACTTTTTAAATTGCATCATTTCACTGCATGTGACAGAGTTGAAACCTAATTGTTGATTGTCACATATATCATCCTATGAATGGGATAAGGGAATGGGGCTCGGGATTGGACTACAACTGGCCCCCTTTCAAACTTTTGGTGTTTTCTCTCTCACACTGTGTGTCCACAATTGTACAGTGACTGGGTAGAATCCCACTTCTGAGGGTGGTAAAAGCTCAATCCAGTTATACCCCAAAAAGCACCCCCATCTCCCCATATTCTCTGGGTTGATAATTTTGAAAAGCATTTGAATGGATGAATGATGCTCCTCTTGCTCTCTCTGCATCACCCACATTTTCCTCTCTATCTCTCTCTCTCTCTCTGGATTCCTCCTGTAAATGCATGAAAAGCACCAGGGGGATGACAATTTTCATGACGTCACGCGATGACAGCCCTCTGGTTGTTACGAATCATGTTTATCAAACCGCATCATGGTGTACGGTAATTTCACAAAACTCCACAAATCATGTTTAATCTACATCCATTTAAACATGAGGGATGTCAGAGCCGATGCATTTTGATTCACGGTGTGATTTCACAAAAGCCCAACCTCATACCTCTCCATCAACCCGGAAAACTGCCCTGGCCACCGAACATTTCGTGGCTGCTTTAGTGGGCACCATCCTTCTCTGCCCCTACCACCCAAAACTCTGAAACGGTCTGAATGTGGACACCGCACTGAAAATTTTGCACTACATATTGAGTGACTAATGCCAAAGGGTGGCCCCTGAATTAACCTCCATTGGCCATGGACATTGGAATTATCATAATTATTTTGCGATAATGATGATGATGATGGGCAGACGACACAAATCACATTCACACACTTGTCATCTTTTTCGATTGCATCTCGATAATTTTGTGTAACACCAATTGGGTCACTCTTGTGCACTTTGCGGTGTCCTCAGAGAAATTAAATCAAACGTTACTAAAGACCGTTGAATTTAAATTTGAATTTTTACGTTTTCGTTAAGCGTGAACTTTTCAAGACTTTGCCAGGATTTTATTATCCTCCTATTCAATTAAGTTTGAGAGAAGAACAATATTATTACCAATTTTGTGATGCAACTTACACCACATTTATTAAAACTTAACGAAAGGTAAAATTTGTTGCATAAAAGTTATTGTTATCAGAGATTTTTTTATAGATTTCATTCTTCATATTTTAGTTTTAATTTTGTAATTATTGTGCTTGACAGAGTTTCTGTAACTAAACGAAACTTTCCTGAGTTTCAATGGAAAATCTTCTATTGAAACTCTTCTATTGATTTTATTACTATCGATAATTCGTGATACATAAAACCTTTTTTTATATTAAAAGTTTCAGATATTCAATTAAAAAAAACTTAGCGAAAGCTTATGAACTTTTATTAGTTCAGTCTCATTTCTTCCTAATAAATTTTCTATGCATATTTTTAAATTTTAATTCTCCCATATATCACGTGGAATTTTAAAGATATTACTCAATGATAATTTTATTTAGGATTTAACTACAGCAGAGATTTGACAGAATTTGTGTGACAGGGAAGTTCATTTAGACATTTTAAGTCAAAAGAAATCTATGAAGTTTTACAGAGTTTCGTTAAGTTTTTAGAAATTCCCATTTATTTATGCATAATACTTTTATTATATAGACTTATCTGTTGTTTATTATACTTACTTGTTTGTAAACTCCTTGATAAACAATTATGTGAAACTTAACGAAATCTTGGATAACATTATAACTTTCAGTTAGATCACAGAGAGTATTTCTTTTCCTTAAAACAAAAACAGTCTTAAAAATGTTTTTAATGGGGTAAATATTTCCCGACTATACCAATTGTTTTCCTTCCATTTAAATTAATTGTTTAAAATGTTTAAAATTTCTTAATATAACGAAAGGTATGAATATGAGATGCCAAAACGAATTATTCACTGATACATTACATTGAAAATCTTGAATTTATAAAGAATTTTTGGAGGATTTCAGACTTTCGAAAGTTAACGAATATTTGTTATGTATTTTTGTTATCGTTTTCGACCTAAATAGCCTTTAACTAAACTTTTAACTAAAACTGTTTTAATCTTAATACATTAGCAATACTTCTTTAAATTCTATTTGTTTGTAGATTAGAAAGAAACTTAACGACTGATTTTTAAGTTTCATTGTTAGGAACCTTCCACTTAAATAGAGTTCTAACTAAAACTATTTGGATCCTGAACCATTGAGCTATATTTCTCAGAATTCTCTTTGTTTACAGGTCACGGTCACAATAAATAAATCTTATCGAAACCTCGTTAAGTTTCATTGTTGATCATCTTCGACTAGAATACTTTTAACTGAATCTATTTTAATTCTAATCCACAAGGCAATTTTTCTGATTTTTTCATTTATCTCTATGCAAAAAGAAAATCTTAACGAAACCTTAAATAGACTTTTAGCTAAAACTCTTTGAATTCTGAACCCCAGGGCTATGTTTTGACAATTCAATTTGTCTCTAGGTAACAACAAAAAATCTCAAGGAGACCTCGTTAAGTTATATTGTTACTCAACTTCGACTTGAATACACTTTTAACTGAATCTCTTTTAATTCTAATCCATAGCGCAATATTTCTGATTTTTCCATATGTCTCTAGCCAACAAGAATCTCTGGGTCGCGTAAAAAACTCAACGAATTCTTGGCAAACTTGATTATTACCTGTGTTCGGCTTAAACCGACTGAACCGACTGAACCTCTAGGAATTATACATCATTAGGCTATATGCTTGATAATTCTATCACTTTTTAGAAGGAAGAAAATTATGTTAATAATAATATTTTTTTATTGACTTAACGAAAGGAAAACTTAGAACATTCGAGTGGTAACTGACGTTATGTAGAATTTTAAAGATTCAGGGAGATCACCTCGTTCCGGGCACGTCAGTGGTGTTTCTCTTTTCAGGGACACAAAACACACAGTGAGAAAAACACACATCAGCGAGGTGATCTCTCTGGATCTTTAAAAAACTTAACGAAAGGTTTCGTAATTTTATAAACAGGACAGAAAAATTAGTTTTTTAATTACTGAACCTTAAACAAAAAATCAAAACTAAATTTGTAAAATTCGAAAATATCCTAGCCGTATTTCTAATTTGAATAAGAAACTTTTCGTTAAGTTTTAAGAGTACAACGGCAATATGAGATCCCACTTCTGATTACAGTGTTCTAAAAAAAAAGGTAATTTTCTTTGCAGTATTATCTAGTATCTGTGTCAAATAATCCACTTTTCAACTCTGTTCAAGGGTAAATTCCACGAGGTCCCTGTCCTTTATCCATCTTCCTTCCCGGGTGCACTTTTCATGATGAATTTGTGTCAGTCTGTCGTTTGATGAGTTTCGTCTTGTTGCGTGAATTTGACGAATTTCTGGGTGGTAATTCGATATCTGTTCAACTTGATGGATTTTTTCATGAGAAGAATAAACTGTGCGGCTTCTGTCTGTGTACCTAACGATAGAGACTCTCCCCTGGTTGACCATCGGGGCTCGTCACCGTTTTTTTTCTCGTCCACTCACGTTGGTCATCAACCGTCAAATTGCCGCGTCAATACCTGGAAACATATCCACCGGTGAGACACCCAGAATCCATCAGATGATTGAAGGTTGTTTGGTGGATCAAGTGTTTGTCTCACCGCTTTGCACCCAATCTTCCCGTGACAACTTGTGAACAAATAACGAATTATGTGCTGTAGTGGCCAGAAAATTGTGTTTGCTCATCTTCCGCGTTTTTAATTTCCAGCGTGGTCAACTAAACACCGGCCGGTGGAAAAATGCTTGGAGAAGCTCTTTTTTCCAAGTCTCGGATCAAGTGAAAAAAAAATAATTTTCAAATATTTAATTGAAGGTGAATGTTGGGGAATTTTTTATGTTTCAACATTTTTCCACTCTGGCGTGGGCCATCAATCAATCAAGTCTAGTGCCGGAGAGAAATTCAGTCAATTCAACAATTTATTGTTATTTTTATTCACAAAGTCCCCCCGTGAGAGTCATACAATAAAAATAATCTCTAATGTTGGTATTGTCTTGTCAGCATCATTGAAAAGTCCATGTGGCTTGTAGCACTTTTGATTAATTCCACCTCTTTTGCTGCTCACTCAGCACTAACTTTCCAGGTAAAATCAATGGTGAAACAATTAATCTTCAATTTACAATTTATCCATCAATTCACTCACCAAACAATTATTCTCCTCATGTCCCCCCGTACACCCTCCATGTCGCGGTAAAATGCTTGAAATACAAGATAGATGATTAGTGTCGAAAATGGACTTAAAGTGGACATGAGTGATTTTCCACATGTTAAATCCATATATCGCGCCTTTTTAGAGCCTGGAATGGGAGAATGGGAGTGTGCTGGAGGAGAATTCTATGTCACATGTGTCAGATCAAGGGGACACATTTAACCACTGAAATGTACATCTAATTTGCGTCAAATGTAGTCATGCTACAAATCTCTAATCTCACCAGTCTCACTTAATTCGCCAAAATTAATTGTGATTTTGCAAATTTCACACAGCAAATTAAATGTTGATTTGCACTAAATTAGCTTGTGTTAGTGAATTCTAATTTGAAAATTGCAAAAGTACTTTCGACGATGAATGTTCTTGCAAAGACAAAAATTACTTTAATAAAGACATTGAGACGTTGATTTTTAAAAATCTTTTGACAGAGTTTTTTGACGTTTGTGAAATCAGACTGTCATACCAAATAAATGTCAATTTCAAACTGTCAAACTTGATTAGATACACAAAAAGAATAAATAGATCATTTTAAACTAATGGCGCTGGCACACCTTTTCAACTAAGCGAATTTCAATCAATTGAAATTTTACCTCTAACTCTTTCAAACTGAAATCAGATATAGTTGTCTCTTTCTGTCAAATTAAAATTAAAATTGAAATTGAAAATGAAATTTAAATTTAAATCTTCATTTGACAGAAAGAGACAAACATATCTTATTTCAGTTTGAAAGAGTAAGAGGTTAAATTTCAGTTGATTGAAATTCGCTCAATTGAAAAGGTGTGCCAATACAATAAGGATTTGCATAAAATTTTCCTTTTTTCCACTTTAATTCAAATTCTTGAGTTTTTTAAAGCTTTCTAACTGCCAAAACGTAATTCGTCGATTAGGGTTGCCAGATGAGAACTTTAGATCTTCACAGCAAATTTTCACCATGATAATTAAATTTGGATTTCATTTTAATGGAAAACGACGAACAAATTTGACATTTATGGCTCCGACGCACCTTTTAGATCAGGAAAATTTCATGAAATCGAAATTCAAATCATTTTCCTTCTCACACGCTTTGCAATCATCTATCTTATTCTTTTGCACTCTTCTTCTTCTTCTTTTAAACATAATAAAAAGATTTACGCATTTGTATGTGAAAGTAAGAAATTGGCTTCAACTTTGAAGGCCACTCGTCGGGGACTAGGTTAGAAATATCATTCATGCCCTCCAATCGTTCGAATTTGCAAGACCAGTGTAGCTACTTTTAAATTGTGGCAAAATTATGAATTTATTTTGACAGTCAGAGAAAAGTCAAAATCAATTGTTTTGCTATTTTGATTTTTTTTCTTCTGCTATTTGCTATATTTGATTTTCATTTTTCTTTTATCTATATCACAATAACGTAAGTCGTAACGAAGTTTTGGAACCTAATGTCAAGTTGACATTTTTTTTAAATGTCATAGAACCATTGAAATTTAAAAGTCAGCTTCACCTTTTTAATTTTTTCAATCTTATCCTTGATGTAAAGAACCTCTATTTCATACTGCCTCCTATTTTTCTTATTTATTTTTAATTTTCTGTAGTAAATGTCAAAGTGACAGTATGAACGTTATTTTTTTCTAACAAAATTCGTTATTTTCTCAATCAGGGCTACCTTCTTGACCGAATTTTAATAAAACTTTATCATTTATTTATAGTCAATATAATGGTATTTTAAACGTTTGTGAGCACCAAATGCTACACGAGCTCAATTCAGTTGAATACATTTGTATTTTCAGCTGAATTCTGCAAAACTTAAATCATCACTCGCGATCCAATTTCATTTTCAAGTATATTTGATTAGCACTTTTTTTTCGAAAACTGCTGATTATATTTTTGCTGATCGATATAGCAAAAATATGCTAAAAATGCTGCTTTTCCAGCTAAAGGTGCTCGCCGGGATATATCAATTATTCTGTGTTTGATGTTAAATTTTCAAAACAATTTGTTATAAAGATTTTAAAAAAAATTAATTGTTTTCTACTATTTTCTTTGTTAGTTTCTTGTTAAATTTAAGTATTAACAAGTTTTTGGCTACATCAAAATATTTTCAACATGGTAAATATTATGAGGACATATAATTAGCAAGCTTTAAGTTGTCTAAATTCTGACAGGTCATTTTAACGTGAAATCAAACGTCAATTTTAATTATTAACAGTGCATTTGAATTCAAATCCTGCAAAAGACAGTTCAATAACTTTCCCAGTGAGTACAGTTAGCTGAAAAAGGCAGCGTTTTCAGCATATTTTTGCTGAGTCGATCAGCAAAAATATGCTAACCAGTTAGCTGGCTTATTTGGTAGCTGAAAAGTACAATCTGTGATCCAAGTCCAAGAAAATGTAACCATTTCCCACCTAAACGTGGTTTCCCCAACAAAATTAATTGTAAGAATGTATTTGTTATCATTAGTAAAAAATGTAGTCTAAAGGTTTTTCTTATAAATAATTTGTAGACCTGATGAAGATTATATTCATGCTCGAGACGTCGTAAACAATAAAATTGCGAAAATCGAGAAAGGTCTGGTGTTTTCCGTCCTTTTTGCAGCGTTTTCAGCATATTTTTGCTGAGTCGATCAGCAAAAATATACTGACCAGTCAGCAGTTCTCGAACAAAAAATGTTAACCAAATATACGGAAATGGCACTGCCCCGCCAGTGTCATTTTAAGGATAACATAATTCAGCTGAAAATATATATGTTTTCAGCTGAATTGAAATCAATTAGAATTCGGTTCTTTTCTTCTCCTTCTTCTATTTTATGTTAGGCTGCCGGACTCACTCGGGTCCAGATTGCCAAATTTGGTAGTTGCTAGACAGTTCAAAAACTCTGACAGTTGACATTTCAAATTTAAACGTCTGTAACGTAATTTAACGTTACACCACTTCCTCAGTGATTGTACCAACCTTGTTTTGGGAAAGAATTCTGGGAAACGTGATGGTACTGTCGGTGAAGCACAAATGGGACCATCATCTTTGCGCGGGAGGGAATCATTGACAAAAAGTCCATGAGTATTAAACACAAAAGTTCCCTGACAAACTGTCAATCTGATATGATTGAAATCACCGCACAAAAGCAGATGGTTGGATTGGGAGAGACCATTTTTTTGTGACATAACAATCTCATGTCTCGTCGATGGACGCCAATGAACAATTGAGATAAGACATCAAAAACGCGACAACTCTTTCACAGAAATTTCAGTTGGCAAACCTAACCCCTTGAGCTACTCCACAAAAAAAATCCTTGCGTTTTCGAGAGGAAATATCTGCTCTAAATCCAACCTTGAAGAGATGAAATTGAACGGTGAATAAAAAGTACTCGAAATTCGCTTAAAAAAAAGGACTTATTATAAATTCATAATTTTCATCACAAATTGTGGTGTGTTATTTCAGAGGTTTTTCTCGGTAAAAATGACTAATTTATTATTAAACAATACCCATGTTATTGGAGGTTTGTTTTTTTGCCATCCCCAATTATTATCACTCTGTTTTTTTCTACATTGAGTTAAATATTTTTTTTGGGTGGGAAAAATGCAACTGGAATGCAATAAAAAAGGCAAACAATTTCTCACTGTCAATCACCTTTTTTTTGCGATGGCATCCCCAATGGATCAACCACCCCCTAAAAATTGGGGTACCCACAGCCAAATGAAGGGATAATTTGGGGGTGGTGAAAATGCAGTTAAGCATGGTGTGTGTGTGGTTTTATCTGTGAAATAATAATTTATCTCTCTCGACGTTCCCGGGAACTCTTTTTTTTTTCGCTGGGTGGAAATATCAAAAGCCGGATGGATGCATTTAATGGAAATTATTGTTGGAATATTTGACTGCATTTCTCTCTGTGTCAGTTGAGGAAAATTGTGGAAAATGGTATTGCTGTAAAATGGTCAATTTGATGTTTATTATTTCACAGAATTTGTCCCACGTGAGCTGAAGCTTTTGAAGGGAAAATATCAATAATTTCGGAGCTTTTGAAGAGTGATAAATTGGTGACTAATTTAACACAATATTTCGATTCAATTCGGAACGGTTTAAAAATAGGGAAGAGAAGTATCTGTGATAAGTAAGCGAAAAGTAGGTGAAGGCTTTCAGACTTCGCTTATACTCTGGATTCGAACAGTTTGTATTTCTTCCCATATTCTCTTAAGAAATCAGACCTGTCTTTGGCAAAATAAAGTGAGATTTATTACAAGAATATGGAAAAATTTGAAGTGTTCGAAGCCAGAGCATGTGCAAACCCTGAAAACCTTCCTCTACTCTGATAAGTTCAATTGGATCTAATTTAGAAAGAATTATAATATCCGCACATTTCTCCAAAATCGTTAAAAATAACCGTTAAAACGCCTTTCGAAGATTTAATGAAGCCCGAAAATTAAAGTTCACATATTCACCACTCGAGCGCTGATGTTATTATCTATTTGAATATTCAATATTTGACATATGTCAAAGTCGTTATACTATAATTCTTCATCGCTGCTCCATCGCAAGCCAATTAATATTCTTAATCTCGTAAAGCGCCTCGAGTGGGTCAGTGGATAGAGCAGTGGCTCTGTGACTGCGAGGTCGTGGGTTCGTGGCTGAGCGGCAGCAGAAAAAAGATTTCTCATGCCATATCGGCTTCGAATTCGTCCAGTAAATGAATGAATAGTAATGTCAATGGTGCATATTGGCAAAAAAAGTGAACCGCCTAAAAACAATAGAGGCTGGTACGAAAACGAGTTTCGATGTGAAAGTAGTACTTCAATCGATACAAATATTCGCTGTCACTGATCCCAAACACACACCGAGAAGGGATGCTGTGATATAGTAACGGCACTGACTGCTCACAGAGCTGTGATATAGAGCGGCTACCCGTATCGGGGGATAAGATAGAATAGGAGTGGGGAAGCATAAGGGGCCCAATTGGTGGCCTGGATGCATCGGAATATCCGAAATGGAGAACTGACCCCTGGCAAAATCTTATCTTATCTTATCTTAATCTCGTAAAAGTAAAATAAAGAAGAAGAAGAATAGTCTTAATCTAAAAATAATTTCCAGTACACAATTTATCTTTTATTTTAAATATTCGTGCCTAAGGGCCTAGACAGACTTGAGGATTAGCCGAGAGACGGCTTAGGGTAATTATATTAGTAATAATGGTTAAAGTGCATTTCCATCATTTTCCACTAAGCCGTCTCTCGGCTTAAGTTATAAGTGTGTCTAGGGCATAATTGTGGATGTTCAACAGTTTTTCCAAATAAGTGAACGGTAACACTGAGAAAAAAATGGGGTGCGATTAACTTTTTTTCCTCATAACTTTAACACTTTTTAGGTGTAAAAATATATCAACATTTTTTAATGTTAATTTTACGCCTTTTCAAGTGTAAAATTAACATGAAAAAGGGTAACTTTAACCCATAATATACCTAAAAAGCATAATGTTTACACCGACTTCGAATCAATAATACAGGGTAAAGTTAACATTTCCGGAATGTTATTTTAACTTTTTCGGATTTCTCTCACTGGATAGACAAACTTCAAATAGAAAGAGCTTTCAAGTTAGAAAGGTAAACTGAAGAATTTTAAAAATAGTTTAGCACCATTCTAATGCCTTATTCCATCTTATCGAAAGTTTAGCTTCTTTGCTTATGAGTTCGAATTATGCATCTTCTCCGTTTAAATATGGAATTCATTACAATATGTATTCTCAATTTTGTTTATTCGTCTAAAAAACCGTGGAAAATGCATAGCTAATCAAAAATCTAAATGTCCAAATACCCACAAGAAATTTGCATATCATCCAGTAAAGTGATAGTGGCACTCGTTTTTCGAATATTCGAAAAACGAAAATTCGAAAAAAAGAGAATCTCTGAAGAATTCATTGCATATAACCGGAGTTTAATTCTCTTAAAGTGTCTCGGCTAAAAAGTAAATAATTTTTAATTTGCACAAAATGTCATCTTTATTCAAAGAATCAAACAAAATTTGGAATTTGCAAATTTTCGTTTATAAAAAAAATCAAAAATACCTCACGCAGTGTAAAAGGTATCAAAGGCGTTTCTGAGTGATCCTCGTTGTTTTGATTTTTCGTAAAACAAAGAGAATATTGACTTAATGGGTGTAAACAGAAGTGGATTTTGATTCTCCAATAGTGTCTTGGCTAAATGGTAAATGGAACTCTATTTGCACAAAAAGTCGATGTTCGAAAAATTCAAATTCAATTTCGAATTTTCATATTAAATTTTTGAACAACGCGGGGAAAATTTATCAAATATTACACTAAAAAGTTGGCACAAGAGTTACTCAGTGATTATGGAGTAATTAAATAATTGGACAAGAACAGTAAGCGTCGTTTTTTCAGTTTGTTTTCCTCACAACAGTGTGAAGACAAACACATATTGACACTTGAGCACTTCGAGATTCGAACAGAAAGTACTTCAGCCACCTTGCGAAAGTATTAAGAAATAAGAAAGTCTTTTTTGTGCCTTTTCAAATAGATTTTCGAATGGCCTTTCTCTTTGCGAAACTCTACTTCTGTTCGAAACTTGTCATTCACTGACAAGTAAAGATTAAAAAATTCGAAGATAAACTTGAGAAGCCCGAAATGAGACCTTCTTACTTCTTGATAATTCCGTAAGGTGACTGAAGTACTTTCTTTTCGAATGTGTCGGTCTTCACTTTGTTGTTATGAATAGTAGGGAAATTACGGAATTTTAAACTGCATTTTGCATTAATTACAGAAAGCAAAGAAAGTTTATTATTTAAATTTTCGAAATAAATTTTAAATTTTCGAAGATTAAGTAAATGTTTAAATGGGATGCCTTTTACCTTTCAGCCGAGCCGAGACACTTGTTTAGACTAAATATTCCTCTCTGTACTCTCAAAGCAGATTTATTTTCAGTTTTCTCCATTGAGTCTTTTATCCTTAATCTACTTTCTTATCAACTCTAAATTTGTATCATAATGCTTAAGTTCGAAATCTGCCCAAAAAGTCTCCCTTACTTAATCAGAGTGAGAGAGAATTCCTCAGTGGCGCCTCAACTTCTTCCTTTGCTATTCATTGGGGTGAGCACCAGTTGGATTTTAGGTGTTTCTTGTGGGTTTAACCACCATCAGACTCGGGTTCTGCAACCCCTTCAGTAGGTCACACTTCCGCAAACACCCTCACACATACACATGAGGGGTTGTTGGCTTCTCAAACCAAAAAGGGGCAACCCTCTTGGAATACTTCCCGTCGTAGCACGAGTGGTTTTTTTTTTGTGCTGAGGCCAGGGTTGGGGGCCAAAGGTTCAAGGGTGAACAAGGGTGGGTGAAAAAAAAATCCGTAGAAAAATCCGTTTACGAAATACGAAGGCAAAAAGCAAAAAAGGGGGGGTTTGGGAAAAGAATAGAGAATGAAGAAGGCAAACGCTCAACAAGTTGGTATCATTTGTAAAGAGCTCGTTGGCGTTTTGCTTGGGAGTAGTCGGGTAAACCCCAAACCCCCTAGCAAGAAAATGTAAAGATGTGGGGAATTGACGATGGAATACAAGACGATGGGAGCTTGTGAACCTATCTTACATTTCAAGTGAGAGTAAGTGGATGTGAGTGTGTAATTTTTTTTTTTTTGAGGGGTTGGTGGTTTGAGAAGTCTGGCTTTCACCATAGTCATCAATCCACCTCTTGGGCTGTTTTAAGTGAATTTCAATCAATTTCCCGCGCTTTTTTATGAACAACCCCAAAGCTATGGTGATGAAATTGGAAAAGATCTATGTTTACAAGTATTCTATTCTAGAGTTTAGTCCTACAATCCAATTCAGTTTTTTGTTGGATGGAAGTCAATTAAAAGGAATAAAATTCAAGGCCGTTGGAAGATCGAAAATTTGAAAAAAATCAAGGAAAAGGATTTTAATTTTCGATTATGTAACTAGCTAAAATGATATTCGAACAACAAAAACTACTGGCGCTTTTGCGGCTGATACTTAAAGTAACGTTTATATTTTCGAAAGATTACCGAATACATTTGCGAATGAATCAATCTGTTAGAAGACTTCTCTTTGCTTTGATTCAGAAAATAAGTAAATGCAGAATATTTCATTTAAATTCTTCATTTTCAAAAACGCATGAAAATTTTAAGATAATTTACGTAAATAAGTATCAATAACAAAACCTATTATCTTGACATAATTGAACAATCTAAACCTTTAAGAACTACTGACCTTACAATTTAATAATTTTAGACTGCGGTTTCGAACAAATTTGCAATTTCGAATGGACATTTGCAAGTGTGTGAAGTAACTTCTTTAAAACTTCGAAAGATCTTCGAAAAGAGTTACGATTGAGATCGTAATTTTAAATGATTTTTTTAAACGTGAAAAGCCCGTGAAAAACCTGTGCAACTAGCGCATGAAAAACTAAAATAATTTACAGCTTTAAGAGATCTCCGAAAAGTACTTCAAATGCTTTTGTAATTTCGAATGTTTAATTCTAAACTTGGGAAGTGTTCAAAAATGCTCTATAAATATCACAGTAGCGAGAGGTATTTAAAAATATAATTAAAAAAAAACTAATGCATAAAGAGCTAAAATAATTTACAATTTTAAGAGATCTCCGAAAAGTGTTCCAAATGCTTTTATATTCGGAAATTATCTACGAAAAGCACATGAACTTCTGGCATTCAGAGTATAATTTTTAAAATTGAATTATCTTCGAAAGTAGTTCAGATTGCCTTTCTAATTTCGAATAATGGCTTACACGTGAACTCCTTTGAAATTTCGACGTGGGAGTGTTCGAAAATCCCCTATAAAAAGCCCAGTAGCGACAGATATTCAGACCATAATTTTTAATTTGAAATTTTAATTGTGTTCGAATTGAATTCGGAATGCCTTGTCAATTTCGAATAGGGATTTGCATTTGAATACCTTTGCAATTTTGACGTAAAGAGTGTTCGAAAATATTCCATAAATATCCCAGTAGCCACAGATATTCAGACTGTAATTTTGAACACTGAATTATCTTCGAAAAGAGTTCCGAATGTCTTCTGTGGGTGGTCATTCCCAGTCTGACCACCTTCATGTGCACATCGTCCATAAATGTAAAAGTGATAGTGAATTCCCTGACACCGTTTTCCCACCAATTTTCATACCTGAGGAAGGAGCCATTCAGCTCCGAAACGTTGGCTAGAAAATAAAGGAGGAGAAGAACCATGTCGAAATTCCGTGTTTTCTCTATTGCATCAAGTTATCGGCCGGATTCCATATACTAAATTATCTTCGAAAATAGTTCCGAATGCCTTTATTCAATTTCGAACAGCGGTTTACAACTGTAGGCAATATTAATAAAGTCTGTACAACCAACAGAGAAGTGATTGATTCTCAGTGTATAATTTGTGATTTCGAAAACTGTTCGAAAAGACTTCCGATCCGAATGCTACTTTAATTCCGAATGGTCTTTTACATATTGATCACAATACCTTCGTAATTTCGAAAAATCTTTTGTAAAGGTAAGGAGTATTTTAAATGTAATGCGGTTAAACTAGAATTTGTAACTTCGAAAGATCTTCAAAATGAACTTCGAATTGTAATTTCGAAAGGGTATTTCTGGGTTCTAGGAAATACAGTCGGTTACTCTATTGTGGTTTGTACATTGATGTGCCCGACGATGTGAAAGACATCCCTGGCTGATTATTTCCACCTCCATGAATGAATGTGTCTGATGGGGTAAGGAAGGATTTGACGATGAGTGAAGGAATTCTCAGGGCAAACTGAAGAGACACTTAGGATGACTGACAGCATCACTGACATTGACAAGTTTATTGTCTGCTAAAATGTTATGTTTGTGTTTGCAATCCTTCGAGCTGGGCTCTTTTTTTCGAACTGGTGTACAACTCTAAAAATGAAGAAGTGGAGGATGCCACAAAAGACCACGAGGAAGAGGGTGAGGAAAATGAAGACGAAGAGATTGAGAGAGAATTGTGTGAGTGACATCTGAATCAGTTGTTTCAATCAGTCGCTTTTCGTCACGACCAGACAGTCGTACACAATTTTTCCGCTGTGGCATTTTACTCGTTTCCTTGCACCCAATGCCTCAACTCTTGTACTAAATGGCGAGACAAGAATATAATGCTGTTGTCTAACAATGCCACAGAAAAAGGGGTGTTCCCCCCACGTATCATCCCAAAACCCCAGATGACAATATGCGTGGTTTTTTGGGGTGTTTGTCAGACACAGAAAAGAGGGATGAATGGCAGGGGTATGTCAAGAACAGGAGAATTAATTGATAACGAAATCATCATTTTATTATTAAGATTCCCCAAAATGATTGATGCATGTCAAGATTACGGAGGAAAATGCTCATGAATCCTGATGATCTCTATTCAAAAGTTGAGTGAAAGGGGGAATATGGGATTCACACCCTTCATCAGCCATTCCCTTCAGCACACAACCACCAGTGACAAATGATGAGGCATCAAAATGCAGATCTTGCAGTGATAACTCTGAAGGTTCATCCTGACAGCATGTCAATTAATTGTTCTCAAGTTTCCCTCAAACCTCAACTCATCGTGGCCCATGAATGATTTTAGCAAAACCAATTCAAGGGGTAACCCTATTGAGTCCTTGTTTAGGAGACTTCATCCCAAATTTTCAATTCGGTGCAAGTAATGCCAGGTGGATGATGTTTTTGTACCTAGGTAAATACCAGACAACTATTAATCTACTTCCCAACTTGCAGTTTCTCTATTAAAGTTCTTTCATAAACCATCAGAAGTTAGGGTGAATCAAAATCTTTTAATAAGAAAATCAAACGTTAGAGATTCCCTCTAAAGGGCGCAGTATATTCAACGCTTGCAGAATTCCATTCACAGAATAAAGTGATCTTCAGACTAGAGGCGTAACCCAGTTCCCAAAGGTCTCATACTAAATGCCAAAAAAAATTATTTGTTCTTTCAAAATCGATCATTTTGCTCTTAATATTCAATTTTAAGTCAAAATTTTTGAAAATATACAGAGTCATAAGAAATTAGCCCACGTAATCCATATGGCGAAGCCTTAGGTCCGATGCCCATATAATAATACCACAAATAAGATATATATCGAATACATAATTAAAATAAAGAATCTCAGCTAATTGTTTATTAGAAGTTAAGCAAATCGTATCAAAAAAGTTGAAATTTCAATAGATAGATAGGAATAAAATTGTTAAATCCAGTGCCACATTTTTTTAAAATACATGTTGCGAAATTCGAAATTATTTATTCCGGATAAATAAATTTTATTTTTGTTCTCGACTATCTGAATGAGAATAAGGCTTTTGGTAAAATTTTCTGCACAAAAATCATTGATTTCCTAAATTTATTACACGCTTGAAGCTTGAATTTGCCCTACGCTTATTATTTATTCCGAATAAATAAATTTTATTTTTGAAACTATCTTTAAAAAAAATATTGGCAAAATTTTCTGCACAAAAATCATTCATTTCCTAAAATTATTACACGCCTGAAGTTTGAAAATGCCCTATGCTTATTATTTATTCCTGATAAATAAATTTTATTTTTGTTACTATCTTTAAAAATAAATAAAAATATTGGTAAAATTTTCTGCACGAAAATCATTCACTTCCTAGAATAATGTTAGACGCCTGAAGCTTGAAATTTCCCTACGCTTTTTATATATTCCGAATAAATAAATTTAATTTTTTTAACTGACTATCTTTAAAGAAAATAAAAGTATTGGGAAATTTTTCTGCACAAAAATCATTCATTTCCTAAAATTATTTCACGCCTGAATCTTGAAATTGCCCTACGCTTTTTATTTATTCCGGATAAATAAATTTTATTTTTGTAACTATCTTTAAAAAAAAATAAAAATATTGGTAAAATTTTCTGTACAAAAATCATTCAGTTTCCAAAATTATTACATGCCTGAAGCTTGAAATTACCCTACGCTTCTCCTAGTAAAACTTTTTATTATTCAAAAGAATCATTATTCGAATTCTTAAAACAGTAAGATTCTACAATTTTTATTCAACTTTAGATTTTGAATTTTTAAATAAAATATGCAAGTATTTTACTTTTGCTTTGAGGCAAGCTTATCAAAAGCATCTACCGCCGTCTATCGATAATCTACAATTAGAGAAAATTTCACATAAACCTATTTTGATTCTGAATTTATTGAACACTGAATTTGACAAATATGGTACTGCAATGTATCACAAGTAATCTTTCGAAATATGAAAAACCAATTGAAACTCTAATGAAAGGTTATTCGGAAGTCTAAAACGATTTTTCATATTTTCAATATTGTTGCGAAAAGACCGAAAGAAATAGATGACCCCAGAAACAATTGAGTAAACCAGAATTTTTTCCAATTAATTTTATTTTTAGCAGTGTTTTTTTTCTAATTTATTCAAAAATAATAATAATGGTAATACAGCAATAAACAGTGGAACTAGGCCTTCCCGCAAGAGAAAATCAGAACATGCATTTTTTAACAGGGAAGGGGGTTGCTAATCATATGCCCTAAGGTCAGCGAACCTCACTGCATGCAATTCGACTATATTTAGTGCAAGCAATACTCAAGCAATAGGTGATTTTACTTAAGCTCGAAATATTTCATAAGAGCACAATAAACGAGTTACTTTATGGCTGGTATATGTAGCTCCCATGAAGTATACGGGTAATTGTAAAATGCTCGATAGAGCGGCACTTGTGCTCTACTGAACACTATACAGCATCTCCTATAAAGGGTACAGCAGAAAATACATTCCCAACAAAATTTTTGACAGACATTTCAGGTGACCTTTACCAATTGCTATCTATTCTGCTTCATCGATTCGAAAATTGTTCGAAGATTCTTGCAGAATCTGAAATTTTGAAATTGCAAGTAATTTCGGAATATATTAAAACAAGTAATTTGAAACTAATTCCCATTTTTGTTTTTAAAAGGCATTGAATAAACGAGCAGTAAAAAGTCAAATTTGGTCAGCAAAAAATCGAAATGATCAGTAAAAAAATTGTCAGTAAAAAATGAAAAAGGGCAGTAAAAAGTTTAAAAAGATCAGTAAAAAATTAAAAAAGAGTAGTACTTTATTAAAAGCGGTCAGTAAAAAATGAAAAGTGGTCAGCAAAAAATGAAACATGATCAGTAAAAAATTAAAAATGATCAGTAAAAAATAAAACATGATCAGTAAAAAGTAAAAGATGATCAGCAAAAAATAAAAAGTGGTCAGTAAAAAATAAAAAATGGTCAGTAAAAAATTAAAAATGAGCAGTCAAAATATTAAATTTGGTCAGCAAATTAGAATCGTTTTGCATCGATTTATAAATCACTCAAAAGAGTGCCCGAAACACACCACCACGATATAAATTCCGAGAAATAAATAATAAAGCAAATTGTCCCTTTTCAGTTATTTACAATATAAGAAACAAGAATTGATTTCGATTTGTGTTTTTATTTTAAAACAAAAGTCCATTAAAATTTTGGTAAAAAAGAAGGATTTAGGAGAAAATACTCTCCCTTCAAACGTTCGCCTTCGAATATTGTGAATTTTCTTTAAGTTTTCCTAAGAGCCTTAAACATTTCTATAAAATAATAGTTAGCTTATTATCAATTATTGATAATTATGTGACAATCATGTGGAAATATATTAGGAAAAGCAAGAGAAATTCACATTATTCGAAGGCATGAACGTTCGAAGAAAGAGTACTTTCCCTTAGATTTCCCAAAAACATAATGAACTAGTTCAAGAATATCATGAAGTGTCAAAATTTTGCGATTTCGAAGGATTGTCGAACAAACTTTTGAATGCAAGGGGTAACTCATTTCCATTTTTTCTGACAAGGGTTTCTGGTTTCTCGAGTTTCGCGATGCAATTTTTGGGTTTCTCGGATTTCGCGATGCAGACAGTGGGTTTCTCGGGTTTCGCGAAGCGTTTCTCGGACAATTGACGAGGGTTTCTCAATATGAGTTACCCCTTGTTTGAATGGCTTTAAATATTCGAATTTCGATTAGTTTTACTTATACAAGTCGAAATTTTTATAAGCCATTTAACTCAAAAATCGATTTAAGTGATAAGAACTTTTTAACACTTTTCACAGTCAAGCATTAATCTTTGAAAAATGAAAAACAAAGAAAAAATCTAGCCAAGGGTGAGATATTGTTGGAAAAATAAGAACATTACCTTCCCCCTTGACGAAAATCTGTTAATTTTGCTGTAAAGAGTAATTTTTTCAAATTCAAAAAAATATTCTTTTTAACAGAAATGAAACGTTTTTCTTTATTTTCTTCACATTCACACCATATTTTTTCTAAGAATGTCTCGTAGCAATTTATCGAGGGAATACATATTGCCCCATCCTACATGAAGGATTCAATCCCACAATATTAAGCTTATGTGACATTTGTGACGTTCTAATAGAGCTGGAGGAAAGTTTGAAATGTTTCATCAGGAGCATCAAACTAATACGCAAGTAGATAGATAGATATATAGAGGAAAGTCTCCTGAGGGGGTAGAGTTGTGCAATAGTTGGAAGTTGAAACGGCAGATAGTTTGATGGCAGGAAAGGTTTGCTCGGACACCAAATGACGAAGGAGACAAGGATGAAGACATAAAACAGTGACAACAATTTTGAGTTATCCCGTCGAAAATTGGGTGATGTGTGTGCTCAAGACACTGATGAGAGAAGTTTTGTCCTCGACTCAACCCGAGTCCTTTTCTTCCTCCTGTCGCAGTGGAAGAAAAGACTCCATCATATGCGGGACCAAATGAAGATGCCATGTTATTGGGAATATGAAAAGGACGACTGAGGGGTAGGACAAATGAACGTCATCAAAATAAATAGTTTCATCAGAGTGCCGAGGAGATATGACACAATGGTGATAACCTGATGGTAGGGGGCTATTCCATCCGCTGTGGTGACGAAACAAATTAGGGATGCCACTCTTGATAAATACGAATTAGCCCCACAGGCAGATGCTCATGCTTCTCATCACTTTGGGCGGGTGGATTTAAATACCCCAGCCCAAATTGTTGGATAACACACAGAAGAATCAGGAACAAGACGAACTTCAATTTTTTTTTTCTAAAGATCTTGAGCCTCTTGCTTGACGAAAGAATTCTTAGTCACCCCTTGCGTAGGGCTTTGTTCCAAATTGAAGGACTTGTTTGAGAATCTTCTGGGTTTCTCCATCTAACAGAATATTAGGCTCATCAAGGAAGCCGATCACATCGTGAAATGATGAGGATGACGTCTTGGTCTGAAATCTTCATCCCCTATATCTCTAACCCCTCACACTAATGACCTCTCATTTGTTCCCCGGGCGCGAGACGTAAAAGATTCCCCTTTTCGAACGCGACATGATAGAAAGTTCACCCTGTCGACAACTCCGAGTATTGTGCCAATTGAGACCGATTGAAGGGATGAAAGACAACCCCGGCACATGTGAAAGCCGGTGAGATGGATGAACGAGAGAAATTTATCTTGGCGCATTTCCACATCATCTGAAGAATCCACCCAACCATTAGGTGTTCCAAACGTGGTCAGATCAAGACACTTCCACCTACCCATCCCCCTCCTCCCCCAAAAACCACCTATCCCATTCCTAGTCAACAGGGTGGAAGATGAAATAGCAGCAGCAGCAATGAAAAGCACACGTTGGGTATATTTACGAAAGCAATCTACCCTGAACTGACTCCTAATTAAATGCTGACCAAAGAAAAGCATCTTGCGATGAACGTGATTAAAGTCAACATCTTGTACGTTTTGTGGGGTCGTCCCTGGTACACAACATGATGACATTGGTGGCCGAGGTGTGGGATGAATGTGGAAACTTTTCGATAAAAATATCAAATGCGAAAAGGAAAAACTTTTCCCATCTCACACCCCAATCCATTCTCATTTTCGACCTCCTCACTTCTGTCTTTTCCCTCAGCACTGGGACAAGCTCTGAGATGAAGTCATCAGAATTTTTCGTCCTATATTCCACTGGAGTTCCCCTCGGAAAATTGCAAGTTAATTTTCGAACCGAGCTGGATTGATGAAAGCAGGGGGTTTCTTGCTAAATTAGATTCTAAAAGGAGTTTGCTCAGTTATAAGAGGCTCTAAACTAGTTGAGTTTAGTATGAGGAGTATGGGCTTCAGATTAGAGGTCAATACCTAATCTAGGGCGAAGTGGGGCATTTTGAAAGGGAATTAAGGCTTATGACAAATTAATTAAACTTCACAATTGGTTTTTTGAACAGAATTTTTTCATTGCAAAGTCCCCGTCAAATTATCACTCTACACGCAGATTTCCCTCGGCAGTTTTAAAATTGTAACGGTAAAACGTTCAGAAAAATTCTGCTGATTTTCTGCAGAAAAACTCTGTAGAGAATCTACAGAAAAACTGCAGAAAAGCTTCAGCATTCTTGTTCGAATTCGTCAGATTTTTTCTAATCGTCACCACGCCACGCCGCCGTGTCAAGAGACGCAGGAAAAAAGGTGCCTCAGGTGAGATATTATAAAAGTGATATAAAATTTTGTGTTTTTAAGTGTTTGTAATGGCAGTGAATTGTGTAGAAGTGTGATTGTGAAATCCTGATTGTGTAGAAGTGTTGTGAAAGAATCTGTAGTAAATGTCTGGGGGTGCATCTATTCACCTTGAGACACCCAATCGGTCATCCCCACATAATTGTCCATCCACTCACCACAAACACCTTCAGGCACGCAAGATGATCATCCCCAGACAAACATCCCCTCACAATTGTGCATTTACTCGCCACAAACTCCTTCAGACACGGAAGATGATAATCCCTTGTCGGGGGACAAGCATAACCTCACAATTGCGCATCCAATCACCATAAATACCTTCAGAAGCGCAAGATAATCATCCCCAGAGAAACATCTCCACACAATTGTCCATCCACTCACCACAAACACCTTCAGACATGCAAGATGATCATCCCCAGACAAACATCCATGCACCCATTCATCTAGCACCTTCAGACACTCAAAATGATCATCCCCAGACAAACATCCCCTCACAATTGTGCATTTACTCGCCACAAACTCCTTCAGACACGGAAGATGATAATCCCTTGTCGGGGGACAAGCATAACCTCACAATTGCGCATCCAATCACCATAAATACCTTCAGATACGCAAGATGATCATCCCCAGACAAACATCTCCACACAATTGTCCATCCACTCACCACAAACACCTTCAGGCACGCAAGATGATCATCCCCAGACAAACATCCCCTCACAATTGTGCATTTACTCGCCACAAACTCCTTCAGACACGGAAGATGATAATCCCTTGTCGGGGGACAAGCATAACCTCACAATTGCGCATCCAATCACCATAAATACCTTCAGATACGCAAGATGATCATCCCCAGACAAACATCTCCACACAATTGTCCATCCACTCACCACAAACACCTTCAGGCACGCAAGATGATCATCCCCAGACAAACATCCCCTCACAATTGTGCATTTACTCGCCACAAACTCCTTCAGACACGGAAGATGATAATCCCTTGTCGAGGGACAAGCATCCCCACACAATTGCGTATCCGTTCACCATAAATACCTTCAGAAGCGCAAGATAATCATCCCCAGACAAGGGATGATCATCTTGAGTGTCTGAAGTTGTTTGTGGTGAGTGAATGCAGACGAACGGGAATGTCTGGGATGATCAGTGATCATCCTGTGTGGTTGAATGTAGAACTGACGAGGTTTAAGAACATTTGTCTTGTTATTGCGAGATGCGTAATTATTTGCGATATATTTTTCCTTCAAGGTCCCAACCCAACGTAGCCGAGTTTCGTTCGACACAAGAGATAAGTATTCGCTTTTTGTCTGAAATTTAAGAGTTAAAAATGAGTGAGAGGTATTTTGGAGTGAGTAAGAGTTCATATTTTCGATTGGTAAATGAATGCTTGGAGGGTGTATTAGACGAAACTGAGAGTGATAATGAGGAGATGATGGGCGCAAGGGCATTGCCTGTTTTCGAAGATTATGGTGAAGTTCAGGACGTCATGAATGTGAACTTTGAGAATGAAATTGAGCAAATTGAGGATGATTTTGAAACAAATGTTGAGAGCTTGGAAATTGAAGAAGTGGAGGATGAAGTGGAGAGTGATGTAGAGGATGAAGTGGATAGTGATGTAGAGAATGAAGTGGAGAGTGATGTGGAGGATGAAGAGGATCGTGTATGTGAAGATGAAAGTAAATTATTGAAAGATTTGCGCCACTTGGTCATAAGTGAGAATTGTACGGTATCCTTCACCAATAAGATTTTGAATGTGCTGAGAGATAATGGCCATAAGGAATTGCCCAAGACGAGGGCAACGCTCGTGCACACCCCTCGATCCCAATTAAATCTTCGTAATTGCCCTCCAGGTGATTACTTCCATTTTGGAATTGAAGAATCTCTTCTTCAATTTCCAGAAAATTCTTATCCCGCAAGTGCAGAGTGTATTATGTTGGACATTGGAATAGATGGATTGCCATTGTCCCGAAGTTCAACTTTGTGTTTGTGGCCAATTTTGGCATCGTTTTCAAATGTAAAAGAAGTTACCCCATTCGTAGTTGGGGCGTATGCTGGTTATGGCAAACCCTTCAATGTTGATTGTTTTATGAAAGATTTTGTGGAAGAAGTGAATGATTTGCATAGGCAGGGGGGAGTATATGTGACAAAAAAGAGGATTTTCAAGCCATTCAAAATTGAAAAATTTATTTTCGATTCGCCAGCTAGGGCTTTTGTAACAAACTGTTACTATCACAATTCACCAACAAAAGGATGCCCAAAGTGTGACTTGAGTATTTTCATCAGCGCGGATGGAAAAAAACCAAAAAACTATGCGACTGAAATTGGCCTTCTCAGAACGGATGAGTCGTTTAGATTGAGGAGGGATTCTCACCATCATTCCCCATTTCCTACAGGCCTAGAGAGATGTGAAACCGTTCGAATGATTTCAGATGTTGTACTGGATCCAATGCACGTATGTGATCTTGGTGTTATGAAAAGAGTATTAAAGTATGTATATTTGGAGTCTTGTGTGAATTTTCGAATGTCTCCAGAGAAGAAACGTGAATTCTCAAACTTCTACAAATCCTTAAGCTCATTTATACCGGAGGATTTTGCTCGCAAACCTCGGTCTTTCGATGATATTAAAAATTTTAAAGCAAATGAGTGCCGGCTCATAAATTCATATACAGGAGTGCTTCTCTTCCAGAAGTTCTTACCTCTTGATTTTTTTTACCATTTTTTGCACTTCTATTGTGCTTTGAGGTTACTATCTGCTGAACCCTTAACCTCAAGTAATGTTGACTTTGCAGAACAGCTTCTATCGAGTTTTGTTCAAGATTTTCCACATTTCTATGGTGAGAACAGCGTACATTTTAATGTACATGCTCTACTCCACTTGAGTGACTGCGCCAGACTCCACGGAAATCTCACCAATTTTTCCGCTTATAAATTTGAAAACCACTTGCAAGAGCTTAAAAAACTTGTAAAGCGCAAATCAAAAGTCCTTCAGCAACTTTTTAACAGAGCTGCCGAGGAGAAGAAATTGTTGAATTCTGAGGATTGCACGGCTCCCAAATTCTCGAATCGAATGAAGTGTAAATATTTTGGTGCTGGATTTGGTTACAAAACATGCGAATTTAACCATATCCTTTTCAGTATGAATGATTGTGATCAGTTTTGCTTGATTGATCGAGAAATTCCGGTATGCATTTTAGGATTTTTGAAGATGAATGACACGGACGGAGTGGCTGTTCGCAGATATGTAAATCCCCAACCGTTCTTCGACTTTCCATTAAATTCAATTGATATCGGAGTAATGCTTGTCAGTGAATTAAACGAGGAAGTCGAATTCTTTGCTTTGGAAAAAATTTCACATAAATTAATGCGACTTCCTTTTAATACATCATACGTTTTAATATCAATATTGCATAAGTATACTCTTTAAAATATGATTAATAAAGTAAAAAAAGAACAAAATCAAATAAAATTCGTTGAGTTGGGGAAGTGCCTAAAATTTTGGACAGAGTACTTATAACCATCAATGTTCTAACTTCAAAGTGAAATATTTTCAATATTGATTGATCTTTTATGTTACACTCCTTTATGCAGAGTTATTTAGAAATTTGACAAGCTGTTTAACGTCTTTGTTTTTTTACTAAAATTAGTCTTAATACGTTAAAGGTTAAAAAATTAACTAATATGTAGAGATCAATTTGACTGTAATTTTGGACAATTTACTTATAATTTTGGACAGCCAATCCGTCTCATGCTCATTCATTCTGCAACACGATTTTTGGCACACGGATCTCACAGAACATCCCGAGTCGATATCATCATCAGTTTATTGAGAAAATGAGATTTTTGACAAAAATTTGCAAGATTTCGTGTTTTTTGAAAATGACTAAAATCAAAAAATAAGGCATTTAAGGGTATCGGAGCTAAATGTCTTCTATAGCAAAAATGTAGTCCTAAGTGGTATCTATTGTGTGCTGAAGAGATTATATTAATATTTAATTTAGTTTAGTTTATATGATTTTTCAAAGTTCTTTTCTAAGGCGATTTTTTGAGAATTTTTGGTTATACTTGGCTTTTTCGCCCCAAGGATTTTTTTTTTACAAAAAATATGTAATAATCAAAGTTGAAGCACAACTAATTACCTTTCCAACAAACCTAAATTTTTGAAGTTGTGTTCTCTAGAACCCGAGATATAACGGATAATATAAGGCAAAACAGAGAAAATATAAAAAAAAATAATAATTAAAGAAAATTGTGACGTATAGGAGAAAAACCAAAAGCAGATTCTTGATCAGGGGACTCGATTCTACCAAACGTACCATGTGAGATCCGTTTGCTAAAAAAAAGTTGTCAATTTGTTGCATAGTGTTATACTCCATTTCAAGTACCTATATTACCACATCTTCTTCCTGTCTCTAAAAAGGAACTGGATATCTAAGTACGCGCGGACTCACGCATTGTTGAAAATGGCTGGACTACAAATGTTAGTAGATATAAAAGGTAAAGTAAACACGATGAAAAATTATAATTAAATTGAAAAAAAAATTAAAATAATAAGGACAGATAAAGTAGAAATCCTCAAATTTGAACAATGTTTTTTTAAAAAACGTAGCGGAATTCATGTAAAGTTCATTTTCCCTAGATTAAGAAAACTAACTTTGGAGAATTGAACAATATAATTCTTTGTTAAATAGATGGAATTTGTTGATGAAATTTTTAATTACGACAACCTAAAATTTTACACTTTGAACGGTCATTCATATTTGAGAAGTTCAAATTTGACTGTAATTTTATTTGCAGATTTGATATCGACTCTGATTAAAAAGCAAGACGAAAGTGATAAAAAATTGGATGAGGTGCAAAAAATTGTTTTGGAGATAGGTAATAAGGTCTCCCAATGCGCAACTAAGATGAAAGAGTTGTCCGTGAAGCAGGCACGCTTGGAGGCAGCCACAAAGCTTATTTATGGGAAAATTGCCGATACGGTGTACATTTTTCCCATAAATAGTTTGGAGGCTTTTTTCCAACTGGAAAAGGAAGTCGTGGAAGATGGAACACGCCGGGCAACAGTCGTGAGTTTTTTGTTGTTGTTAAACTTATTTTGAAAACATTAACCTTATATTGCATTAAAAAATTTATTACTGCAAAATAAAAATAAATAAACAAATTATTTAATTAATAAAAATAAAGAAATAAAAAGTAAATAAATAAATAAATAAAATAAATAAATTCAATAAATTAATAAAAATAAATTTAAAAAAACGCTGAGACTTCTAGCTTACATTTCTTAATATCTTTTTCAGGAAGCTGAATTAAGGAAAATTATTCGCCAAAATGATGAATTTTGGTTGGAAAAGGTGATAGAGGTTGAGCTGCTAAATGAGTTCACCGTGCAGAAAATTATAGGAAAACATTCGCTCTTAGACTCCGCTGTGATAAAATATTCAATGAGTGAGTATTTAATTGCAATACAATTATTTATTGTTAATTTTTTTGGTAATCCAAAAAAATTAACATTCATATTCATCGATGCGAGAATTTGAAAATTGCTCATTTTTAATCTTAAATATGAGACGCTCAGAGCAAAAGTGGTATCTTTTGTATGCATTTCCCAATTAAAACGGACCACTTTTGCTCTGAGCGACTCATATATACTATAATAGCAAGTAGCTGGAAATATGCAAAAAACATTCGAGATTCCTACAGCCTGGACCTTTGTGATTATGTACAAACTTTAGAAAAAATTGTCAGGGAAAAATAATTTTCTCTAATCTAATCTAATCTTTATGTATTTGAGTTTGTTAGGAAATTACTGAAATCATTTGCTAGGTTCTTGTAATATCAAGATTTGTCTTTGCAAAAAATTGGCGAGAAAATTAATTAGAATTGCTTTTAAAACATGCAAAGGAGTTTTTTGCAATATATTTCATAGAAATCAATTGACAAAAATCTAATTTTTATCTGATCTTGATGAGTTTTTGGCAAATTTGGGAAACCAAAACATTTCGTAGAAAATATTCATAGTGAATTCAATATGATTTTGCTGATCTTTTTCAGAATGGTTAAAGTGCTCAAACTCAGCGCTGTCAATCCAGTTGCGGAAACTGAAGGACAGGAATTACAAGAGGCAGAAACACGTAAAGAGGAAGGAACAGGAGGGCGAGGAAGTAGGGGAGGTGATGGACATGGCGAAGCAGTCTTCAGCAGTCGTCAACGAAGAAATAACGGAGATGTTAGTCGGAGAGGTGAACTATGAATACTAATAAACTGCGTACCTTTATCATAAGATCACTTTGTAGAGCTAAAATTTTCTTTCTGTATTCGTTTTATTTATAATTTTTCTGCAAAACACTTTTACTTGAATTATTTACATGACCTTATAGTAATGGTACGCACTTTATGATGAATCTAAAAATTACACAGCTGAAAATTATTGGCTTCGGAGGCTGAGCACCAACACTAAGACGGCGGTAGACGCAGTATTATGTATTTACAATTATTTTGAATTATTATTATGTACAATTAAATGGGAAATAAAATAATTCAGTAAAAAAAAAATAAAATTTTGTAGTTCTAACGGTTTTAATTTAAAAAAGCAGTAACGAAAAATATTTGAAATTCTGCTGAAATTCTGTCGAAATATTCGGCAGAATTTCAGCAGAAATCTGCCGAAATATTCTGACGAATTTTGTCCCAAGCCCAAATAAAATTCGTAAGAATATCTACAGAATTTATCTGCAGATATTCTGTAGAGGTGTAGATTTTCTCTACAGAAATCTTAAAGATATCTGCAGAGATTATTTGACGGGTCCTGTTACATTTCATAATTTGAGAAAAAAGCTCAATTTAAAGGTACCCAAATTCCAAGGTACCCGACTCCCCCTACTGGTTCAGACAAGAAGCGGACTGTGAAAGTTCCAAAGGGGTATGAAAAGAAAATGTGATAAACATTATTTACAAAATATGTCTCTCAAGGGTTTTACTAGGGGACTATGGGGTACCTTTCAATTGGTTCAGCTATTGTTAAATGAAACTGGAAACTGGACCTTTGGGGGAAGTGGGGCACCTTTGAAATTGGTGTTTTTTACCTATTTTTAAATAAAATTGAGCCTTATTATGATATGATTTAGCTACATAAACAAATTGAGAATCTAAATTATATCACGTTAAGGCTAAATTTTATTTAAAAATTGGTAAAAAATGCTAATTTCAAAGGTGCCCCACTTTCAAAGGTGTCCCACTTCCCCCTACCAAGATATTACTTAGTTCCACAAACAATTTGTGAATCTGAAATACATCATGATAAGACTAATATCCATTTAAAATACGATAAGAATCCTAATTAAAAACCTACCACAATCCAAAGATGTCCTATTTCCCCTAGGGTAATTTTTTAAAAGCTAGAAACAGAATTTATTGCTGGTTTACTTGATAATTCCTCATTATTAAATATTAACTATCAATTAAACGATCGAACACAATTCAAAAAACTTCAGTTCAAGGAATTCTGTAATTCTAAAATTAAGAAAAACTTCTTGATTTAGGTGTTTTATTTATTTATTTTTTTTAATAATATATTGATTTTCAATTGAACAATTTCGTTTCTTAATTTTTAACAGATACAACATGATGGAAATCACTCTTGAAGTAAATATTTGTAAAGGTACTAAATCAAATTGGTCAAAATTTTTTGAATGCAATAAGACAGCTTATTGATAGATTTTTAAACTTATTAAACTTGTTAAAATGGCAGAGCTCTTTTTTTAGAGTATGAAGAAAGATCTGTTTAGGCAAGAGTTTCCTACTAAAAATTCTGCCAAGGCTGAGATATGATCTTTTGTCTTTTTTTTTTGTAATATTTTGAACTAGTTCAGGAATATGTAATCACGAGATTTAAATCAATTTTTGCTTTATAAAAAAAATAAAATTATACTAATAAAGATTTTTTTTACAATGAGTTTATAGTTTACAATTTATTTATATTTCTTTTTCTTTAATTCTGAATTTTATGCTTAAACTTAAACCTGTTTTTCATGTTCGCAATATTACGATTTTTGATTCTATATTTTTGTTTTTATAAACATAATTTAATTACTGTAGCCTTTAAGGTTTTACTTTTTTTGCAAATATCTTTGTTTTCTTGTGATAACTATTGCTTTTCAAGATAAAATCGATAGGTTTAACATTTATTTTATTAAGGATTTGCCATTACCATTTTCTGTTGCTATTTTGTACTAAAGCTGATACAATAAAATTTGAACCTAATCTAATAAATTAAAATGTTATAAACAATTATAATTAAGTAATAAAGCAAACAAGAATTAAAGAAAAACATTCTTCTAAAGCTTCTAAAGAGTTCAAAAGATTGTTGCTTTGTACTTTCTAAAGGAAAATGTGATAGAATTTGTTACAACAAAACAAAAATTGAATTGTGTTGTTGTAACAAATTGAATTGTGAAAGCTAAAATTAACCAAATGTAGTCAATTTTAAACACAGCCAATAAAATTATAAAATAACAACCATTTTCTTTTTTAAAATATTTATTTTTTTAAATTTTGAAAGAGTTCTGCTTAAATGATCTTTAATTTTCTTTGCCATTTCTGTGCCATAAAATCTCATAAGAATTTCGAACAAAGAATTTGATTGGAAAGACCTATGGGGAGGTGAGGCTACTTTGAGCTCTAGAACTACATTAAATTAGGGGAAAGTGCGCTACTTTCGGACGACTGATCGCTTTTTAATTAATTTGACCAATTAGAATAATATTTTAATATCTAGTGTATTGTATCAAATTTCCTGAAATGATCCAAATGTCAAATTTATTAAAAGCATAGAAAAACTTGAGGTGTTCAAAGCTTCAGTCATCCGAAGATAGCACGCTTTCCCCTACGATTTTTTCGCATATCTCAAACTTAACGTAATGGAATTTAAATTTGAACAACAATGTTACAGCCAAATCGAATAATAACCGAATCATAGATACATAGTAATGCCCGGCTTCCTTGAGAAACCCGGACCTCAAATTAATCCATAATCCATCCTCCGAGTAGCACGAATTACAAGAGCTGCCAGACTCTCGGTACTGATTGTCTTTTAAGTTAAAAATACTAAGATAATAAGATATCTAAATCTTATATTAGTATTTTTAACTCAAAATACAATCGATATTTTATTATAAAGTCTTTTAGTAAAATTCTGGAATCATATGCACATATTAACCCATTCCTAACCATGGTATTATACATCATACGCAAATTGAGTGATTTTAGATAATTTATTTCTGGGCAATTTTTATTCAAATTGCTGTCGGGGATGGATTTTTAGTAACTTTAGTCCTTCAATAATTATGAAAAAATAGCCTGACAGAGATGGGAATACATTTTGTTGTTATTTTCTCGCTTCGCGGAAAGTCATGCAAAATTTTTGCTCAAAATGGCGGACGGAAAATTCGACATCCCGTCAAATTTGTTAAAATTTGCCTTCATGCTCTTTCCAGATTTTAATTCTGATTGCCAATTTCTTTTCTTGGATAGTTATTCTATCTAAAGCAATAGAGTTTGTAATGAATTAATGCACAGAATTTAAATTCAGTGACCGTTAAGACGTCTGTTTGAGAGAGGCTCACCGCGCCCCTATAATAGATTTTTTGTTCTTTTCAGAATAAACCATATATTAATCTATATGAAACTAATTCTAAATTATGAACATCCTATCTCAAGTATTTCTAGTACATTGACTGAATGGGTTAATCTCTCAATAATCCTGACTACAAATTTCAGAAGTGGGGTTCCCACATGGATCTTCAGTTTGTCTCCCAGTGCATTTACACTTCAATGGAACATTGAAGCTTTGTCAGAACAGTGCTAGATGCGCTGTATTTAACCCAGCTGAATCTCTAATTTTTTGCTAGATGTTAATTTACTTGCGTAACATAATATTTAGTTACTTTGCATAAATTACATGTTTTAGAAATCTGTAGAAATACATATGTATCACTATATATTTATACATTAGTGTTGCTCTCAACGCCTTCCACAGCTAAAGTGAAACTGAATCCAAGTCCAATTCTTCCCTTGGAGACTTCTTGTGATAAATTAGGAGTTTGTCTTCTTGCGCGGCAAATTCCTCATCCAACCGATCGCCCATCAAGAGAGCTCGATCATCGAACAAATATCGTGACTTTCCACACCATCTCCATCGATTCCAATTCCAAATGGGCAAGACATGAAGCAGACCTTGTGACACTGTCGCAAATAAACATTTCATGGCTCGTTCCTGGGAGATTTGTGAACAAGTTTGAGCATTTAGTAGTTTGGGATTAATAAATTTTCTTTTAAGAACCTCAACTTCTAACAACTTTGGATTTATGCACTAAGACTCGAAACATCATCGCAAATGTTTTTGGGGAGGCCCTTGCGATGGCCAAAGGAAGGATATTGGCAGGATTTATTCGTTTTTCCCTTCCTCCTGTTTCCACTCTGCCCCAAAAACTCTGACTCATTTGAAGGATAATCGTGGATTGTGTCTGGTGAGACAAATATATTGACTCTGGTCGGGAGGATGAAGCACTCAAATAAATCTTCCCTTTAGCTGAAACCCTTCGTCATTTCCGCTAAATTCTTCACACATATTCAAGATGGTGTTTTGGGACTTTTTTGCTATATGCTCTCAGCTCCCTGGGATGGAGATGAAAGCTCAATGAAGAAAATTGATGTAATCTCAAGCTTGGGATTTCTCATCAATTTAAGTGGTTGTGTGTGAGAGAGAGCTTTCAAAAATCTCACAAGTTGTGTGCCTCCAATATTTCCATATAATCACCCAAAGGCCTGAACACAATCATTCGGTTTGCATGATATTGATCAACTCCTAACCATGTCTTTGGCGATATATCGAGCATCTCATGCAGATTCCTCATGTGGCAGAGAACACAGGAGAGAAAAGTGGAATTAAATCTGTCTCCAGAGGAGTGGACATGTCCATGTAGTCATGTTAAGATGCTATCGAAGTGAATTTCAATGGAAATAAAACATTCTTACTAAAAGGGGTTTTGTCTTCACTCTTTCATCTCGATTTTCTTGTGCTCCCCCAGCCATCCGGGCGATTGATTTTGCAACAAAACATTCAATCCAGAAATTTCTCCATATAGAACATATCCCCCCCAAATTGATATTTGCATTTTGAGGAAAGAGAAACAGAAAAGGTGTCACAGGAAATAAAATCAGATCAAATGATGGCAGATTATAGCAACACTTTTTTTTCACATGCCATCATCGACCATACTCCCAATGCCCCCAGTACCCGGACTCTTTTTTTCTCCCTCGAGAGAATGTTTCTGTGGTGGAGATTATAGTTGGAGAATCCCAGTGGAAAATAAATTTGGAGCCACCTCCTGATTTATACGCTCAGACGGAGTCCTTCTTCTGCCATCAATACGTTAAAAATCGATCTGGGGAATAAATCTTCAGCAGATATTTACTAAGTATTGACATAATTCACGTTTGAAAGGGGGGAGGACGAGAGCCAGAGCTTTATTTATATAAAACAATATCGTATCGCCGGTGAATCTCATGGTACCATCCACTTGTTCAGCACACTGGAATTGACCAGAGAAGCACCCAGGGTTATATACATTTACAAAATAGCACCAAAGACAGGGTGAAGTTGGGTATTTCAATGGCCATCCACTTTGCCCACCACAAAATTTATACCATCAAGACCAAGAGGCATATACACTCAGATCTATTGCGTTTTCCCATTTTACTCGAGATCTTTATAGTTGAGATAAATAGAGACTGGTGGCTATTGTCTGAGATTTATGAATTTCCGTTAAAGCCGTTGAAAAATTCAAATTCAAAATTTTCATAATCTTAATTCTAATCTAATGAAACTAACTCCTAAAATTTTCTTATGGAAAACCGATTTGTTGGAGGGTATCCAAGAGTTCGAAGATCATATCTTCATATCTGCCCAAATGGAGTTCGGCTGATCCTTGAGAATATTTAAATAATATAATAATAATGCTGGCATAACATTCTATGAAGGAACTAGGCTTTCTCGTAAGGGGATTTCTAGATATAGGGTAAGGCCATTGACACACTTACGATCTAAGCCGAGAGACGTCTTAGTGGAAAATGATAGAAATATGGTTTAACTATTATTTCGAATATAATTACGCTAAGCCGTCTCTCGGCTAATTCTCAGGTCTGTCAAGGCCCTAAGTGTACCAAATTCCGGCCAACTTGTAATTCCGGCCACCCAGAATTTCTAGTCGAATTTCCAGAATTTTTATTTTTGCATACCCTAGAGATTATACAATGCAATAAAATTACAAAAAAATGTAGTTCCGATAAACGAGAAAATGTGAAAAAGACATTTAAAGTATTCCGGAAGGGCAGGGAACTATGATAATGAAGGTAGCTGAAATAGGCCACCAAAGCAATGTCTAAATGTTTATTCATTTCAAAATGTTGTAAGAATGATTTTAGAGAAAATGAAGTCTATAAACTGTCTACAAGCAACACCCCTTAAGAAGAAGTACTTAAAAAAAAACAATTTGTATTAAAAATATTACAGTTCAAACTTGAGACTTCGGTGCTTGCATTCAACCATGCCGAAATTCGGCATACTTACCCTACATTATTATTATTTATTATACGGGATGAGATTGTCAGTCTCATGTCTCGTAGAGTCAAGTACAGTGACGCTCACTGGATGCAATCCGAACTGCCAGAAAAATTTCCTGGTGACCTAAAGGGGATTCCGAACCTGGGACACTCGCATCATAGAGCAAGTGCTCTACCGCTTGACCCATTGTGTGTCTTCTTGAGAATATTTATTTTGTGAAATTTTGGAGTAAAGAAAATTTATGAAAAGGACCTCCAATCTATGATCGGGAACTCTAAGTGTTTGGCAATCTCTGATAAATCATTATTGCTAAATTTTGCGGGCTAAATATTCTTTAGGATCTTGATCTCTAACTTGATCTCTAACCGTTTGATCCTAATGCCTTAGACGCACTAACCGAGAGACGGCTTAATGTAATTATAATCAAAATAATGATTATATTACATTTCCATCAGTTTCTGACTAATCTGAAGTTTACCCAAATCATTATTTTGATTATAATTACCTTAAGCCGTCTTTCGGCTTAAGTCGTAAGTATGCCTAGGGCATAACCGTAGGTATAATTGAGATGAGAGATCATAAAAACCTCTCTACGAAATTCAAACAAAATTTACAAGATAAAAATCTTCGCTTGATGTAGTTCAATAAGGGAAACTGGGCAACTGGGGCACTATCGAACATTGGGTAGCTCTGAACATAGATTTTTGTTTCTAAACTACTTGGACTATGACGATCATTTCTTCAGTGGAGATGCATCCCTATAATATCTATGAATTCATACAGGTCTCATCCTCTGAAGTCTAATATCTAATTAACCCTCTAACAGTATGTTCTTTAATATGAAAAAAGTAGTTAAATCATTTTGTCTAGGGTAATTAATGGTCCAATAAACTCAAAAAAAAAAACCATCCGTTCATCATTATCTCTTTTCGTTTGGGCGCCAGGTGAGAAAATCTAAAGACCGCCTGGAGGCGGTCATTTGTGTGTAAGACATCAAAGGTCTGAAATATTTTAATTGAAAAATAGTGAACAAATAGTAAAATAAATGAATTTTAAACGTTTTTTTTCTGGACGAATGTTTTATGATTATCTAAAAAATGATAAATTTTAGGAAGAAAACGCTTAGAATTTTTAGAATTAGACGATAATGAAGCTCAAGATATGGCAATAAAACTGATTTTTACCGAATAGGTCACAGGTCAGCTATGAAAACGTCACCTTCTTGTATGATTTGAAGGTTCTTTGAAATACATTGCTCATCATCTGGTTTTATTTCACGGTCTGGGGCATTAAAGGACGAATTAGATAAAATAAAATAAAGTAAATTAAATATAATAAACAAAATAAATAAATAAATTAAAAAAAAATAAAAGATATTGAAAGAAAATTATGCTTTTGAACTTCACGTTCGTGCGTGAACAACCGCCTTGAGGCGGTCTTACCTGATAGAGGGTTCAAATATCGCAGTGTTCAGTTCTACCTCGTGTTTGAAGGTGCCCTAGTTTCCCCTAATAAGTTAAATGACTAAGACTACTAATTTCAGAAATGGAATAAATATCGTACCTATGGGAGCAATTCCACGAGGTTATAAAACCGAAATTATTATTATACCTTGAGGGACCGCTGCACCCAGATCTCCTTTTAGGTCCATTATGCATCCCCAATTAAATTAACCTCTGCTAAGGGCAAAATGGTTCAAGCCATCCCGTTTTTCGAACAAACTCCAATACAAAGAGCTGCTTTGTATTGGATTTTCAATGCTATATTCTACTAAAATCCGAGCACCAATCAGGATTGCGATGATCTCAATCTGAAATACAGTCGTATTTCGAAAAAAATTGAGTATTTGATAGCTGTCAATCTTACAGCTCGGCGAAAATTTAATTTAATTTTTCATTTTATAAAAAAACGTGTTCGTATTTATTCTTATAGGTTATTGCAAAATAGTACGTAGTAAAAATACATTTCGCAAAAAGGTTTGTAAATGTTTGTGATTTTTTAGTGGGGACTTACAAAATTCTCGTAAGTCGCATAACTGAATAAAAGTTTCATAAAAGTTTGTATTTTTTCACAAACATGTTCGTAATATGAACAGTTGACGTGCATTTTTTGTCTTTTTACAAATATTTGTTCGTAAATTTTTGTTTGTCTGGCAAAACATTACGAACAAATGACAAAATTTTACGAACATTCCTTTAGGAGTTTACGAACATTTACGAGCAAATGTTTGTAAAAGAACAAAAAATGCTCGTCAAGTAATCATCTTACAAACAATTTTTGTGAATAAATACAAACATTTACAAACTTTTTAGTTGATTATACGATTTCCGAGTATTTCGTAAGTCCCCAGTAGGAATTCACAAACATTTACGAATAATTTTGCGAAATATATATTTTTGTGTATATGCCAAGTGGTCAGAGTTCGAATCCCTTGTAACTTCCTTAATTTTCAGCCCTGAGGTTGTTTAGATTTCCTAAAGTGATTTTTCTGAGTGTAGAGGGTGGTGATGGTGTGTCTTTTCTCTTTTGCATCGCATTTCCAGCGTGTTCGTCGGCCGAAAAAGTGAAGCTGGAGGATTTCACGTCGAACAGAGAGATGAGACTTATGGGCAAATGAGAATAATAGTGAAAGGGTTGTCTGTGTGTTAGAGAAAAGAAGAGCATAAATACCTCGAAAAAGCCACCAAAGTTCCCCGCATTGTACACCATCATCCATCCATTCTTGTTCTCCTGACTCAGAGCTCCAGCATCATCAGCAACTGCACAAAAGTTGCTCACCCATTGCTTTTTGGGGGTATTTACCAGAGCTTGGGTGATCCTCCCTTACCCGCCTGGATGCCCATCCTTATCCCGAAAATATGTGTGTACTACAAGAGTTTTTCGAAGTGAGAGAGAGATATATGCCGAAATGAAAGACAATGGACCATAAATCAGAGCCCCACGAGTGACGTAGAGGAAAAAGGGTGGCACTGGTATGGACCGCGAGATGCAGATATGCTCACCACCAGATTCCTCTAGCCAACATGAATATGTATTGGCGATTAAATGCATTTTCTATACCAAATGTTTTGGACTTGTGAGAGCTCACAAAAAGACAATCTGGAGTTAAGAATCTCGGGGCTATCGCCTTTTTTATCATTTGTATCAGGCAAATGGATGGGGAAAAACTCCTCATCAGTGATATATGATTGAGACGATATGGCCAAGGATTGCCAGAAAAGAAGAACGTCCACCTCAAATGGAATTGCAAATACAGTGTACACTGTTCTTTTGGATGCTGTTCAAAAAATTTGATTTTTAATATATTGGTGTGGAAAATTCCAGGACTCTTCTGAGGATTCCAAAGAATTTCCATAGACAAATCTACAGAATTTTCTTCAATGCGTTTTTATGATAGTTTTAGCAAAATTTGTTTTTTGTTATAACTTGTAAAATCCATTTCGATATCTTACTTTTTCTTCTTCTGTTCTCGACAGAGGATTTTTCTAAAGATTCCAGAGATATGTCTGCAGAATATCTGTAGATTTTTCCACATTTTAGGACTAATAAGAATTTCAACAAGCTTTTGATTGTACTAATTTCTGACTGTTTAAAAACAAATTTTTAGATTAAAGTTCTTAACAATTTGTTGAACTAGTAATCCATTTTCTATCAAGACTCTGCGGATTTTGAAGTCGTGTCTACAGAATATCTACAGATCTGTCCGCACTTATTGATTAATTGCAATTTAAACTGTATTAAACTTCTGAACCTGAACTTCTAAAACTCATTCAAATAGCTTAAACTCTTGTGTTTCTCTTTTATGCGGGCTTCAGACCTGAGGCTTAGCCATATGCCTTAACTTCTCTAATTTCTTATCAATCAAGATTTTTCGGAAAATTATCACTTAAGGTAGGACAACATGGACAAGTGATCCACTATATTTTGAAAAGCATTAAAATTGGTTGGTATTTTGTATTTCGAGATCATCGGGAACTGGGCTAAACCTTAGATCTGAAGCCGGCCTTACATTAAATTTTCCTGATATTCCAAAGACATTGCTGTAGAGTGTCTGCGAAATTACCTACAGATTTGTATTTCATGCGACTTCAAATCGTCTCTTAGGCATCTAAAATATTTTAAACCTTGGAATTTCGTCTTTGCATATAAGTTTATTAATTTTTTTTGTCCTGCGACTCGGTAGATAATCTTAAGATATATCTGCAGAATGTCTACTGAATGTTTACAGAACGTTCGGATTTTCTGAACTTTGCGGTCATTAATAATTTGGACTGTATTAAATGTTTGAATCTTGCAAGAATGATTTAATTTATCAAGTCTAATGTTCTTATCTTTCAAATGGAAATTTCTATAAATATTCCAATGATATATCAGCAGATTCTCTGCAGATTTATCCACAATTTAGGAAACAATAAGTCTTTCGCTTGAGGTTCCAAGATCTCATTTACAAATTTATTGAATTACCGAATTTTCAAAACTGTAACTAGTTTTCTTTAGAATTTGTTCATCCGTTTAAAACACAATCCATTTTTCATCACAGAATTCCGTAGATTTTCCGGAGACAAATCCGCGGAATATCCAAAAAAAATTGTGAAATTCACATAGAAAAAATGCAATCGTCTTTCTTTTTCATATCTGATAAATAATTAAAATCAATTTATTAATTAATTAAAATATTAATGAATTAAAATTAATGTTTATCGTTCGACTGACGGTTCCGTGGAAATTCCACAGACATATCTAAAGAGTCACTGCAAATTTTCCTGAATGTTTGATAAGAATTTCAACCTTGTTTATACTTCTATTTTTTATATCTGTTTATTGGCTGAAGATTCCACGGATATTCCAAAGACACATCCACGGAGTTTCCGCAGATTTTTCTGAAAAACTGATAAGAATTTATAACGTCTCTATGATCTAGAACTTACAAAAATCTTCACAATTCTGAACTTTTTCATATCAACTTAGTTTTCATATCGACTGGGTATTCAACAAAAATTCCAAAGACACGTCTGCAGAATGTCTACAGATTTTTCTTTAATTTTACAAAATTTGTAAAATCATTTGGGGCACCAAATTTTTCCGTGTTTATCTTGTTGGCAAAAAAAGAGAATCAGAAGAAGAAGCCAAAGAATCAGTACAATAAGAGAATGGATAGAAAGAATTATAGACTGACAGAGTCGATATATAAGGTGATTGAGAGAATTAGAAAAGAAACGGACAAATAAAATTAATATATTGGTGAGATATAGGGAGAAACAATAATAATAATATTGGAGATGGAGAAAAATGCGCCGCTGAGAACACTAACAAAATAAATCATTTGGGATTGAGAGAAGGTTCAAGTAAAAATTCTGAAGGCAGATGATCGCGAAAGAGGTGGGAATTTATCAAAGAAAATAAGAACAACAGAAACCTCAACCATCAAGATTGTCCATTCTTTGATTCTCAGGTGTATAAGCCAATCGATGATGAGCGAGAGGAAAAAAAATGAAGGAGAGGAGCATCATCAGTGATAAATGTAAAATAAATACGAAATGGTTTTAATATAAACTCACAGTAAAATATTAAAAAAAAAATAAATAAAAATAAAAAAAATGCTAAGAAAGACAACAGAGATACTTTGACGATTTATGTCTCTGGTTCTGCCTTCAATCTTCTTCCCTAGAGGTGTAAGGCAATTTATGGGGTTAGTGTGGGGCAATATTTTCCATCGCGCCAATGGACAGTTGGTATTAATTATTGCGCTAAACTCATTATTTTTCAAACCCATTCATCCCAATAATCTCTCTCCATGGATTCTGCATCACCCGCTTTTTTTGCAATCCTTCCTTTTAATTATTGCAAAAATTGATCACATCCCATGATCCAGCGCACGCCAGAGTCCCTCAATCTCTGCCACCTCAATAAATTTCCCGATCCACCACTCATAATGATAAACACATAACCATGAAGAAACCTGCAAAGAGCTGGATGGTAAAAGAAACCATGAAGAAGTAACGACAATCCGATCATCTTGAGGCATGTTTTGAATTTTCCCTCCTCAACCACTTGAGTGGCGAATCTATCTCTCTGCAGAAGGCCTAAACAGCAAGAAAAGCAACGTTGAGTTTCACATTAGAAGCGCTAAATGTGATTTTATTTATACGATATATGGAAAACAACTAATGAGTGAGTTTGAATCATGTTCTTAAGACCCATACACTCTAGTGCAAAGCAACAATGTGGCAGTTTGTGGTAAATATGTTTGCAATATGTTCAATAATATGAAATAACATGCCTTTCCTTGCGATTTTATTGCGGATCGCTTAAACCAAAAAAAAAAGAACAAGGAAAAATAGCCAAGCACATCACCCATTTTACGCTCAACTCACCAGGTTGAAAGAGATACCAAGGAAGATATTTTGGATTTATATACATCATCTTGAGATCGGCACAGCAAAACTTTTAAATAAAATATTTATTACACTCAAAAACCTTTCAAAAGCTCAAACGGTTTTTAATTGCAGAAATTATTGTTTAATTTGATTAAAATTTTAAATTAAAATAAGGATCACCGTCAATTAAATCTTAATAGATACGACAATCACTGATTCAAGTTAGGATTTTTTATTCAGGCATAAATATGAAAACAAGTCCATTGAGAGAAATCCGAAAAATTTAAAATAACATTTCGTAAATGTTAATTTTACCCTGCAATATTGATCCGAAATCGGTGTAAATATTATGCCTTTTAGGTATATAATGGGTTAAAGTTACCCTTTTTCATGTTAATTTTACACTTAAAAGGTTGTAAAATTACCATTCAAAATGTTGATATATTTTTACACCTAAAAAGTGTTAAAGTTACGAGAAATAAAAGTTAATCGCACCCTCTTTTTTCAATTCTAAGCATATAAATCTGTTTTTATTTTATATTCGCAATAAACATTATAAAATTCTGTTAGGCCCTTGACACACTTACGACTTAAGCTGAGAGACGGCTTAGTGAAAAATGATAGAAATGTGGTTTAATCATTATTTAGAATATAATTACTCTAAGCCGTCTCTCGGCTAATCCTCAGGTCTGTCAAGGCCCTTATTTATTTAGTAAAATATTGCACTATCCCATGGTTACACTTGTATATCTTGTATATGCGTTGTTCGCATGAATTATAACCTAAAAGCGAAAAATTACTTTACTGCGGAAAATCGCAAAAATATATGTATTTTTATACTCTTAATTTTATTTCAAGCACTTTACTGATCAAATTATTCCTGAGGTCCCTGCAAGAAAATAAATTAGAATTCTTCAAAAAAATCAATTAGGAATCCTTTAAGGACAATAGGGACATCAGTGTCCCAAAAACATTTTTTTTCTACGATCGCCTAAAGTTATGTTTTTCCCTAAGAAGGTCAGAAAATGTAATTTTTTCAGATTTTTGGGTTAAAGGGTTAAACATGTCCATTACTAACTAATATAATATTTAACGCTAAACCTATCGAACGTTTTTGCTCTTCTTTCGGTCAAATGACAAACCGCGGTAGGGTAGTATACTCAACAAATTTGTCTCGGAAAAGAGCGAAAAATTAAAATTTATACACTGAAAAATATATTACATGCATATTTTAAGAAATTTATAAAATGTGATAGCGACATTGTACCATTTAAATGTGTATTAATTTGAAACCGGCCAACTTGTCAATGCAGATAGCATAGTTGTTGATCCAACCGACGATATAAGACGTGAAAAACTGACCTTTTTAGCTTAAACGAATATATTATATCTCGGGTATCAAATTTATATGTTATGCTCTCTTTTTTGCGTTTGATAGACAATTTTATTAACAAAAAGTGAAAACAAACACTAAATCACTGCTGTATTGTGTTATCAATTTTAGTCATAGAATTATGCATCAGTTAGCTGATATTCTTGACTTCAGAACACTTCCATTTTTAGGATAATTAATCAATCTCTCTTAAGAATTTTGCTACATTTTTTCAGGTAACCTATATATTGTATTCAAGTGAAACTATGAAGGCATAAATACATTGAATATAGTCCGTACTTGTTTAACAAAAGAATTGTTAAAAAGCTAAGTCATGATTATTTTCTTCTTACTTTTTTTTTAATTTTTTCTTAATGATATTTTATTGGAAAAAACGTAGAGTTAAATTCAAAACCTTACGTCAAGTCTAGAATGTTAAAGTCCGTTATTTAAATCAAATTTAATTTTAAAATAATTTTCCTATCGTTTTGATCAACTCTCTGAAATAATAATCTAATTTTAGCCAAAAATATCAGGGAAAATTAAAATACTAATAATTATATTAAACGGTATTACCTCTCTGGAAAAACCTAAGGATTTTATTGATCATATTTGATACTTTATAAAAAGATTAATTATATTAGATTTTTTGAAAAATTCACTGGTGTCTTTTATCTGAGCGAACTCTAAATTTTACTTTTTTTTCATTCTTTCTTGTGCTAAAATACATTTTAAAAAAAATAATAATTTCAAAGGTTTCCTGATGATCCATAGAGCACTGATTTTTATTAGTGCTCTAACTTAGTGTGTCTTTGATATACAATATTTAAAATGTTTAGCTCCCAATTAATTACTTTGAAGATCCGTATAATTTGGAGCCTTACTATAAGTACTAACTATGTCTACATTGTCCTAAATTACAAATTAATGTGAAAGCAAACCAACTATCAAACTAACATACTTAAAAATCTATAGTTAAATTATTAATAAAATAAAAAATAAATAAAATAATTTATTAAATAATATGAAAATAATTTTCTCAATTAACATTTTCATTCATTCAACATTAGGGGGTACTAAAGCAGATTAGCCTCGGATAATATTGGATAGTGACAAGATATAGTTTATCTCAGCAAGAATATTTAGTAAACTACTATTTATTCAAAGAAATTAACCACTTCCTATTCATTGAAACATTTATCAATCTGATATAGATATTCTCTTACAAATTACGCAATGAAAAATCTCATTGTCTGGCTCATTTTGTTCCGGTATCCCCTACTCGAAAAACTTTTAAAAAATAAATAAATATAAAATGTTTAGATGTTCGTTCCGCTAACTTGTAACGTTTTTGACAGTTAAGGCGTCTACACATTGGGAGCAATTTTCGTCAAAAATTGCGTTTTTGACAGAAATTTGACGTTTCCCCCTACAACGCTGCAGGGAATTTCCTTCAAAAAAGCAATTTTTGACAAAAATTGCTCCCAATGTGTAGAGGCCATTACACAAAATGTTTACAGTAGACTCTCGCTTATCCGTGAGAGCGGGACCAAAATGTCATACGGATTTTGAGAGTGATACCTATTAAATTGTTTGAAATCCAACGATTTTTTTTGTTTACATTGAAAATTTATGGAGTGAATCCTGACCTGACTGAATCCGACAGTCTCTCTAAACATGCGTACTGTCCAAAAAAGTTACAGTGAGTAAGAATTACAGTAGATAGAACACATTTGCTTAACAAAAAAACCCAAAACGGGAACATTATGTGTCATCAAAATTTTGAAAATTCAACTGCCTCACGGATTTTTCGGAAAAAGAGTCCACGGATAAGCGAGAGTCTACTGTAATTAGCTATTTTTATATATAATTTTAGTTATTTCTTTTTTTATATATATAATATCAAAGAATTAATTTTTAAATTTATTCTACCCAAAGTGAAATTGCAGATAGAGCTTCTCCTCTATAAAATCAAATGACCAATTTGTATTATTTTCACAAAAAAATTCTATTTTCACTAACTTTCATTTTTAAAAATTGTCAACTTGTAAAAAAAATAACCTGTCAGTTTCTCATGGCATTTAATGCTAGAGTAAAGTGGTACAAGTCGGACAGCAGTGGTACAAGTTGGACAATAATGGTACAATTTGGACAGGGATTTTTGTCTTGATAAATTTAGTACTTCATTTTTATTTGTATATTTTTAATGCTTTAGTTTTATAATTTGGTTCATTGTGCTTAAAAACAAATTTTGTACTGTATTTATCAAGAAAAAAGCCATGTCCAACTTGTACGGGCGAATTGTCCAACTTGTACCACTAATTCCAAATTATATCACTTTACCCTATTGCTCGTGAAATCAATAAAATATTAAACATTTCAAAAAAAGATAAAACTTTTTAAAAGTTTTCCTAGATTTGTATTTCTGCATTTGAAATAAAGATCATATTGTCATTAAAATCTAATACGACAATTTTTGATTTAACATATTCTATCAGATTTATTGAATTTAATCAAAAAACAATATTGTAAAACAATATACAATTCATATTCTTGTTTGATAGCAAAGTTCTACTATTTTTTTTTTTAAATTATTTTCAAGAAATTTTGAATAAGGAGTTAACAAACAGTCGAGACAGAAACCACCACAAAGAAAAGTCGATAATGTAGAGGCATTTAAGAACAGTAAAGTGCTTAAAAAAATGTTCAAGAGACAGATTTCCTCTTTTCATTTTTCATTGAAGTAGAACCTTAAACCAAGTAAACGAGATTTAGGCCGGCTTCAGACCTAGGGTTTAGTTCAGTTTCCGATTGTCTCGAAATTCGAAATAGCAACCAATTTTATTGGTTTTTCAAAATTTAATGGATCACTTGCTCATGTTGACCAATCTTAAGTGATAAAATTTCCAAAAATCTTGATTGATAAGAAATTATAGAAGTTAAGCCATATGGCTAAGCCTTAGGTCTGAAGCCCGTATTAGCCCGTCTTCAGACTAGAGGTTTAGCCCAGTTCCCAAGGGTCTCAAAACCTTATACAGCAACCGATTTTATTGATTTTTCAAAATGTAATAGGTAATTTACCCTTAATAATCCAATCCTAAGTCAAAATTTTCAAAAAAAAATCTCGACTAATAAGATATTAGAAAAGTTAAGCCATATGGCTAAGCCTTATGTCTGAAGCACGTATTAGAGTAACACATAATTTTCTAATTACAATTTTATCTGAGTGCAATCTCGTTAATACATTTATAGTGTTTAACAATTGCAATAAAATCCAGAAGTTTACGAATGGCATGGCTTTCCGTTGTCAAATTAGGAAATTTCCTTCTCAAGAGGTTGGTAAACAAGTTGTTGGCACTGGATGATCATGTGGGAGATCTTTGGGAGAAAATGCCCCTTCTTTGCCCGATCTCGCGAGGAGCTTTTCACATATTCCCCGCTGGCAATAAATCACTGTAATTGGCAAGCAATGTTTGCCACAAAACAAACTCACAGAGGCAAACACATAAGGTGTTGGCCTCAACGGGCTCACATTGTCCCCCCATGCTCCCCCCTAACTGCAAGTGCAATATTTAAAATAAGCATTTTCATGCACTGGTATTAACACATTTAGAGCCTAGGTGAAGTGCTTTTTGCAGGTCCGGGGATGACCGAGGAGCCTGTGGAAGCTGGCAGCCTGTAGAACGGGTAATTCAATCGTAAATATGAGTAGAGATCATAATTTCAATGATCGGCCAGGTGAATGATCACATTCAACTGAGAGACGCGCTTACACTAGGCTTGGGTTAGCAAAAAATATAGCTGCAATTTAATGATAGCAAATTGCCGTATATTCACGATCTTTATTATTATTTTTTTTATCCATCTCTTTCTTGCCTCTTGGTTAGAGATTCATCTGCAAAATGTATATGATCATTCAACTTCCTCCTACGTCTTTGCGCGATATTTAATCGTGTCGTGTCCTCCAATGAATTACCATAAACGTGTGTATTAATAACTGACACTCCACTCAAATGCATCTATATAATTATTCAGCACAAATCATTAATCATGACCTGTTGAGGAAGCTGTTGACCAAACATCTCTTGGCTTGAGAAATTTAACATGAACTACCATAATTTTCCTCTTTTTTCGTATTTACCCCATTCAGTTGATGAGGAAATTGTCTCGAGATTGCGCTTCTGCAAAAATGTTGCAATTTTTTGGCGCATAATTGCCCGAGAAATTAGTCTCTTCTCTCGAGCGAATTATCGATCAAACTCAGACATTTCATTGTCACAAATTTCCTTTTCACAACTTCCGTTCCAAAATTAAAAAAAAATAAAAGAAGAAAAACCGTTTGCCAACCCTTGCAGCTATTTACTGTCCTTAATTGTTTCTTTTTCTTGTTTTCAAGAGGCTTTATGGCAAATTGGTATGTCTTCCCATCAACTTTTTTTTAATACTTTTTTGAACTTGTTCCTAATGGTTACAAAGTCAGAGTATGTAAATTTAATAAATTATTTTATATTGAGCGAAATCGTTTATTTACTTTTTCGTTAACGCCGTCATGTCTTTCATATATCACTCTCTAATAACAATTTATGGGATAAACAATTAATTTTCGAATAAACATTCTGCATTAGTTATCTCATATGGCTGGATGGGCGCCTTTTCTTCACCCTCATACAACAAAATATTGTCTGTTAGTTTCAAAGTGTGATCTCGGGGAATTTGTGGTGGAGAGATTTTCTCAAATCACTCCAAAAGACGATGAGATGTGAGCCGATGTGGCTGCAAGTGGCTAAAGAAAGTTAGACACTGACTAAAGATTGAAACATCTTTAATCTTTAAGAAATCTTTCCTCTGAACATTTTTTTTTAGCACTTTACTGTTCTCAAATGCTTCTGCATTATCAACATTTGTGTTGGTTCTTGTCTTGATTCTTTTCCCAGTCCAAGCTGTGTTCTAAATCCACCAAACAGTCGAGACAGCAATCAGTACAAAGAAAAATCGATTACGTAGAAGCACTTTTAAAACAGTAAAGTTCTAAAAAATATTCATTTTCTATTGGAATATCACTATAAATACCTGAAATTTGATTAGGAAAAGATCAATTCAAGGTTCAAAAGTAGATCCTGTAATATCATAAGTTTAATCATGTGAAAATCTGAAACCATCTGTTTTCAGATTTCAGTGACATAAATTAAATTGCATTTGATCTGAGACTAGGATAAAGTCATGAAATCAATATTTCCATCTCTTCCGCATTCAAATCTAAATTGAAAATTTGTTGTAATACCTAAAATAAGAAGAAGAAAATGCAAAAGAGCTAAAAGACCCATAACATATAAGTTCGAAAAAGAAAGAGTTAGGAATTTTGAGTCCAAGTTCAAATTTATGGTCTGGGATGGTATAAAGATTTTTATCCTGACCAAAATTAAAAAGACTATTTTGCATATTTGAATATTTTGACTAAATATTTTTGACGTTTTAAATGTAATTTTTAGTCAAACCTTGACTGCTCAAGCAGACTGTCTTTTATTTCAAGATTTACAAAAAAAAAATCGGTAGTAGGCTAAGTCTCGAAAGGTCCGAAATTCCGGAAACCAAAATTCCAAAAGGTAAAAGTTCTGAAAGGTCGAAATTAAATGGAAGTTCATACATATGTAGAATATTGCACCAAAACACAGAAAATTTCTATTTTCCTCCAGCAAATGTTGATACAATTGCAACTGTAGCTATGGTAGTTCTAAGATTTGAGATTTTGACTTTTCATTTTTTAGCCCTTTCGGAATTTTGGCATCAGGAATTTTGGTTTTCATAGTCTTGACTGGAACACGTGAAAAATATATAATAAAAATGCACAAGTAACTTACATTTCAAAAATAGATATAGAGCTGAAAAACTGCACAAGAATGCTTTCTTTCAGCCAAGACACGTACCAGGATACAAATTATAAGCATTACATCGGATATTTTTATTTTTAATGCGAATAAGAAATTTTCATAAAAGTAATTGGATATTGTTTTAGTTTTCAATTACTGATTTTTGAATTTGGTTGTAAATATAAATGATAAGCAAGTCAAACTTAATTGAAACGATTTTAAGTAAACGAAGGGCCAAATTAACTTTATTCAGTTTGAGTTTATTCACGAAATATATAATTTAGTTAAGATTTAGAAAAAGTTATCAATGAATTCAGACACCAACTCTTGAAATCTTTATCTTAGAACATCGAGGAATGTTTTCGTTCCCTGAAATTACAAGAGTTTAACTAAAGTGAATGATGAATTATTATGAAGCAAAATTTTCGAAAACAGAAACTTTATGAACGAGGAAATTGATTTTTATTAAAAATCTTAAACTGAACTTGTGGTACGTATCTTCGCTAACTGATTCCAATTTTTGTCGGTAAATGTATTTTCGTCCATTTCTCATTATTTCCTAAGAAAAAGGATATTCAAAGATAGATTTCAAGTGAATTATACTTTTCGATTAATCTGCCTCGATTGTTCATCGAATTTCCTTTTCGAAATTCGAACGGTCATTAGTATCAACGATTTTTTATTGTAGGTAACATTTTAAACTTTGAAAACCAAAGCATTAATGGGTGCAATATTTCTGAACCATTGGATTATTTCGTAATTCATTCACTAAAAACGTTTCTAATATCTTTTTAAAGGAATGCAGTCTTGAGACTAAAGGTTTAACCAAGTTCCTGAAGTTCAGAAAATTTCAATATCCAATCAGTAGAAGTAACTTTTCAAAATCTTTAGGAGCAATTGACGCTAATATATAATTCTAAGTTAAAATTTTCCCAAAATTGTACTTATTGAGAAATTATAGCACCCAAGCCACATGGACAAGGGCCTTGACAGACTTGAGGATTAGCCGAGAGACGACTTAGCGTAACTATATTCGAAATAATGGTTAAACTGCATTTCCATCATTTTCCACTAAGCCGTCTAGATTGTTCTTTTTATGGCTTTCGAGTGTTTGTCTCGGCTTTAGGCTTTTTAGCATATGTCTTGGCTAATAGTTTTCCGCTTACGACGATTATTGTTGTCAAATTCAGTAACTGTCTCCATGATTTACTAAGATAGCATGAAGTGAATGATTTTGGAGATTCTTCGGCTCACAGCTCTTCTCCAATCTGATGTTCAGCGGGAAAAGAAGTTGGTTGAAGTAAAAAAAATGCCACGTCTTGAACGATTTATTTCCACTGAATTATTGTATAAACAAAAATCTCAGAGTGTTCAACAATCTCGTTCAAGAGTGAAAATTTCTCTGCAGCACATGAGACATCATCGCTAAATGAGAGATCATTGGGTTTGTGGGGAAAACCACTGTCAAAACACCAGCAATTGTTTATCCCAAACTTTCCACCTTTTCCAGAATTCGATGCAGGAGCAAGAGAGGATGGGATTTGCAGAATAATTCAATGCGCAAAATAAGGAAAAGTCGCATTTTGAGTAATTTTTGGGGAAAATGACGATAGAGACAAGACAGAAAACTTTCAGGCAGGACAATTTATCAATCATCGAAAGCATCATTGGTGTATCTTAAGTCTCTCTCTATGTTAGTATTTATAATTTGTGAATGGAAAATTATATACAAGGCATCTTTAGGAGGGAATGAAAATGATTTTCCCAGTGAAAATGTGTGTGTCAAGTGACGAAGATTTATTTGGATCAGCATCCAGTGGAGAGTTTGTTAAATGTGGAAGTCTTGAGAGATGAATTGCTTGCCTTCTCTGGCGCTTAAATGGAATAAATATTGACGTCTGAGAGGCCGTTAAATTTAGTGAGGAATAAACATAGTTTTGTACAGAATGATGCAAATGAGTGACTCATGAATTGTGGGTGGATAACGCAGATAGTCACAAGCACAGCAAGTGCATCAAGTCTTTCCTTTTCGCAACAGCAATAGTAGCGGTTCCTGAGAGAATTCAGCGAATTTTGGATTTAAAAACATAGTGATAACGTCTGATGCATCGACCGTTGTCGTATCTGCATTTGGCGTAAGCAACGATACACAAGTCCCCTCTTGCGTGAAATGCTCACATAAAATAAATGCAGATATGACAACAGTCGATGCAAGCGACGAGTTATTGAAAGACGCATTTTACTGAAAGTTACCATGACGACATGACTTATTTATTTAAACCTTTAAATTCAAATATTAAGCAAGAACTTGCTAGTAACTAATTAAAAAACTCCTTAGCTTAAAGAAGAGGAAAAATATCCCAGAAAAATCGTCTAAAGTTTTAATTAATAAATCCAAATCCAGATCATAATATTTAAATTTTCTTCAAGTAGAATTGATCGAATTGTATCTAATATCAATAACTCCAACAAGACGTTACTAAAAGAACAGATGACATTTTAAATACCATTAAATGCGAAAATCATCAGAATAAAGACCTGTGTAAATTTGTAAGAATCATAACTAATTTTCTTATAGCTCTACAAAAGCAATAATTACAATAATTCATAGTGAAAAATGCACTTTTAAATTGCAAAATGCAAATTAAAAAGTATCTAAGGTGATTATAATTTTTTACATCTATTCGGTACGTGTCTCGACTTACCATTTTCAAGATTTGATGCCAATTTTATGACAATTTAGCTATTTGAAACTGTAAATGTCTTTTACATTTGCGAAATGTAATATATCATGTGATGATGTAACTGGCAGAAAGCTTCCAAGTTTAGTATTACACTTAAAGAAAATGTGTTAAACTATGAATGTGTTAATCTAAGCTTTGTTCTACTCATAATTTTCTTTTTTTTTTGCTTCATTACAAAAATAAATGAAGAATTATGCAGAAATAAAACAAGAAAGCTCTATTTTTCCATTTACTCCCTGATACTTACCATTTTATATATTGGCAAAAGAACGATTGTACCGTTGAAGTGAGTGACTTTCACCTCTGTCATTCATAAGCTTTTCTTTAATTATAATTCTTTATAGGGATTGCCCGTAGAGCACTTTTAATGCCCTTATAGTCTTTAAACATCCCTAAGTGCCTTTATGATCTCTAGAATATCCTTAATAAGGGTCATAATTAAAGAAAAGCTTACGAAAACCAAGGGGTTCAGGGTCGTCCACATCTTCCGCAACGTTTTTTTTAAGTTTAAGGGCAGAATCACAATGACAATAAAAATGCTAGCGGTAACATTACCGTATTTCGTTAATTTACGCATTTTCATTTCAATTCTTACGCAAATTCTCGGTTACCGTATTACCTTATCTCATACTAGGTGGCACTAGGTGAAAATAATATACGAAAATTGAAGAAATATAACGTAAATTCGATAAACGGTGAGCAAAAAAAACTGTAAAAGAAATTAATCGTACAGTTTTTTTTGCTCAAATTTATCGCATCTTCATTTTATTACTTCAATTTTCTTATATTATTTTTACTTAGTGCCACCGAGTATGAGATAAGGTAATACGGTAATTGAAAATTTACGTAAGAATTACAATGAAAATGCGTAAATTAACGAAATGCGGTGAGCATTTTACTGTCAATGTGATTCTGCCCTAAAGGCTAAACCACCCAAGAAAACGGGAAGCAGCCAAAATCCGGTACGCCAAAATCCCGAAAGGCCAAAATTCGGAAAGCCATAATCTCGAATATTCAAAATCCTGAAAGGGATGAAATCGACAACTCAGAATATAAATCAAACAACTCGATTTTTTACAAAAATCGTTTTATTCGCTTTTTGGATTCTTCTTTATACCTTCTACCTTCCCTGTGAAAATTATACTTGAAAGATAATTATTTTCAAAGTCTAAAGTGCCCTCAAGTCGACCGGTTCCTCAATTCGACCGGTATTTTTTTCAATTTCTTTATATTTGCACAAATATTTGATCGAAATTATATTGAGGATAGGGAAAGTACTCTCCCTTTGAACGTTCATACCTTCGAATAATGTGAATTTTCTTTAAGTCTTCCCAAGAGCCTTAAACATTTCTATTAAATAATAGTTAGCTTATTATCAATTACTGATAATTATGTGACAATCATGTGGAAATCTCTTAGGAAAAATTAAAGAAAATTCATATTATTCGAAGGCATGAACGTTCGAAGATAGAGTACTTTCCCCTAATGTGTAGAATAATTTCCCAAGACACAGAAAATTTCCCTTTGCCTCCAGCAAGCGCGACTGCAATCGTGGATGCTTTCAGGATTTTGGCCCATTCGATATTTCGTCTTTCGGGATTTTAACCGGGATCCCTAGAAGACGTATTTATCAACCAATTAGGACAAATTTTGACTTACTTGAAAGGCCCTTCGTCCATCGTCCTTCGCCGTCTTATAATTAATAGGCAACCTCCAGAGCAAAAAGTGGAAAAGCTAGCATGGCCCAATTTTCTATTTTATTTACAGCTTCACAAGCTTTTATCATATTAAATTCTTATGTGCAAAAGAATAAAAGAGTTTGTTTGTCCAGACTGATGCATTAACCCCATAACTTCCAAACGTAACCCCCCAAAATTTCATCGACTTTGTCTAAGTCTTCTGCACTGATATATTCCACCTCATTAAAATTCAAATTATCACGTCAATAACTCCAGCAAAAAAAGTCTTTTGAGCCAAAATGAAGACCAGAATGTTACAGACGGAGCTTCCAAAATTTCTCAATGGAGAAATCACATTGAGATATGTTGGAATTTTAAGAGACCACTAAACAAAATGAAGCAAAAAAAATTGAGAGTAGAGAACTAAAATCGCAGAAATATCGTTTCTTTCACTATATTTTACGATTATTGTTATTGTTAGCATTATTATTATGATTATTGTGGCTCGGAGACATCCGAGAGACTCAAATGGGCAGACTCTGTGCAAAACTAACATAATCTTTCTTTAGCCAAAGCTGCAGAATGATTGCTTGTATCTCGAAAAAGTCTTTCCCGGAGAAGGTCTTTTGGGGTGAGATATTGCATTTTTGGGTTGAAAAAGAATGATAATGGCGTGCATTTAATTACCCAGTGGCCAGGGTATAAAAGATGACTCTTGGCGCAGAGCAAAGTGTTTGTGACTTATTTTTCAGAAGCTTGTGCAGATTAACTCTTGATTATGCTCAATCACAAAAAAGCACATAGCAATGGGTTGTCCATTGTATTTTATTTGAGTTGAACTCACGGTTGGAGGATAAACCATTCGATCAAGATGCAATATGCAATGTTATTGTGTACATAATGTGCATTTTTGTCCTTTGGTACATTTGTGCACTGGAAGGTGGGTACAGGTATAGGCTGTCTCTGTACATAAAAAGGCACATTCTGCAGCATAATGTTGAGAGGGAAAATTGACCCAAGAAATGCACAAGAGTGAGATGAGAAGTCAGTGAAAATCGTGACATGTCACTCTTCACACACACTCGAAATTCTTGGTGGAGGCCTTTTTATTTTATATTTATTTCATTTTTTTTTTGTTTTGTATTTAGCAAAACCTCAACTTCTTCCATACCAATTCCCTTCTTCAGCATTGCAAAAAAAAAATAAAAGAGAAGCATGAAAGGTGCTCTCTTGCTGAGGCTTAATCGCGCGCGCCAAGTATTCGCTTTCTGATAGCATTGTTTCGATAAACACATAAATTGCACGCACCACTCTTCAACAGTTTATGGAAAATATTTTTTATATATTGCCCCCCATTCGTACATTGGCGAGGAAATCACCAATAGTCGCAAGATTTGCACAGTCATGTACCATTAAATAATTCACTGACAGTTGCCTCTGTCAATGCCCCTTCGGAGGCATATCACCAACTTAGGTCATCCATATGGGATTTCTTGCATCAAAAACCATCAAATTAGCAATTGAAATTCTCACTCGAAATTTTCCTCGGACACTTTGCCACTTGCCATGGCAAAAAGACAGCAAAATATAATATAATTACATCTATTGCCGATTATTTCATCCATTGCTCTTCCATTCCTTTTATGCACTCAGGGGAATGGATGTTTATTTTGAGTGTCAGGAAAATTTACACAAGAACAAACAAATTCAGAGAGGAATTGATGGTCCTTGCCAAAACAAAAGGGGAATTGAAGCAAATAAAACATCTCCTGCACTAATTACATTTAGCCTTGATTTTGAAAAATAAATTCTTGGGAGGTATAGGGGAAAGCTCTTTACCTCAGGATGACTCAAGCTTCTGCAAGAAAAATCCGAAAAAAGTTAAAATAACATTCCGGAAATGTTTATTTCACCCTTCAGTATTGATGCGAAATCGGTGTAAATATTATGCTTATAAGGTGTATTAGGGGTTAAAATTACCATTTTCCATGTTATTTTACCCTTAAAAAGGTGTAAAATAACACTTGAAAAGTGTTGAAGTTATGAGGAAAAAAAGGTAATCGCACCCACGTTTTTTCTCAGTGTATGTTCGAAATGGATTTGACCCATGGACCTTTTCAGAAAATATCAGACACTGGACTAGCTATAAAAATATAATATCATAATGGGTTAGACCGCTCATTCAAAATAATGGGGGATAGGGTAGAATAACTTAGTTCAGAACCTGATTCATATGGGAACACTTTTGATTAAAAATAAATTACACAAATTTAAACATTTTGACAAAAATCTCAATAGGGTTACCTGTAAAAGAGGTGTCCTTTCGACCCTAATAGTTGCTTAAAACTTTTATAGGAATTCTAATTGCTAAATCAAATAAATTTTAACAAAAAATCTTGAAACTTAGGGTAAGTGTGCCAAATTTCGGCATAGTTGCATGCAAGCGCCAGTCTCAAATTTGAAATGTAATATTTTTAATACAAATTGATTTTTTTTATTCCTTATTCTAAAGGAGTGTTGCTAGGAACCTTGTAGACAGTTTACCGTCATTATTTGCTCTAAAATTATTCTTAATACATTTTGAAATGAATAAAAATGTAGACATAGCTTTGGTAGCCTATTTCGGCCACCTTCATTCTCATAGATCCTTGCCTTTCAGGAATTCTCCCAAAGCCATTTTCACGTCATCTCGTTTGTCGTAGATAAATTTTTTGTTATTTTTTGCATTGTATAATCTCTAGAGTATGTAAAAACTAAAAATTCATGAAAATTTGAGCAACACAAAAGGTGGCTGGAATTGCAAGCTGGCCGGAATTTGGCACACTTACCTTAATAGTAACGAATTTCAGCTTATGTATGTACATTTGGTGTTTCTTATTTCGGATTGCGCACATATAATTTCTTAGGCCTTTTTTGCTCTGGCATATGACTAATGTGCTCGAAGCAGCCCAATCTTCTCGCCCGAATAGACATATAATAAATGCATGACCTCTTAATATACCCGGATTTCCTACCGCATACTCCGGGGCGAGATAGAAGAGACTCGGGGAGAGATCATCCCCATACCTTAAGTCCGAATCCATTCTGAAGCTTCTCGATTTCTTTTCTACCGCCTTCTCTAAACTCATCAGTTTCGGAGGACAGCCCAACTTCCGCATGGCATTCCACAGAGCCCCTCTATCGATCGTATCGTAGGCTTTTCTGAAATCCGCGAAAAGCTGATGTACTGACATTGTGCTCCCAGCATTTTTCTAGAATTTGGCGAATACTGGAGAGCTAATCAGCCGTGGATCTCCCAGGCCGGAAGCCTGCCGGGTACTCTCCAATAACTCTCTCAGCATATGGCTTCAGCCTATCCAAGATCAACCTTGTATACGGTGTCCAGGAGCGCTTCCTCTGTGATTCTTACACTGACAATGAGAGAAATCCGAAAAAGTTAAAATAACATTCCAGGAAAGGTTTATTTTACCCTGAAGTATTGATGCTAAATTGGTGTAAATATTACGCTTTTTAAGTGTATTAGGGGCTAAAGTTACCTTTTTTCATGTTGATTTTACCCTCAAAAGGTGTAAAATTAACATTAAAAAATGTTGATATATTTTTACACCTAAAAAGTGTTAAAGTTACGAGGAAAAAAAGTTAATCGCACCCCCGTTTTTTCTCAGTGTACAGTCTAGGCGATCACTTTTCTTGTAAATTGGGATGATGAGTGCCACGTTCCAATCTTTTGACAACTGCTCCGTTTCCCAGATTTTACGGATTAGACCCTGGATGCGGTTGAAAAGCTCATCCATTCCATTCTTCATAAACCTCATAGGGATGTTGTCATCCCATGGAGTTTTGTGGTTCCTCAAAGAGCGGATTGCCCTCGCCATATCCGTCCACGAATTCTTAAGGGCGTCCTTCTCCTGATGATGATTATTATGATTATGATTATGATGATAGTATGATAGTATATTATGATGATGATTAGTAGTGGATGATTATTTCTTCTTAATATAATCTCTTTCTTCAAAAACTTAATTTTTAATAATGTTTATTTTGAGAGGCGTTTAATAAAAAAAGAAAAAATAGGGTAATGGCTCATAATTTTGGACAGTCTGCTTATAAGCATCGATGTTCCAAGATTGAAGTGCGATATTTTCGATACTAATAGACTTTTTTGTTACGCTCTTTTCACAAGAGTTTTTTAGAAACTTGGCAAGGGTTTATTGTCTTTGTGAAACGCTATATGAAAAGCTTTTAAGTAAGAAAGGAATGTGGTCCTCGATTACATGATATTTTCCTGATCTAAAAAGGTGCCATAGCCATTAATTTTCAATTTATAAATAAATTTTTATGTAACTGAAAGCGACAGTTAATTTTAATCAATTGAATTCCGCTAAATCCATCCAGCTTCTCGTTTTGTCCACATGAGGGCCGAAGTACGTCTTGATCGAATTTCAAAGTGTCTCGACTGACAAAATCCATCTGCTTTTGCTTGTTTTTTAGGAGAAAATCAAATCAATAGTGCTTATTTCATTATAATTCCGCTCATGATCACAGAGTAATATTTTTAACACCTTTTTAGTGTGAGATTTCATAAATTTTCCCAATCTTGTGCAAAAATTTAGTTTGAAAATTCGAAACTAAATTTGAATTTTTCGAACATCAACGATTTTTTCGAGGGGTAACTCATTTCAGGGAACTCGAGCCAATCTGGTTGGGGAACCCATACATTTTTTTCAGGAAACCCGGGGAACCCATATATTTTTTTGGGAACTCGAGCCAATCTGATTGATTATGAATTACCCCTTGGATTTTTTGAGCAAATAGAGTTTTATTTACTTTTTATCAAAGACACTACTGGAGAATCTTGTGGAGAATTAAATTCCAGCTGTGAATGAGAAGAATAGCATTTTTATAAATAAGCCGAGACACTAACCACTAAAATTAAAATAATATGTGATAAAGTGCGTCCTTATTTTTTATTACTTTTCCAGATATCATTCTAAAATGTGACAGCTCACAAGGAAAAACATGCAAATATTTTCGTAAAAAATATAGAAATTGTGGTAAATGTGGAGGGGGTGTGTGTCTCGGCTAAACCTTTCTTGTTTATTTTTACAATCAATATTTTTCTGGCCTTACTCATACACTCAATTGTAATCTACAAAATCTATCAGCTTCTAAGCTTTGAGGTTTAAATGGAACTCTTAACATATTTATTTGAATGTAATTGATATCAAAATTTCTCTTTTGTTGCAATTGTTCGTCAAGAGAACCAATGATGGGAGAAAGAGGTTGACTTTTCTGAGGCTTTCTCCTGAGCTTTTTTCCCACTCATACCTCATTTGCGGTAGCACTCTCAGGTGCGAAAAAGCTAAGTGTCCGAAGATGGTGATGGTGCTGGGTAACAAAAGACTCAGTGGATGTCCACGTGAAAATGCAAATTCTCACTTTTATTGTGTGATCGTGTGGATTGGTAATTGGCTTTGGTGGCAACGACGAAATGGGCGAAGTCAAGAGCATTGTTATGGGCATCTTGTTGGAGGGTATTGTTTGGTTTTTGGTGGACAGCAATATGTGTAACACACAATATGGAATTATCCGAGTGATTGGAATTGCATGGATTCCGCATAGATCTATTGGGGAGGAAGGATGTTGCATAGAAAATTGCCACTTGTGGAGGCCAAACAACTATAAGAACCAAATATAACAAACGTGCTGCTGAAAAATTCCATGTTGTGTCTCATCGGAGACACAAGAAGAATTCTTGTCTTGTTCCTCCTTGTCGATCGTCATCTATCTCGTTCACTCTTTCAGGTTTATGGGGCTATTAAAAATAAATAATTGTGTGTATGTTGCGCACATTTTTTGCAATGTACAACTTATTGGCATTGCTGCCGTGTGCTGTGTGATCTCTCTTATGGGCATTCAATCCATATACATACACAAAACCTAAAAGTATGGCCTTTGTGGAGAAAATGAAAAGAAGAAGAAGGCACAAGTAAAAAAAAAAATATATATATATATATAAAGGGAATCATCATGAAGAAGAAGAACGGTAGGCGGTCTTCGTTATTCAGTGCTCTTCAATGTTATGTTCCACAAGAGTCAATCGCCAGTTTTGAACGCCAATGAAAATCGTAGCACATCAATAGTAGTCACTCCTTTCCTGATTGCATGAATAAAATGGAATATGTTTTGTATTATTATTGCTTCTTCTTTTCCACATTCATTTTTTTTTACTCTTAAACTTCGCTTCTTGATCTCTCTAAATGCCCTCGTCGCACTTTATTTATAACCCAAACTCACTGCGAAATGATTCCTGAGAAATGGATGCGAGGGTGTATGTGAAGATCACGGAAGGGAAAGTCTTCTTGCGGCCACATTTTGCATCTTTTCTTCACGGTGCTTCATCTCAAGGAGCTTCCGTATGGGCTCATATGACCAAAACAGTATAAGGCCTTCGGAAATGGTATGAAAAATTTCATTTCTTTCACGCTTGATGGCCACTTCATCTTCAGGACCTTGGGACTTTCATATGGGTACATGCGGGTGACTTTGCCCCCTACTGTTCATCAACCTTTCTTTAATTCTAATGTTCGAAAAGGATCTTTACCGTCGACATGGTAGATCGGATCGGTAAGGACCATCCGTAAGCGCTAGAATTAAAGAAAAGCTTACGAACACTAGAGGGGTAAAGCCACCAACGGAGGGCAAAGTCACCTGCATCTACGGTACGTAACTAACAACTGGGTTAACAGTTGTCAAATAAATCGTACGCTACCTAATTTAAGTCAAAGGCCGAAAACGTTTATCGTTACAGGAAGGGATGTTTCAACTTAAGTTCCACTTTCGGATCTTGTTCCCAAAGGTTACTGTATTAGGATGTTTACTTTTAGTTTTGCAACTGCTAACTGGGTTAACAGTAGCCAGATAGGTCGTATAGTACCTAACTTGTGTCAAAGTCCGGAAAAATTTGTAAAAAAAAAGAACACTGTGAGAAAATACTAGACACTATTTTAGTTAAATTATTTAGTTTAAAGCGGTCTGATCCAAGCAGGATACAGAAGGACTCTTAATGCTTCTGGAAAATTGAATACATAATAGAAGAGTCTTCCATAAGGTTTAATTCTAAACATACACTAAACTTACAACCAACGAAGGGATTTTCCATCATTTTCATCCCGGAGGTTGGAATCGATGCTAAGACGGCGATGGCCGTATGGGCGTGGGGAAAAAACAGAGATGAAAATAAACAAATCAATAAAATCAATCAATTCCATTTCATATTTAAACCTGCATTATCTATCCTTCTTCGATGGTTCCAGAATAAATAGATGTGTTGTGAGGTTTGCTTGAACACGCTATGCTGCAACTGGACTAATGGTATAATCAAAACGGTTTTTGACCTCCTATACCGATACGTATTCTTTATTCTATGGTATGACCTTTAAAGATATTCTTGATTTCCCAACGATATGAACCAGTATTATGATTGAACTAAGGGAGACCAAACCGTGACATTACGAAGCTGTAACTATGAAAGTTAGTAAATATCATACAAGTCAGGAATCCGCCTAAAAAGATCCCATAAGGTTATTACTTAGTATCTTATGGACACTTAATGCATTCGAAATCTACTTGAGAGAAAGACGACTGACAAGAGGATCGTGAAATTGAGCGGTTTTAGGATTACAACTTTTGTTAAAATTAACAGCCAGACTTCAGTTGGTCAGGCGATAGAGCACTATATATATAGATCTGAGGTCCCAAGTTCGTAAATGATCAGCTACAGGTTTTGAGACTAATTCCGCCAACATAAAAAGTTTGATCGATATATCCCCGAGACGGCATACAATTCTATTAGAAAGGCTCTCTGTGTACGATTTCTCGTCCGGTAAGTTTAGCTTGGTTTCCAGTAACCTGTCTTGGATTTTGAATCGGTTGCTGTGAATATTGTATCGATCTGAACGATGAGAACTGTCGCGAAATTCTTCACATGGGGTATCTCCGGTGTTCTACAGCGAAAAAATTGTCAGTTTAATAGAAAAACCCTTTTTGGTCTTGTCCAGAGCTTTCGGTTCCTATAAGGACCTTCTCCAGTGACTAGGACCGAAAGTTCTGGGCGAGACCAAAAAAATGCTTTCCTCTTAGCTTGACAATTTCTTCGCTTTTCGGAGAAGTTTCGCTAGTTCTCATCGTTCAGATCGATGCAATCTAAGTAACAACCAATTTTATTGTTAGCCATATAATTAATCTTTAGCTCTGCAGCTCGTAATAGAATAGGTCGCCGTCTCGAGGTTAAGAGTAAACATAAGAGTTGGAGAATGCATAATGAGCCCAATAGAAGGCCTAGACGTATCAGATCCCCAAAGGAAAACCTACTCTTTAAAAGTCCTAATTTTTATTCTAAAATTGATAATAATTTATATTCGGATTATAAATTAGAGAATCATTCATACTCTATTCAGTTTTGAAACCAAATCAAAATTAAGATCCAGATAGAACACCAAGGTGTCAACATTACAAAACCAATTAAACCATTTCGTTCATTGGGAGTTTTGCACAAGTCGAAAATTTTGAAAAATCCCATGAACCTTATTTCGGGGTTTAGAGCCCTATTGGGCTACGGTATTACTTATGGCTTGTTCGTACTTATGGACTCCTCAGAGAAATCTTGGAACTCTTCAATTTTTGTCACAAAATATTTTCGAAGAATCATATTTTTTTAATTTTATGGTTCTTAAAATCTTTTTGTGACAGAAATTGAAGTTTTCTACGAAGAGGCCATAAGTATGGACAGGCATAAGTAATATACCACAACCCCAAATCATATGCATATGAATCGCGTTGTTCTTAGTCTGAACTTGGATATTCAAAAAGTTTTGTAAGGGCCATGACAGACATGAGGATTAGCCGAGAGACGGCTTAGCGTAATTATATTAGAAATAATGTTTACAGTGAATTTCCATCACTTTCCACTAAGTCATCTCTCGGCTTAAGTCGTATGTGTGTCTAGGGCATAAAACTCGACAACCAAGGGACCTATTCAAGCCTATTGAAGGACCTATTCAATCCTCTCGATCTAAGTACTAGAGTATTAAGCATCCCGCGAACTAACTTTAATAAGATTTTCTTTAGTTTACTAACTATGTTCAGATAAATTTAAAAACGATCATTAAATTTAAATATTTTGTTAAATTGATTTTCGTCCTTAAATTTCGAGATTAATAGGAACTCGGAAATATCTAAGATAAATTATTTAAGCTTGTTAATTAATTAAGCTTGACAAGGTTTCAAGCTTAACCTACTTATTATTTTTTTTATTTGTTGTAACACCATCAAGAGGTTTAAGTTTAAAAGGATTTCAGATTGAAGCTTCAACCTTTTTCCTGACTATTCCCAATTCCTAAACATCAAAACTGATCATTGAAGTTTTCGAGTCTAAACTTCTAAAAGACTATATTGCCCTTTAACTTTCTGACCCGCATTAATACTCCTTCAAGAATCTATGAGGCTATTTACACCGCCGCATTAGATTGGGATTGAACTGTTCTAAAACCGGATTTAGGATAATTAAGTCTTAATCTAAGGCTGCAATCTAAACGATTTCATTGAGGTCATTTAGACTGTCGTATTAGATTCTGACTGAATTGTCCCAAAAACCGATTTTGGGACAATTAAATTTCAATCCAATGCGGCGATGTAAATGGCCTCTATGTTTCACATCTAATCCTCTTCAGGATTCTTTTAAATACAAGTCTTACATTTTCAATTCAAGTACCTGTAACGTCTCAGTTTGAGCATAAAACTTTTGCAACAACAGACCTTATCAGTTGTAAATTTCATCCAAAGTCGAAAGCCTAATCCAATGAAAACAAGAAGTAAATCCAGCAAAGAGACTAATTCCTTCAAGTCCATCGCGTACTTGTGACTTGATCTTGCTCTTCTTCATCTTGTCTTCTTCATTCTGTTGGGCATTCGCTGCTGAGCCTCTGGGTAACCACGTGAGGTGATCTTGGGCTGTGGCATCCATTGGTTGCAAATCTCAACGGATGATCTGGATCTGGTTGGTTGCATTTCAGTTGCATCCCGAAAAGAAAACTAATTACACTGATTTATGTACCTATTGTTCATTGTTTTTGCTCTCATCTCCCTCGTGGCTTGTCCCCATGTGCCCCAGCATGTGCCTGGGTATCCGGGGAGTGGGACAATCTCATCTATTTTGGTATCCGCCCCTTGGCATCAGTAACATCATGGTCATCGTCATCTTTTGCATCCTGCAAGCACTCCTTTTCCCTCCTTCTCTCCCACAATAAAAGAAAAAAACCCCATGGGACTGAACTTGGAATTGTTCGGGAAGGAATGGGTTGAGTGTTGGTGAAATGTGTCGAAAGTCTGGGTATCATCGAGAAATTGTTTGGAGGTATTCAGTGAAGAAAACATGCTGAACATTGAGAATTTTCTTGTAATCCTCCATGTACTCTCTCGCTGAATTACCATTTATGGATGGGACTTCTTCATGGGGAGACACTCTTCAAAATACCTTCCTGACTTTCGAAGAAATTCCTCTTGTGGAGGGATGTCTATTTATGGCATTAGCGAGAAGGTGGTCTGGCACTTGCAAGATGTATTGCCTTCTTCAAAGAATAAAACCAGAACACGTATCAATTCTAATTCAGACCCAAGGAGGACATCCCCAATGTCCTCTCCAGCCAAATTGTATGATTGTGTATTCTACCACCCCCCTTGCAAGAAGTCACCCACATCAGGGAGCTCAGAAAGCATCAGAGTGAGATGTCCTCGGGACACGCAGAGATATATGGATACTTGTGGACGACTCTTGTGTTCGATGTCGCTCTCTTGAGATGTGTGACAAGGATGTGGTCCATTGTTTCGCGTCTTGTACAAGGGAGAGCGTTTCTTGGTATTTTTTTTGTCCTGCCCCCAACTCCCTTCATGCAGAATAATTCAAGTTTACTTTTTAAACAATTCAACTCAAGACAATAACCGCATCAGTCCACCATATGAAATTCCCTCCAGCCTGCAAGTCACATGTATTGAGAGAATATGTGGAGACAAGGAAGACAACGAAGAAGAAATGAGAAAAATAAAATAAGAATTTTAATTAAACATATCTTGTGAATATTGTCTTGAGACATTCCTTCGCACAATTTGATTCACATGATATATCTATGAAAAGGCACGGATATTTGCCGTCTTTTTGTCCGTTAGATAAAATGTTTTTTAAATATAAAAACCGATTATTAATTTAAATTCGTTTAAACGTAAGCAAACGAAACCGAAACTTATAACAACAAAAAATAAGGAATATAATATTTTCATATAGCCGATAATATATGAGAAGATTTTTGGCTTCTTTAAGGCCAATCAAGCCCTAGATGATCAAGACGAGAGACAACTTCGTCGAAAATTGCTGGAAATAAATATCTCGATTTATCCTAATTTCTTCAATTTTTGGATGCTGATCATCCATCTGAAAGGCGTCTAACCAAGTAGAGCTCAGCTTAAATACAATTTATCTTATTTCTTATAAAGTACCCCAAAAATCTCTCTTTCTCTAAGCTTTAACTCTTTTTCATGCAATAAAGATCATCAAAAACGGTTTAATAGGAGTGCAGATCTATGAAATTATGATAAAGGTCCCGGTCAAAATCCCGAAAGCTAAAATCTTGAAAGAGCCATAATCCCGGAAGCCAAAATCCTGAAAGATAAAATCCCGAACGCCAAAATCCCAGGTCCACAATCTCGGAAGACAAAATCCCATAAGTCAAAATCCTGTAAGTTAAAATCCCGAATGCCAAAATCGCGAAAAGGCCAGAATTTCGGAAGTCAAAATCCCGAAAAGGTCAAAAACCCGAAAATCCTGAAAGTCAAAATCACGAACACCAAAATCCTAAGAATCATAGTTTCGAAAATCAAAATCTCGAAAGGGCTAAAGTCAAAAAGCCAAAATCCTGAAGATCGAAATCACAAACGTCAATATCCCGAACACCAAAATCCCGAAAGGGCCAGAATCTCAAAAGCCAAAAATCTTATATCAAAATTCCCGAAAACCAAAATCTCAAAGAGGCCAAAATCCTCTAAATATAATAACCCCGGAAACCAGAATTCCAAAGATGTCACAATCCAAAAAGTCAATTCCAAAAATTAACATCCCGGAAGCCAAAATTCCGAAAGTCAAAATCCCAAAAGCCAAAATCCCGAAAGTCAAAATCTTGAAAATCGAAATTTCGAACGCCAAAATCCCGAAAGAGTCACAATCCCAAAAGATAAAAATCCTATATAAAAAATCCCGAAAGCAAAAATTCCAAAGGCGCCAAAATCCCGAAAGAGGAAATCTCCCGGAATCCAGAATTTCGAAGAGGCCACAACCCCAAAAGTCAACGTCCCAAATGCCAAAATCGCGAAAGTCAAAATTAAAATCCCAAACTCCTAAAAGTGTCATATCTGCTCGCACGATTGCACCCACGCTTGCAGAAGCAAGGGAAATTTTCTGTGTTTTGGGAAAGAGTTTTTTTTACATTATCGTTCGTATAATTTCGTTCTTTTCAGGGCTTTTACCATTCGGAATTTTGGTTTTCGGGATTTTGTCTGCCATAGGTTCTAAAACTTATTTTCATAACTAAAATACTCTAACAAATAGTGTTAGAAACTTAAAACGTTCTACAAAATTTTCTTCTGAATTATAGTTAAATATACTACCAACGGTCTGATAGAATGAGACCTATGCCTTAAATACCTTTGAAGTTTAAGAATTGCTAATTCAGCTTCCGGGTGTTGAGCGTTATTATGGTGATCGAAAGCCTGATATTAATAACGCCCCCAGGTAGTGGATCATTTTGGCTTGCCTGAAGGCCACGAAACCGTTTTAATGGTAAGATATATCGAGTTACGCTTATAAAGACCGAAATAAACTCAGACTAATCCTCAAGAATATTTGTCCTGCAAAATTTGGCAGTAAATGATGAGGTAAAGGAAATTTATGCAAAGTCCTTCTAATCTAATCGATGATCCTAAACTCTCAGTGTATTGAGATAAATCTTATCTTTTAATAAGTTATATATTTCAAAGCCTGAAAACATTCCTCTAGTTCTCAATTGTTCCCTTTTTACGGAAGTATTATACCTCAGTCACGGTTTTAATTGTTCTTCAAAATTAAGCTAGATATAGGAATCAGACCTAGGATTAAAAGTTCAAATTTTCCTTACAGTTGACCTCGTTTTACAATTGAACCCATTATGTATACCCTCCTCCTCTACTCCCACTTAACCTAATTCCGATCTAAAAAGAAATAACTTTTTAATCAAATTTTGTTGAATGTAGCACCCCTGCACATTTATCGCAAGGTTGTCACTTGACTGCAACAATCTGAGGTATGACCAACTTTTTGGCAATCATTGCACTTTTTTCCATCTGATGAAGAAAATAGCCTTGGAAGCTTTCAAAAGTGACATTGGCCAACGATTCATTTCGATGGAGTCGGCAAAGACGAAGAACGGAGATTAGTTGTGTGTTTGTGGAAACAAATGGCTCGAGGTGGATGGATGAGTGGGTGGAAATGGTCTCCCACGGGAGTCTGCTCAGGATATCTCTCATGGCTGAGAGAGCAGCCAGGATGAATCAAGGTGGAGATAAATGCACGGTTTTCTCGCCTCGGACATCCACAATTCACCCGAAGAAAGTGGAATTTATCTCCTCTATTCGCCACTTCTCCCATCCATCTACATTTATCTATTTATCGCGATAATATATAGCAATATATTCAATCTCTCATGGTGTCCTCGAGAATTCTCACTGGTAACCGTCTGTCGATTAAGAAAGCGAAGAAATTGAACATCCAAATTGTCTCTCACAGAGAATATGATAGGAGACCATTAAGCTCTGATTTGATGTTTTTCCATATATTAAAATTTTCAACTCAATTAACTTTAAATACTAATTTCCCAGATACGTGTCTCAAGCTTTTTCGTTTGGGGACAAAACTCCCAAACGATTGCCCAACCCAAACCACCCACTGAAACTCAAGGGAGCTTTTGGGCGATAATGTTGTGACTTGCGTTGACAGTGGGGATCTTGGAGACATGGAAGAGAAAAGTTCAAAGGGTGATGATGGGATGGGTGGCATCTTGGATGAGAGACAATTGATCGACTGCGGAAGGGGCTTTTGGGGGACTGAGGGGGGTATCTCGAGATGGGAGTCATCTTGATTGGTCTTCTGTGTGTTCCATCATTAGGGTCGTCGTTTTCATTACACACACTGCACAATTTCGAGAGCAAGAGCAATTTTGAAGGAAAAAGAAGGAAAAAGGGGGGGGGGGGTGAAAGAAGAACAGAAATCACAAAGTTCGCCCCCTCAAACTCCCCATCGACTGCACCATTTGACGCCAAAAGAGGACGCCGGGGTGGGATCCAAGGACGAGATAAAAGGGCTGATGAAGGAAAGCGTCAGCGACAGACATCTGAAAACATACACCAACCCCCCCCCAAAAGTCTCATCATCCCTCATTTGGAGCGATGGGAGTTTGTTTCATCGGCGATGAAAGAAGCTCCGCTGTTTATTGATAAGACGATCAAATATTGGAAATTGGCTCTCTTGTTTCCCAGTACATCTCACAATATGCGACAATCGCGAAATTGCAACCAGGCGTCTGCCAATGATTTTGCTCTCATAAACAAAAATACTCACCAATTTTCCCGCTTTTTGGGAGGAATTTTGCAATTTCTGCACAAGGGCAAGGGATCAGAGTTGAAAAGGTCTCTAGATTCAAGCTTGTACTACCTTTCAATGGTTTACTATTAACTGGACTCGAGTTTTGTGATATTTGGGGTAATTTGCTAAAAATCGGACAGTGTAAAAAGTCGGACACACCAAAACTCGGACATGCCGAAAGTCGGACAAAGAAAGGCGGCTGCAGCATATAGATACATTATGAATTTGACCTATTTCTGAAGTGTCCACCTTTACAAATTTTACCCTACAACCAAGTATTTTAAAAATTTCATGCAATCAATGGGTCAAGAAGTAAAAAACTCTACTAGAACGATACAAGTGTCCCGTGTTTAAGTCTCTTTTAGATCACTAGGATTTTTTCAAGCATAAAACATGTCCCAATTACTTTCAGTAAACTCCAGTGTAAAATATTCCACAGACCATGAGACTACAATCCCAATATATCCTAGTAATACCGCCCCAGTAGGGTAAAATTTGAAAGAGTGGCCACTTACAAAAAAAAACAAAAATTAATTTTTAAGCTGAATAAATATTTTGCTTTTTCTCCCATCATAAGGTACCTTGTGCAGTATTTTAAGTAAATCTTGCCAGTTTTTATTAAAAAGTTTAATCAATAAAACGTTAATTAGAAATTAACACATTTTTAAAAATCGGACAAGAATTTAAAAAAAATTAGACCTTGGTACTTTTTATTAAAGATTTTGATAACTAACTTATTTTTTTTTTTCAATTTAACACAACTTTTTATTAAAAAGTTTAAGCTTAAGCCAATAATAGGAAAATTTAAGTATGTTAGAATATATCACATTTTTAAAAGGCGGATAAGAATTTAAAAAGACAGATCAGATTTGTCAAAGATTCTGATCTGTTAAAATTTTTTTTAAATTATTTTTAGACAATTTTGTTTTAAAAAGTTCAAGCAAATAATAGAAAAATTTACTTAAGGTAGAAAATGGATCACTTTCTAAAGGCGGACAAGAACTAAAATAAAAACTCAGCTCAGGGCACGTTTTAATAAAAATTCTTATTATTAGTTCGACTCGATTAATGATAATAATTAGTTTTTATTAAAAATTTGAAGAAAATAACGAAAATAACTTACTTTATATTAGAAAATAATTTTCCAAAGACGGACAAGAATTAATAATGTCGTACTAGTGTATTTTTTAAAAAGTATTTAAATTTAGTTTTTTTAATTAAATTTAAAGCAAATTAGCAACTTCTATTTTAAAGATGTGAATCTCTTAATTGGAATGTATTTTTCAAATGTTTTTCTGAGTTTTCCTTGATCGTAAAAATGTTGCAATAATAATATCTTTTAATGTTCTGAAATAGAAGTCTTTTCTTTTTTACAACTTTCTAAATAATTGCAAAATCAGAATTTCATAGAAAATTACATATTTAACTAATATTTTATCAAACTTCGAAGGAGGTGTCCGACTTTTCAAATTGCCACTTTCCGCCTTGCCTGCCTTTTAGAGAATTCCAGTTAATGCTTACAAAATGTTGTAGTTCCTCCATGAAATATTCTTGCTTAGTCCACTTCTTCTCAACCCGGCTAACACATTAAGTATACTAATTAAGTATTTATTATGTTCCTAACTCAATGACTTAATTTTAAGGAGGTGAAAAACATTCAAGTACTTAAATAAATAGTATCAAAATGAGGCATATGTCAGCCATTTGTGACGAGTAGTGAAACTAATATCGCATGACTCAGTCTTAACACTATAAGTACTTAATTAAAGTCTTTGTCGAAGTTCTTAATTAAGTAGTTTGTATTCAAGACATGAAAAGTTTTTTCACTAAGCACTTAATTAAGGACTTTCAATGAAGCACTTTTTAAGCAATTACCTTAAGGCATATAAAACATGTATTTTTGATTCTTCGTTTTTTATTTCTCAAAAGAAAATTCAAAACACATTTAACATTGTCCGGCACCACATTTTCTTCTCTGGTTGCAACTGTTGCAGGACGGAATTGTTGTTGTAAATTAATAAAACGCCTAATTTAAAAAATTAAAATATAAAAAAAAAACTTTTTAAATGTGTAGTCCGGTTTATACGCTACTGGGACTGGAGAGAGATTCAAAAAAAATTAGTAAATTTTTTGGGTAATTCACATTCTCGGATCACGCGCTTAAGAGAAAATTTAACAGAAAACGGGACAGTTGTTGCATATTTAAGCTTCGATATCGCAAGTTGAGGGCATAAAAAGAAGGATATAATAGATTTTGGGCTACTTGTAGACAAAATAACATACCCGAATTACAAGTTATAGGGAATCCGGGAAGAGCCTTAAGTTATACTTACCAAATCAAAATGCAAAGAAGAATATTAAATTAGTACTTCATTTATTTCACTATTTATAAATTTATTACTAAAAGAAAGAAACTATATACAGAGTCATTCTCATAGTTCCTTGCCCTTTGGGAATTTTTCCAATATCTTTTCCACGTCATCTCGTTTGTAGAAGCTACATTTTTTGTTATTCTTCTGCATTGTATAATCTCTAGAGTAGGTAAAATCTAAAAGTTCACGGAAAGTCGAGGAACAAAAAGATGGCCGAAATTGCAGGCTGACTAGAATTTTGCACACTTACCCTAATTTTCTTTAATAATATTTTGTGGCTATGTTTGTCTGAATAGTCAATTTTTTCATATCTTTCTATCAAATGGTTAGCATGTGTCCGTCGCATTCTGTATTCAAGTTTCCACTTTTTGCCACCAGGTGCCACTACTTTCTCTCAAAAATAGTACTTAATTAAGTACTTAATAAGTACTTAATAGGGTCTTAATTTAATAACTTGGTCTAAGTTATTATTTGAAAGCATGTGTTAACCCTTTTATCTATAAAAAGTCGACTTCCTCCTCTATCAACTCTGTTTTTAGCATCTTCAAAAGTACCTCCTTGTCCTCACATCAATAAATTAAATTCAATTTGTGCTCTCTCCCAGCATCCTCTCATCCCCCAAAAAGTCACAAGAGACAAAAGGAACTGAGGAAATCATTTCACTCACAAATTGTTTATCTCACGTGGTAAATATGGTGAAATATGTTGAACCAAAATAATCAGGAGGAATCATCAAACAGACCTGGAAAAAGTGCCTCAAAGGCAAGGTGATGGATTTTAATTAGAAAATTTAAATAGAGAGCAAATGGGGAGGAAATGTGTCTCTGGCGCAACTTAATAGCATTTGTGTCAATCTGTGGCATAGGAGCTGAAGATGAGTATCAAAGCTTCCAGGTTCAATTTCAAAAGCTCAATTGCTCTCGGAATATTTTGTGCTTCAATTCCTCAATTGTCTGTCTGGGACGACAAGCTTATCCACTTTTACGCAACTCGACACATAATTTATTAATTAATTTTTATCATATTTCATAGCTCGTTTGACTGTGACTCTGCTGCTCTGTTTTTGTGCTCTTTCGGGGGGAGTGGGATTGATGGGGAGGGAAAATCCTTGGGTTTGGGGTTGTTTTTCTCTCCATCATCCCCCGTTGGACAGTGAATGGCAAAAGAGAGGAAAAGAATCTTCCTTGACTTTGTGCACACTTCACATACACATTTTTGGGGGGGGTATGAAGAGAGGCAGCGATAATGGCTGAGAAGGTGGATGATGGCATGTAGTTGGATGGAATAATTAGCTCGAGGGGATAATTTTAATTAGAGACGCCATGGCGTTCTATCTGATGATCGCGAGAACGGAGGCTTCCTCTTTTCAAGCACAACTTGATGCTGTGCGATTTCCTGCGTCATGGACAGACACACAAATGCGTCCTTTTGTCTCATCACCTCAGCACAGGGTGGGGCATCCTCAAACTTCCTTGCCATCATCCTCTGGGATTTTCCTGAAATCACCCTGGATATCTTCTGACATGGTTTAGAAAACACTAAAGATAATTAGCGATGAAGACAAACGCTCAATGAGATAAATCTTGAGGAGCTAATTGAAGAATCTGATAAGACATATCCTCCAAATGGGCAGTCAAAAAAAGCTCTGAAAGCATAGAGGACATCACAAGAAAAGTCACTCAAGACGTTTTGGGAAAAGAGGCCTATACATTGTTTTCTGAAATTTATTTAAACGACGTAGCAAGTACGAAAAAATCTAGAGGAGTCTCCTGGATAGGAAGACAGTGCTTCGAAAAATACCTATGCAGATCTATGCAAATATATCTAAGCTTCGTACATACTCTGGCTTCGAACACTTTATATTTTTCCCATATTCCTTTAATATATCCTCTGAGGAAAAAACGGGGGTGCGATTAACCTCTTTCCTCATAACTTTAACACTTTTTATGTGTAAAAATATATCAACATTTTTTAATGTTAATTTGACACATTTTTAAGGGTAAAATTAACATGAAAGAGGGTAACTTTAACCCCTAATACACCTAAAAAGCATAATATTTACACCGATTTCGGATCAATACTGTAGGGTAAAATAAACATTTCCGGAATGTTATTTTAACTTTTTCGGATTTCTCTCAGTGTCTAACTATTTTTTCCAGAATGTGGGGTAATTTTAAAGTGTTCGAAGCTACACTTAAGAGAAATCCAGAAAAAGTTAAAATAACATTCCGGAAATGTCAGTTTTACGGTGTTGATCTGAAATCAGTGTAAATGTTACCTCTTTTAGGTGTATTGGGGTTAAAGTTAACCTTTTTCATGTTAATTTTACCCCTATAAAGGTGTTAAATTAACATGAAAAAGTATTGATATATTTTTACACCTAAAAATGTTACCGTTATAACGAAAACAGTTAATTGGACACTCTTTTTTTTCTCAGTATACAGTGTGTGCGAAGCCAGGAAGCCTTCCTCTATGCAAAATAAGATTTTAATTTTGCAAAAATTACAAAATTTACAACGGCTAAAAGTATTTTCCCTACATCCTGGTTAGCCTTTGCTTTGCTTAACGTCTCTCAGCTTATCTTTAAGTTTCCAAGAAGCATACACTGAGAAAAAACGGGATTGCGATTAACTTTTTTTCCTCATAAATTTAACACACAAATTTTAGGTGTAAAAATATATCAACATTTTTTAATGTTAACTTTACACCTTTTCGAAGGTAAAATTTAAAGGTAAAATAAAGGTAAAAAAGGACAGAGAAAAAGAGGAGCTTTAAACTGCTCCTTTTAGTTCATGGTGAGTCACCTGCTGTGTGAATAAAAAAATAACATGAAAAAGGGTAGCTTTAACCCCTAATAAACCTAAAAAGCATAATATTTACACCGATTTCATCCTTGTATTATGGTAGTTTCATTGGGAAAACATGAGGGTGCGATTACCTTTTTTTCTGATAACTTTAACACTTTTTAGGTGTAAATATGCCATCAACATTTTTTAATGTTAATTTTACACCTTTTTTAAGTGTAAAATTAACATGAAAAAGGGTAACTTTAACCCATAATACACCTAAAAAGCATAATTTTTACACCAATTTCGGATCAATACTGCAGGGTAAAACTAACATTTCCGGAATGTTATTTTAATTTTCTCGGATTTCTCTCAGTGTAATATCAAATTCATTATCAAGACGGAAATTTTGAGAACACTTCTTAATACCCTACTACTATTTATTCCTTCATCACTGATTCTTGTCCTTATTAATTCTAAGATTTCCAACACATTTTTATGAGTTTCAATCAATTCGGCCAATCCCAGCTACAACTACCAAAGCCTTTGAACTCCAAAGAGCATCACATTGAGCTTTTCCACTCCCCCAAGACCTTTTATATGGAATTTTTGTGCTGAAACTGAGACGATTTTTTGGCAGCTAAAGTTGAAACTGTCCGATCGATTGACGATTTTCCATCCCCTCAGCCCCGGAGCTTTCACAGAGTGGGCGCCGAAGCTCTGGGAGAGGGTGGTATTCCTCCCAAGGATATTCTGCACCATCGTCATCCATTGAGAGACGCGTAATAGTTGATGCGCGCGGGAAAATCGTCCTGCAAATCGCGATTTTGGAGGCAAAAAGCACAGAAAAAGAGGGTGGAACATTTTTGATGCAGACACACCAATATTTTAATCAGAATTTATATGGTACTTTGTGGGTGAAAATTGGAAATTGTTTCGCCATTTTCACCCTCGAAACTTTCTGCGAGGGTAAAATGAGTTTTTAAGGAAGAAGATCGTCACAAATTGGGTGGAATTTTATGATGAATTTTTTTTTTGAAATGGTTTTGGGAAACAATGCTCAATGTTGGCAATATTTTTTTCTTGTTTTATTTCTCGGAATCCCTTCATTGTGGGCCAATTGGACAATTTTTGTGGATGACACCGGCAGAAGAAGGAGATGATGCTCTCGAAAGTCCCGAACAGAAAGATGTATTAACGTCTGGGTCAGCTAGTCCATCATCAACACAATCTCTTGAGGGTGCTCCAGCAACAACATCATCAACAATGCTCAGAGATCCGGAATCGCATCATTCCACCACCCCCACAAGTCCGCAGCCTCCGCCGCACTTGATTGATTCACACGATGACGTCGAGCACAACATACCTGCTACCCTCATACAAGACCCGAGTGTCGAGCGGTAAGTGAAATTAATTGTACATTTCGATATCTCTATATTATATACCACTCAACATATATTGTGGCAAATAATTTATGGACCCCACCCCGTTCCACCACAAAAGTGGTCAGGGAAGAGGATTCATGTCTGAGGCATAGCCCGGGATGTCTGCACATTTTCAACTCATACTCATCAACGCTTAATGAGTCTCGGAGACTCTTTTTTTCATAGCCCCGAACCAACTGCCATTTTAGTATAATTTATTTTTGTCCACCTTTTAACTTTCAAAATAGGGAAGGGGTTGGAATTTGATCTCAGAAAAAACAAAGGCAAAATAATGCAGTTTTGCTGTTTTACTGATACACTTAGAGGTTCAAGTGCTACTCATCAAAAAATGCAAAATATGCTATAATATGGTAGGGTCGAAGGAACACCTCTTCGACAGGGAACCTCTATTGAGACTTTTGTCAAAATGTTGAAATTTATTTAATGCATCCAATAAAATCTAAATTAATATTACGTTTTTTTCATTAATCTGCGTTTTTCGATAAGGATAGAGTCGGAGGAACACCTCTTCGACAGGGAACCCCTATTGACACTTTTGTCAAAATGTTGAAAATTATTTAATGTATCTAGTAAAATATAAGTAATATAACGCTTTTCTGTAATACACCTTTTACTATAAAAAGATATGTTCAAATTTCATATCCCAAATGGTACAGAGTAGGGTGTCAATAAGTCCTGACACGAGTTCTTAAAGTGTCAATAGGTGTTCCTTTTACCCTATATCTCATATGGGAGGGTGAGGCAGTTTCAAGCAGATAAAGTGTCTTTCCAGAATCTGTTGCTGAATATTTCGTTGGCTCAGAATAAGACACGAATAACTCGTTGTAGGCAAATTTTACAGAAGAGCGATTCAAAGCTGAAATTTTACATGAAGAGTATAGGACTTTTGGGATTCAAAATTTCTATATAACTTTGAAAATAATTATCTTTAAAGCATAATATTTACAGGGAAGGTACACTAAGAAAAAAAGAGGATGCGATTAACGTTTTTTCCTCATAACTTTAACACTTTTTAGGTGTAAAAATAGATCAACATTTTTTCATGTTAATTTTACACCTTTTTAAAGGTAAAATTAACATGAAAAGGGGTACCTTTAACCCCTAATACACCTAAAAGGGGTAACATTTACACCGATTTTGGATCAATACTGTAGGGTAAAATTAACATTTCCGGAATTTTAGTTTACCTTTTCGGATTTTTCTCAGTGTAGAGGATATAAAGAAGTATCCAAAAAGCGAATAAAACGATTTTTGTGCAAAATCGAGTTGTTCGACTTATATTCTGAGCCGTCGAATTGTCAATTCGAATTTATGAAAAAGTCGAAAAAATCCTGGATATCTAAATTTAAGATTAAGATCTAAGACTACCGAATATGCCGGTGACTTTGTAAACCTGCCTTTCGTAAACTTTTCCTTAAGGGTTTTTAAGGAATGAGGAATAAGGGATAAAGGTTTTTAAGGAAGATCTAAAGATCATCCTTAAGTACTAGAATTAAAGAAAAGCTTACAAAAAGCAAGGGTAGAAAATTGAAAATTATACAGTCTTCAGACCTAGCTTAGCCATATGGCGTAACTAGGGGAAAGTGGAGCTACTTTGAGAATTTAATTGAGATTATTGTGAGAAAACCGACGTTAGGGAAATTTACTAGAAAGGAACCGGAGTTCGTTGGAAAGTGGAGTCATCCTTAAAAAAATGGCAACTTTTCCCAAAGCTTTCGGCTCGGTCTCCAAGCCGTTATCAGTGGTCGAATCAATAAGGAATTTCCAGAGCTTTATCTCTCAATCTGTGCAGAATTTTAAAGGGTATAACAGAGTATGTGGGGGCACTTTTTTAATAATAAACAAATCACTTTTCTAGAAACAACTTGGCACACATTTACAATTTTCTACTTTTTCTTGGTCTTGTGCAGTATTCTCCTTATTGATTCGACCATTGATGATAGCTTGGAGACCGAGCCGAAAGCTTTGGGAAGAGTTGCCGTTTTTCTAAGAGTGACTCCATTTTCCGACGAACTCCGGTTTCTTTCTACTTAATTAAGATCCAGAATTGTTATATCTATCTACATTACATTACGTTAAAGCCTAGTTTACTTTAGAATGTATATCAATATAACCCCACTGCTCAAAGTAGCCCTATCTCCCCCTATTCCAATTTTTTATCAGTCAAGAATTTTTGGAAAATTTGGACTTCTTTAGATGTTAAGGGCAAATGATCAATTACATTCTGAAAAGCTTATAAAATTAATTACTATTTAGGATTTTGAGATTATTTTAAAGTGGGCTAAGCTTCTAGTTTGAAGACCGCTTTATTCGTGGAGCGCAAAGTCACCCGCATCTACGTTACTCTATACCATATGGCTCTATAAGCTAATAATTATAATTTACAAAATCGGTTTTCATTTAATAAACTAGTGTATTTCTTCTCGACTGAAGTATATCTCTTCATGCAAAAAGTAATTTTTTAACTAATCTCACTTATTTAAGTTGTTTTATATGATTTTATATTAGTGTTTTTTTTTATTTACTTGATGAATTTGAGACAAATTTTCCTTTAGAAAAATCGCAGCGAGCAGTTAGCAGAAAAAAGACAGCGTTTTTTATCTAAAATAGACTAGTAAAATTGCTAAGCCGGCGCCAGACACAAACTATAGATTCTTAGGTCCGTCAGGAAATCTGTAAGTGGCAACCCAAGCAGCAATTTTTCTTAAAATTGTCTTGTAGAATTCCCTAAGAAAGGCACTATAGAACCAAAAATCTATTTATTTACTTATAACGCTCTTGCTTCCATCACTGAGATTACTATGAGTAAAGTAGCGCACTCTTAAGGATCTTAAGAGCTGCTATGGGAATTTCAACAGAAAATTTTCACTTTAAGTCTTTTAAAAGTGTACTAAAAGACTTGTCTAATACTTGGTTCTATAAAGCAGCTATTTTGCTTCTTGGGAGAGCCCTTATTTTAATCGCCTGGATGAGCTTTGGCCACCAGAAATTTCTCTACAACCCTCTTAACGATCTATTCCCTATGAAAATCCAATTTTAATTAATGACCTCTACACACTAGTAGAAATTTCTTTAAAAATGCCTTTTTAAAGAAAATGAATATTTAATAGCAAGGACTCCCACCGTATTGTACAGAGTTCGTTTCGTTCAACCTTGTCTTATCATCTGAACTCTTTAGGCTACAACAGAGTAATATCATCGTAAAATATTCTTGTTCAACATAAAAGTTGTTCGTAAAACTCTCGGTAGAGGGTGTGCCACCCTAGAGAGGAGATCTATTAGACCAGAATTTAAATTGAATGTACTGGAATTTTAACGGTCGTCTGGTATTTGTCTCGGCTAACTCTTTACAACTTCTACTGAGTATTTGTTCTTTCATTTGTGAAATGTAAGGATAATTTTTTTACTTTATATCTAGAAACTGCCTATCTGGATAGCCGAAGATCCCAAGAAAATATCTCAAACCGTTTGGCCTCTAGGGTAGCTACCAAATAATCTGACAGACATGTGAAGATATATCGTCTACGCTTTAAATTTACCAATTTTTTTCATAACAAAATTTATCCCTTTTGGAGATAGTTAATTGAAGTAAATAAATATGCCAAAACAGAAGGCCTACATATTGGTATCTGTTGGGAATTTCAGCAATAAAAACCGATAATTTCCATTAAGCTGATAGGAAACAGCGTGGCAAAAAAAAACGTTCGATTGACTTGACGAAAAAGGGATCTGAGGGTGAGGGTTCTGAAGTGAATTTAATTTCATAAAACTTCTCATGTCAATAAACAATCGACAATACCATTTTTCCTCCATCAACATGCCCGATCATTTCATTGCTATTTATCCGTCCATCCATCAATTGAGCCATCAATCAATTTCGTTGCATTGCACACGGCTTCTCGTCCGAAATACAGAGAGGCAAATGGGATACCATGGTAGTTCTATTGGGGGGAGGAGATGGGCTAATCCCTCCTGCCACAGAAATTTCGGTGAGGATTTGTTGACTGGCCGGCCTCAATGTGTGTGATGACCAAACCACAGAGGAGCAGACACGGTTAGTTAGTTATTTATAGCCGTCATTTGGTGTGAATACATTAAATTACGCATCCCTGAGATGATCACCCACAGTACCACCCACTCTTCAAGAACTGCCAGGGCAATCGATCAAGTCACTGTCTCATCCAACATTCCATATGAAAATCCACATATTCTCGGGACCGGGAAACCACTTCACGAAACTTGATGTGCACGAGACGACACACAATATTCACCACTAAATCACTATGATGAGGATTTACAGTTCAGATGAGACGTCATCTGTCCGTCCCCTCCTTGAATACCTTTTCCGGCCACCCCAAAATCCAACCCCAAATCCCCCGCAATCCCTTGCCCACATAACAAGCCTCAAAATTGCCTCCCAGCAAGAGCCCTGGAATGGGAATTTTGCTACATCAGAGGAAACATACGAAATCCTCCTGGAACAAGTCATGGGCATATCACGGGAAAAAAGCAACGAAAAGCGCACGAAAGAAGAGAATGCGAAAAAAAGCGCGCGCGCGGAAAATTAATCCCAAAGTGGAGGGTCGTCCACCAAAAACCCCATGTTATGTATATCATGTCAAGTCAACAATTCACGCTAAATTGGACAACACTCCGCGTGTGTCTTTCACACGTTCAACATTCACTCCTGACCGTCACCGCGAACGTCATGAGCCATATAAATTTTTCATGATATTTTTTCGCGCGCGCTATTTGTGGGTGGACCAGATGACACTCTCAAGCATCACACATCCCATCCCTGGCACTTGCATTCAATTCACCACACTTCATGGGCTTCCCGGGCGACTTTATTGCACAATACACCGGTGTATGAATCACAGAAGCGCACTTCCGAGGGGCTGATCAGGACTAAAAGTTACGGTTGTGGGATCAGAAGATGAGTGAAGACCCCAAGTCGATATCTCACTCCGTTTAACCCTTTAACGACGAGACACTTTTTACAGACTGAAAATCAACAATAAAAATTGTAGTTTTTAATGCCAAAAGGGTTTTGCTTAAAAAAAAATTGGAAGCATAAAAATAAATAAAATCAATTATGAATTTGAGAATTTAAAAATTCGTCGTTTTTGAGCTTAAATATTTACTACATAGCATATAGCTAGAGACTTGCAAAAAATATTCTAGATTCATTCAACCTTCTACTTTACAATTATGTACAAAGATGAGAAAAAAATAACTTTAGGTATACTCAGGAAAAATTATTTCCTTTATGGGACACCGGTGTTCCAATCGTCCTTAAAGGGTTAAAAAAAGGTGGCACAGTGTTCAAGCCTTGAACTTCAAGGTTTCGCAAAGATCACGAATTCGGGACTTACATGCTATCTCAAAAGTACTTAAAAATAGTTTTAAGAGTAATTGAATTAATTTTCGGACGAAAATTATTTATCGCTTGATAAAACCGGTTTATAACCGGCTTTGAACCGATTTATAAATTACTCAAAATTATATAAAATACCTTAGGAGAAATATAATTGAATTTTGGATGAAAATTATTTATCGGTTATGAACCGGTTGTGTTCTTTATTTTGCAAAAGTTGGAAAATTTGCAATTTTCAGAAATGTTTCGAAAATATTTATTATTTGTTTTATCTGAAAGTGTTTTAGTTTAATAAAAAAGGATTTTTTAATACTTGTGGATACCGTTTTGTATTATATCATAGGCAGTTTCGTAATATCAAAAATAAGAAAAAGAATTAAGCGAAATGTACCATTTGTATGTTCTAATGCTTTGTTGATCATCCTACCCAAGTAGCAAAAACTAGTTCTCACGCAGTAAATTTTAGTAAGTCTGACGTAATGATCTAGTCATATCTAAAGCTTTTGAAAGTTATCCTACTAAAAACGGGGAATCATTAAGAAAATATACGGTATCCATTTAAACAAAGACCTATCTGATAACTCCTTTTTTAAGCTGAGTCCGTCAGGCAAATTTCCGGGTAACTTTGTCCAGTGCGAGTGACTTTGACATCCCCCCCTGTTCGCAAGATTTCTTTATTTCTCAAACTTAAGGATGATCTTTACCAATTAGATCTACCATGTCTGATCGGTAAATACCATCCTTAAGTTTTAGAAATAAAGAAAAGCTTACGAACAGGGGGGTATCAAAGTTACCCGCAGGGGACAAAGTCACCCACACTTACGGTAATTTTTTTTATCAACTTTTAAAGGAACTAATCGATCTCTAAATAGCTTCAAATCTTGCCAAATAATTTCAGGATGTGCCGATTGAAGTGTAATGTGGCAAAACATTTTATTTCTTTTATTTTAAAAAGAATTTTATTGACGTGAACGAGATGGGAAAGTCGGAAATCTCGCAATGTTGGGGAATTATTTAAAATTTTTCATGTTCCTTTGGCACGGACTACGGCCCAGAGCTTCCGAAATGTAAACCTATTCACGACGATGCCATAAAAAAACTATGGTTCTTGACTTCCAAATTATCCTATCACCTTTCCCACAAATAGACACAATCATTTTGTTTTGTTCACGAATTGATCATTTGTGAAAGTCTTCCACTAAGAAACCGATGTTCTCTAACTGCCCTCTAATCTCTAACGGCCAAATGAAACAAGTCCATCGCTCTATCTAGCATAACTTTTTTTGAACATCGGTAGGATCATTTTTTTGGAATTTCATAAAGCTTCTCATAGAGGTTCTTTTCCAATCTTAGTCTCATAGTTGTTCGCGATATGTCCATCTCACGGATCATGTATGTACAGCCATGAGACTGGTTCTTCTCATTCAGCAATAAATAACTTTCCCGATGTGAAAACCGATTCTCTCTGATTAAGATTTTTTCTGTATAGATTCGAAGGTATATCCGAGAGAACTTACCTTAAAACCCGTTGGAAGTTCGAAAGTTTAAACCGAAGAGTTACACAAAATTGAGTAAGTTCACGAAAAAACAATTATTTTAATGCTACAGCAATTGAAACGTTCTACAATCCTGAAATTCCACAAAATTCTTCTACTTTATCTTCTTCCTCTTCTTCTATTTTATGTAAGACTGTCGGACTTACTCGGCTTCATATAGCCATACAAAAATTCACTTTTTGCAGCAAACGTTTAGACACTGTTTTTGACATTGTTAACGATTTATGTGTCAAGAATACCGAAAATAGAAATGGCAGAACAATCAGTGCTAATATGACGAATACGTAAACTTGTACTTTAGGCTTCCGGTGGATTTTCGAATAGATTTGCTTTGGTTTTGGAGTGGCTTTGTTCAATTAACTTCCACACTTTAAAAGGATCATGGTCGTATGATGTTGTAGTCTTTTAGGTTCACCGCCATATTAAAGGATAAACATAAACCAAGAAGGATTTTATTAGTAGGGAAAAGTACTCTCCCTGCGAACGGTCATGCTTTCGAATAGTGTGAATTTTCTTTTATTTTCCTAAGAGACTTACACATAATTATCCCAAGGGTAAAGAACTGATCAAATTTTCATGTCGTAGAATCAATATTCACAAAGTATTCACAATTTTATATGAGAAGAAGAAAATATTCCAATATTTTCCTAAATATTCGCGATATTCTCAATATTCAATATTTTGGAATATTCGCAATATTTGCAGTATTCAAGAATTATTCGCGATATTCACGATATTTATGAAATTTTGAATTTGAATTTATCTCATTCTTGATTTTTCCCACCCCCATGCGTCCACCGCCGTCTTAGCGTTGATTCCAACCTCCAGGACTGAACGGTGGAAATGTCCTTTCTCTGGTTGTATGTTACGGTTTTACAATATGTTTTACATTTCATTGGGGACAGACCAGTCAAAAAGAGAGAGCAAGATTGCCAAGCTAATCAAGTCAGCTATACGGCAATTTAATTTCAGCCTAATTTCATAACTTCTCATAATCACCACTGAAATAATGAAATAATAACCACGAAAAAATGCCAATATTCGCGTTATTCACGTCGGAGGTACTGAAGACTAATGGCAAGTTTTTTCCTAAAGAGAATTGACTTATCAGTCTGATATATTTCGAAATCGTGCATTAAAAGCTGTCTAAAAATACATATTTTGTAATGTTCGCCGAAATAATACAAGAACTACGAGCAAATTTGTTTAGGTCGCGGTGCAATATCCACATAATTTTTACAAGGAAAACTGAAAAATAGCTTCACTTTTTTATTAGGCTTGATGGACCCCTGCTTAGGATAAATAAAAGAAAATTCACATTATTCGAAAGCATGAACGCTCGAAGGAAGAGTACTTTCCCATAGTAAAGCATGTATTAATTCATGGTCGCCGTGACGTCAGATTTTCGACATTAAACTTTCATCCATTGCAATTGCAGTCAAATTGGTAAAATTTTAGTCATTCTACTGACAAGGTAAGAAAGTGAGAAAGTACTCCCCCTTCGAACGTTCTTGCCCTAGAATAATGTGAATTTTCTTTTACTATTCCTAGGAGTCTTACACATTTCTATTAAATATTAGTTAGCTTATCATCAATTATTGATGATTGTGTATAAGTATATAAGAAAAATAAAAGAAAATTCACATTATTCGAAGGCATGAACGTTCGAAGGGAGAGTACTTTTCCCTATAGTCGTTTAAACTACGTCTTAATGATTTAATATTGTAGAAAATGTTGTATTAAATTTCTAGTCAGATATTGCTACTTGGGTAGTTTCTAGTCAATCTCAATAATTAAGATAATTTTCCGTCGGCTTCAAATAAAGTTCACTTTTTGGAGCTTTTGCAGCTCAAAGCTTAAGCACTGATCCACCTTCTGTGAATCATGAGTTGCAATGTGCAAATGGTGAAGTCTCTTCACTCACCCTGTCAAAGAGTTTATGGGGGGTGGTGAGCTTTTTTTTTTGTGCTTCATCCACCCCCTCTTATCGTTTTGGTGGCATTCTCACCCATCAACCACAAAACTCACACGGAGCAAGCACATTTGCTCTTCAGCAAATGTCAACTGTGAGGGTTTTTTTTTTTGGATGGAGAGGATGGGGTGTTGTGTGTGGCCAGGATGATGAAGAAGGATGTGCAAGTGAAAAAATCACACTCGCGGAGGCGAAGAGCACAAAAAAGACCCTCTAAATCCATTACCATGCATTATGGGTGGCCAGGAGTTGGGGACGTTTGGATGACGAGGGTGAAATGAGGGAGAACATAGCAGCAAATGATGGACACTTTCGGGGTGGTTTTTGTGGAGAAAAATCCGCGCTAGTGGAAGCTCCAGAAAAAAAAGAGCTCTGAATGGCATTCCACGAGTTGAATCCGCGACTTTTTTTCGCGGTTTTTTTTTTTGTAAAAAGGTTAAATTGCAGTATTTGTGAGGTTGAAAGAATCATAAACAACAGCAACATGAATACTTTTCTAAGCATTTAATCGCATAAATTCATTGGGTAGCACTCCAATTTAACCCCACATCCAACTTGTGGGAGGGGGGTTGGTAGTCTATGGAGGAATGGGCATCAAACTATAAATTCCATAATCCATATTTTCGTATTATTTGCGCGGTCAGAGTCATAAAACATAATTCTCACACAAACCACCCAAAATGGGAATGGTAGCTTTTTGTGTGGGAGTGAGTATCACCCCCAAAAAGCTTACACCCGGAACGCATTTTCAGTGGCCATATTATTCCATCCAATATATTCTTCACATTTCTGTCTCCCTTCTGCACACGCCATGCCATTCAATGTCTCTCTGGCTATATATATCACAAACAATAATAATGAGACATGGTATATTACTTGATTTATATCCTTCATGCCGTCAATAAAACGCTATTATACCCAATCCCACCCACAACATTCACCCAAAACACATACACACAATCAGTCATTAAAACGAATGGAGCGTTCAGAGGGGGGTGATAAAATTTCATCCCCGAGACAAAGACAGTATCTTCCATATATACACACTCCTCAATTACTTTCACCCTCAGCGCATCATTAACTAAAAAAAAAATTGCTCTCTAAACAGAATAATTCTTCTTATTAAATTTTTGCCTCCCCCCTGGAAGATGCCTCTCCCGAGAACATGAAATTTTTATCATTTTATCCATTTTTGAGACTCTGACACGAAGACTGAAAGCTCAAGATGGTAATTGTATGGAAAAAAAATGTTCGCCATTGAGTACATTATGCTGAAATTAGCATCGAGAAGCTTCGGGAGCTTTCTGTGCCAAAGGAAGATGCAAAATGAAATTAACTTTTCGAAAGAAAATACCTTTTTCAACCTGCACAAGTTTTTCCTTCAAAGTGATAAACTCCTCGCAAACTGGAGAATTTCTCTGGATATTAGTCTCAATAGTTAGTGAATAAGTAATATCGGAGTGATAGGTCAATGGCTTAAGCAATCTCATGTGTTACAAAGTCAAAGGAACATTAAACAACTGCTGATAGTCAATGGCCTTAGACAGCTTAGGGGATGACACTGAGAAAAAATCTGCTCTCTGCAACATATCTGCCTTTCAGATAGGTTTTGGAATTATTTTATTTGTAGAATTATTAAATGAGAAGAATACATTTTTTGCAAAGCTTTCGAGCTTTGACATGGGGCTTCCTTAGTAGATCAATTCCCAAAGCTTTTAAATTTAGAAAGACTTCTGTACCATATTTTTTCCAACTACGCATCGCCCCTACTTCATTCTAATTTATAAAAAAAAATACAAATTTATTATTTATTTATTAATTTATTAGAATTCAAAAAACATATTTGTTACACTGCACGATTCTAAATTGACTTACTGATGAAGATCCATACGAAGGCTCGAAAGCCTTCAAGAAAAAAATGAAAATATTTCAAAAACAGTTTTCAATGTTTTTTTTATGTTATAAATTCCTTATTCGCATTCTAAAGAAATTAATGATATTGAGGAAGGTATATGGATGCTTATGGAAAAAAAAATCTAAGCCGGTATCTTTTTTATCTTGGAAGATATTGAATATTGAAATTTTCGATTTGTGACTTTTTGCCCCAGTCTCCCTTATAATTTCGTCCCTTTCAGGATTTTGACGACTCTGGATTTTAGTTTGTAGAATTTTGACTTTTGGGAATTTGGCTTTTGGGATATTGATTTTCGGAATTTTGGCCGGTACCGGGTAGTATAGTTTCAAATTTTTACTCATAAGCATAAAAAATAATATGAATTATTAAAAGTTGTAAACACTAACCGGTTTTAGCTTTTTTTAATTTACAAATTAATCTCTAAAAGCCTTATACTCAAACTAAAATATAATATAAAAATTAACACATGGTATTCGGAATTAATTCCAATCATTAGTTCTATTTCATATTTTTTGTAAAAAAATTTGAAAAGAACATCTGGTCAGTCAAAGATTAATATTATTTATTTAATAAGTAACTCCTATAATCCTTATACCTTATTTGCTGAGATGGATCATACCTTTATAATTTTTCCATTCCCAAGAATATTGCAATATCTTTTTCATTAATTTCATTATTTCTTTTTCGCTTATCCTTGTTTTTTAACAGGGACATTGTTCTATTTCCGAAATTATGGTGACTAGAACAGTCTCCAAAGCCGAATTTAAAAAAAAATAAAATAAAAGTGTTTAAAAAATGATATCTAGCACAGTTACCTAGTTCTTATCAAGATCAAAAAAAAATTTATATAAATATTTCTTGTTTTAATTAAAACTTCTAAAGCATATTCTTGAAGAATTTTAAGCATTATTCATGAACTAAGCCTAATTTTTATTCTCAAGAACTAAACAATAAAAATCAAAACATAATTTATAAAGGACTTTCATGTTCTATTTAATCGTGTCGAAAAATAAATTTTAAAAGAAAAATATAGTGCAATAATTCATCTGTAATTTTAACCCTTGGAAAATTTAAGAAAAATCCTTCTGTGAAGCTGAAACTGTAGGTTGAAACTTAGAAAAAACAATTCTGTCCTGATTAAAACGTTAAGTATAAAGGACGATTTTTTATAAATCGTTTTGAAGACCGCATCAAGTCTCATGCACCAGTCTCCAAAATAATTGAGAATTGAGACTACACGGAGAATGTACTGTCTCGAAATATACAACCTATGAAGGGATTTTCCATCGTTTTCATCACGGAGGTTTAAATCGACACTAAGACGGCGATAGCCCTATGGGGGCTAAGATGGAAAAATAGAGATGACAATAAAATTTAAATTAAATTCAAAATTTAAATTCAAAAATTTATATAGAATTTAAGGATTTTGGATTATTAATTTCAGTTTTATCAGTCTGTCTTAATTTATTAAAATTTTTAATTTTTTTAATTTATATTTTTTTATTAGATCTTGGATACTATAGTGAAAATATATAAAGTTATTAACTCCTTAGGAAAAGAATGAGGTTTAGGAGATCTTTAAAATTCAAACAGTTTTTTGTGGTTCCTCGGGAACCATAGATATTTAAAAGACTAAATATTTACTAAGATTTTTTTGGATCGGAAAAATTCTTTTTCATCATAACTTTTTTGTTAAAGGCCTTAATATTTGAAAAAAGAAAGGTTAAATGAAATTAGCTTGCCTGGACTGTCAATCTGTAGAAAGTTAATCTAGGTAATTTTACACTCATTGATTTTTGGTACTGAAACTATATCGCTCCTTGGAAATTACAAGGGGCCAACTCAATCTGAACCATTTTTCAGGAGACAGCATGAAAGATTCGACTTTGTATAAATAATTATCTCAATTAAGTGTGTTAATAAAAACAATTTAATTCTTTTCTATTTATATGAGCATTATTATAAACATCGAAACATACATATTTTTACCTTTCAAAATATGTGTTTTAATGAGTTAGCTCTTTGTCACTCTAAATGATGCGTAAATTTTCATGAAATTAGAATGACAAGGGATCAACTTGCTTGAGTTAGTCCCTTGTTTCACAAAAATTTGAACGATAAATCTATTTTGTGCCCCTTGACTTCAAACAAAATTATGCAAGTAATCAAAAATATTAAAATTTTGAAAAACTTTTCTAATATCGAAATTTATTGACTCATATCATCTGAAATTTTATTAAATTCTCTGTCTGAGTATATTAAAACTTCAAAATCGCCAAAAAGTGAGTTGACCCCTTGTAATTTCCAAGGAGCGATATTAAATAAGGTTCTAAAGCCTCCGGCACACCTTTTAAATCAGTAAAATTTTATGAAAACAAAATTCACGTCCCTTTCTTTCTCAAAAGATTTGAATAAATCTATCCCATTCTTTCAGTCTCGAAATTGGACTGAACTAAATTTAATTTGGTGTGATGTGCAAAAGAAGAAGAAGACTGCTAAAGAGTAAGATAGACATATGCAAAACTTTTAATAAGGAAAGAGACGTGAATTTTGATTTTGTGAAATTTTCCTGATCTAAAAAGTGTGCCAGAGCCATAATGAACCAAAATACCCGATTATTTCCGTTAATTTACTTTTTTTTGATTTTTTAGCAAGCAGAATCATTGATTTTTAAAAGTTTCAAGGATTAATTGTTCTTATTCCGCCATCCAAAGACAAAATTCTTAAATCGTTCTGGATTGTTATGAAATTTCCGAAATTATGCCATGTGACTAGACCTCATGTCTGACCAGGATTCATTGAAATAGGGTTTTTTCTCCCGTTTTTAAATGGATCCTTGAAGAAAAATTCTAAGGATTAAGCTGAAAAATTAAAAAAATAACTTGGTAATAGAATTTAAAAATTGCTTAATAATTTTCAATTTGGAAATAGGGGGAAGTGGGGTATCTTTGAATTGGGGCACCTTTGAAATAGGGCTCTTTCCAGAAACTGTGTTTGTTCATTACCATACTGCGGATTTTAAATCTAAAAAATATAGAGTATAATTAAAAAATAGAAAAAATAATTTTTTATATAAACCTGAAGGGGAATTCTGTAACAGAATGAGAATGTCATATGACAAATTTAAAAATGTTTATGTGGTTAATTAGGAAAAAATAATTGAAAATCAGATTCATATCAGTTACTAAGAGCTTTATGGAGCCCCTATACACTGAGAAAATAAACGGGAATGCGATTAACTTTTTTTCCTCATAATTTTAACACTTTTTAGGTGTAGAAATATTATATCAACATTTTTTAATGTTAATTTTACACCTTTTGAGGGTAAAATGTTATTTTGACTTTTTCGGATTTCTCTCACAGTGAAGGATCTATGGTTAGTTCTTCCGAATTTATCATTCAAAAAATCATTACTTTGTCATATGATATTATTATTATTATTAATCGTATCGAGATACATATATTCATTACAAAGGTAATCATTTTCACAATGTCCATATCTCGTGTTAGAAGAACCTGCTAGTCCGTTTGTAGACTCGCCCAGGAGCGCATTCCCCGTATTGTGGATGCTTCTTCTATGCTACCGGAGTTGTTGGGCGTAGGCGGTGCATTATATTACGTTATTAACATATGAATATTGTCTAAATTAGACATTCAGATCTTTGCACCGGGCGGGACTCGAACTCACAACACTAACTAAGTCGAGCCGGGGAATCGATCCGCCCAAGAGGCAACGGTCTTGCCTATTGCGCCACTGATTCTCCACTATGATATTGTCATAGTGTTATAGAATTCCCAACTCATAAGAGGGTGCATTTAACCTCGTATTTTTTTTGTATAGCTGATAGAACTGGATAGAACGCTCTGTACTATGCATATGTCCTGGGTTCGAATCCCTTTTAAACCACACGAAATGTTCTGACTTTAAATGAGCTTCACTTCAATTAATTTAATTACAATAATTTAAATTCAGGGTGCGTACCTAAAAGTTTAGAAAAGTTAATATTTCCATTGAAAGCTTATTTATTTCAAGTACTTAAAATACATAGAAACCCTAAATTTAGAATATTAATGCTTTCATTGATGTTTGAAAGTTAGTTTGAACTTTTGAGAGCTTCAAACACTCATACCAGGCGCCTCCACTTTGATTTATTCTCGATGTGTCCATCAACTTACCACCAAAAAGGAATAAATGAAGTAGAAAATTCTCCTCAAAAAAGCATCCCCTGAGCTTAGTAAGTGTGGAAATCATCTGCGCGATTATCGGCTGTAATTGCTGATAGAATTCACGCGATAGAGGCACAAAGTGCTATTCTAGAGGAATGCTTTGAGGGGGGGTGGTCTTTCCACCAAAAGCACTGTGCTATGTACATGGGAGCTTTTGAGAGGTGGTTGTGGTGTGCTTTTGAAAATGATGCTTGTCACCATAAATTCAACCAACAATACAATATTCTAATGAGTTATGCCGTCCAAATGGATGATTAACAGATGTGAGATCCGTGCGCAATTTGTAATCCATCCCCCTCCAGCTGAAGCATCCCACATCGCTGGTTAAATGCACAATCACAAGGATTCCCATTCCATCCTGGGAGCCCATTGCGATGGCATAAATATGCTTGAGGGACGAGAGAGTGACAGGAGGAGGAGGATTCTTTTGTGTGGACGGAAAACCCTTTGGACGCGTCACACGTGGATCACTGGAAGAGTTTCCAAAAGGGGGAGGATGAAATGTTGGCATTGGAAAGGATAGTATTTTGTTGGGTGGTGGGTGGTGTGAGAAAATTGCTATAGATGGGTGGAATATATGAAGAGAGATTCGGTAAAGGACGAAGGAGTCGTGTTGCGTGTGGTTATATTCAGTGGAGCAACTCTCACAAAAGTCTTGTGGATGCCATCAAATTGGGACGTGGCTTCCGAGATACGGCCAAGTGAATATTGCACAGGGGGTCGTTATTTACGTGACATATTTATAAATTACTCGTTATGCAGTTTCCACCCCAACAAATGGAGCAACATTTTTGCGTTTGGGAATGGGATCCTTCAAAGGAGACTCCTCTGGCATGTTTGGTAAAATTTTTGGCACATGCGAGAGGAGAATATGATGAGAAATATCGGATGGAGAATGGTTGCCCATCAAAAATTATGTGAGGGGTGATATTTTGAGTGAGAGAGAACTGCGAAAAACTTAACAGGGGGGTTAGAGAAGGGAAAACTGGTGTGTAAATATAGCACGAGAAAGAGATTTAAGAATCAAATTTGCTTCTTATATTCACCAACTCACCTCATGCTCATACATTTCTTCAGCATCTTGGCATCTAATAAGGGTTTGCTGGAGGGGCAGGGGTGGAAGAAAGGGTACCTAGAGAAGGGTGAATGATGCCAGAAGGAAGGACATTAGGTGGATCATTTACACGTAGCACAGTGTAAAATTATGAAATTATGAATTTTCCTCCCCGGGAAAAAGAGACTCTCAGCCTTCCTCCCTTGCAATTGAAAGGGCTTCATTGGATGAGATGCTTTTGAGATTTTTCAGCACTGAACCTCCAAGACTCTAGATAAATTCTTGTTATACCCATTACACTTGGTAGTATTTTAACAAACTTTATCTAACTTTTGTAAATTATTATTTGACTTTAGATTTGCAATGGATTTTTTCTTTAAAATTCAAAATAAAAGCATTTAGGGAATGTGAATTAATTTTCCGGAAACTATTACTTTTAATTTTTTTTTATCGAGTTGAAAGATAAAAAATTTGTCAAGGAAAATTTAAACCGACATCAGAGGTTCTGTAGATTTTTTCTTACTCAGATTCTTATAAACTGAGTGTATATAGTACTTAAAATCTAGCGATAACTTTTTTTTCGTTATTTCAAATTTACTTTTGGACCTTATGTCTTTGCGAAAGAGTTATTAAATTTTCATTAATTTAAAGTTGTTCAAGCTTAAAGGCAGAAAGTTACGACAATTGCTGATCCAAGCAAGTAAGTAACGCAATAGTTCTTTCAAATTTACTTCTTATGAAAAACGTCCTTAAAGACTTTATAGCTTTACAAAAAAAGGACTACAAACCCTATTTTTCGCTACGGTTTTACTCGTTTAACGCCAAATTCAAATATTTGAATTCCATAATTTTGCTTCAAAAAAATCAAATAGGGCGAAAGGAACACATATTGACACTTTAAGAACTCGTGTCAGGACTTATTGACACCCTACTCTGAACCATTTGGAATACGAAATTCAAACACTTATCCTTATCGAAAAACGAAGATTAATAAAAAAAAAAAACGTTATATTAATTTAGATTTTATTGGATGCATTAAATAAATTTCAACATTTTGACAAAAGTGTCAATAGGGGTTCCTTCGACCCTATCACTATTATCATGCTTAAATGCTTATACGTCAAATGTTATGCCTTATGGAATCTGTGATATTAAGACGTACCTAATATTTTGACAGTCTTCAGACTATATACGTTTAGTCCAGTTCCCAAAGATATTGATTTACTAAACAGCGTACAATTGTAGTTTATTCAAAAATTTCTCAAAAAATTGCTTATTTCGATGGCTCAGAATATAAAACCATTAAGTCGAGAATGGCCAACTTTACTGGAGATCGATTTCAAGTTGAGATTTTACATGCTGAGTATAGGATTTATAAAATTTAAAACCCTTATAACTTTGGGAACAATTAACTTTCCGGTATAATATTCGCAGGGAAGATACAGGATGGCAAGGAGTACCCGAAAAACAGATTCATTCCGGAAGTAACTCTGGACCCTTTGGATAATTTACCTTTTTTAACTTATTGTAATTTTCCATTTTAACCTAAAGGATTTTTGTGAAAATTTTATTTAAATATTTTTTCCACTGGCTTCCCAAAAATACATGAGGCAACAAACTTTTGATACTTACTGTACTTTAGGATTGTAATCTTTTTACTGCCATGACCGCACTATTCTCTATAAGTCCTAAGAATCATTGTCTTCTCATATAATCCTTTACGTTCTCTTTGCCTTACATACATTTTGTTAAGTAGGGGGAGGTGGGGCTACTTTGAGCAGTGGGGCTACATTAATAAACGATTTTGCCACATATTTTTAAAGGAATCTAGGCTTTACAACCTAGTTTACAACCTTTAGTTCTACAATTGTTGCAGAAAATTAAACAAAACCTAAAGTATGCATCTCGTATAAGGCTTCCTCTTCCTAAGCTTGATTTTTACCATAATTCCTAGAATATCTTCAAAGCGAGAAGTGACTTTATTCCAAAGAATAATCTCCTCTTGGAATTATAAGTTAACAGGAAGTCTCGTAGAGGACATTGAGTTTAATAGTTCCTGGATACGAACATCAATTTCCAAGACCTCTCTTTGATTTCCAAGTAATTATTGTGATGAAAAGTTGAAAAAAAACCTTATAGAAAATCCAGTAGGGGAAAGTGCCCGCATAGTTTGCTCAGTCCAAAGCTTCATAATGACTAAATTTTTGCTATTTTTTCAATAAATGTGACTCATCGCACCCTTTTTTGAAACATAAGAAAAATTTATTCATTATGAAGCTTGGGACCGTGCAAAGCATGGGCACTGACCCCTACTGTTCTACAAGATTAAAATTCATTAAAAATCGTAGAAATTCACTGAAAATCCAACTGCTTTTGGAAAATTGATTGATTCTTGTAGGGGAAACTGGGGCACCACCAAACACAGGGTAGCGCCAAACACTAATTTTTATTTCTAAACTACTTGGACTACAGTAGACTCTCGCAAATTCGGCTCTTTTAAGATCGGGCTACTTTTTAATTCGGGCAGCGGTTACATTTGAAAAAAGTTTGTTGTCATTTTTCAAGTTTGATTATGATTATCAAATGAATCAAATATGCTCAAATTTAGCATGGTTTGTCTTAGTTTTGATGTGATTTTGCATTATTGAGGGATTTTCATGCAATTTACGATATATATCAGTGTGTAAACTCAATATCTATTTGAACATGTCGCCCGAATTTCTGTCTAATTCGGCTGACGTTTCGGTCCCATATGCCCGAATTTGAGAGAGTCTACTGTATCTCGACTATTTCTTCAATGGACAAGCATCCCAATAAAGCCTATAAATTTCTATAAGTAATGTCTTCTGAAGTCAAATATCTGATTAAAAAATCGCAGTGTTTGGTGGTACCCCGTGTTTGGTGGTGTCCCAGTTTCCCCTATAGATATACAGTAGAGCCCCGCTATAGGTCATCGCTCTATAGTCCACAATTTATCGTCCGTTGATTTCAAAACACTGATTAGTTAGGTTATGTTTTTCAATACGTGACATGCAATGTTGTCATAATTACTTTAATATTTTTGGCAAACTTTATTGAGTAGTTGTGATAATTGTGATCCATAATGAAGAGAGAGAGCGATGACAAGTACCACAATCGCAAAGAAAGTGGAAGCCGTAGAGCAGAGGCGTGCAAGAACCGTTGAAGCCGAATAAACGTCAAATGAAACATGTATGCCAATGGTCAAAACGCTACTATAACAAACTTATTTTGACGTTAATTCGGTTTCAACGGTTTTTGCACACCTCTGCCGTAGAGCAATTTCAATACTAAAGGTCGTTAATAATTTTATAAAATTACATGGACTATAGTGCGACCCGTCAAATCTGGAACCAAATATGGACTATAGCGAGGCTCTACTGTATCATAGAAAAAGCTTTAATTCACCGAAAGAGCTTTGAATGGATTTCAAGAGCTTTTCTTTTGTATTCTACAACTCTTCCCTGTAGCTGAAGCTTTTTATATTTATGATATATATCAATAGATTCCTCTGTAAAATTCTCCCTCGGAGGACTAGTGTTGAAGCACTTTGACCCAGTTACGCACTAAACTAAAAGCACCACAGGATACCTTTACCAAATTGTCAGACTCAACTTAAATAATACCCCTTTAACCTACAAATGTAAATTCAGGAAAATCTGATTACGAACCACAGCAATCTCTGAAAATCAACCTCGGTCCGAAAATTCCGTTCTTGGAATTGGGAAGCTGGCCGGGATCAGTTGTGAAAGTTTGTTGAGCGATGTGTCAAGTTTAATTGTTAGGATATGAAATTCACTGGAAAATTAGACGACCTCGCGAAAGCTCGAAGGACCAAAAATGACAGAGGGAGAGGGTGGAAAATTGACGTAGAAGAGGAACAGAGTGTCGTTATCTTGTACGCAACAGTACTTACGCATCATTCGCTGTGTTATTTATTTTATCACCTCTGAGAGGGGTGGGTTTTACCCACCCGACAGAGGGTTTGGGGTTTGGGATACGCGGGGGTACACTTGTGCCAAAGTTGAGAGCGACTGAGGGTGATGCCGAAGGGGTGAGCATTGTTCACCTCTTTGCTCTCTCGCAGCGCCGTCGTTAATACACTTGACTGTCGTGTTCCGGTGACTGTTAAATTCTCGTTATCCCCTCTTTCGTCATGAGAGAGTGTGTGTCTCTCTCTCTCTCTCTCTCTCGGGCGTCGTGGATGTTTCCGGAGGCGCAAGTGTATGGGTGCTCGGGAGAGACGTTCGAATGATGGAAATGGGTGAGAATGGGAGAGAGGAAACTGCATATGTATGGTGTCGATGGCATCTCTTTTCGGCGCACGCACTTCAGGACCAATCCGCTGACAGATGCACACAAGAGAGAGTCTCTGTTGACGATCAAGTCTTGTGGAAAATGTGAAACATCAGCGGCATCAGTCAGTCATCTGTGGACAGGCGTTTGGGAAAGAGCAGAGAGAGGGCACCGCATCCCAAAAATTTTTAGTGTATGTGCTTCGTGTGTTGGACATTTATTTTTCCATCTCCGTACATCCCACCCACTATCTCTCTCTCACACTTCTTGCTCTTCCATTCGAAGATTGTACCGCACCACGCGCGTTTAAAAGTGCCGTCGGGATCTTTCAAAAACGCAAAGTAGGCGGTTTTTTTTCCCGAAATCGTTTATTTGAAAATCGTTTTGTCGGAATTAAGAAAGAAAATCAGTGCAGTGACCTACATCCCTTCGGGGATACTCAAACAAAATAAGAAACCCTAAAGAAATAAGTTGATAAAAAAAACCGCGCCAAGAAGTTGAAGAAAAGTTGTGTGATACTCTTGGCGCCATCTCTGTTGGGGTGCCCATAGTGAGGGCAAAAGTGGCGCAAAGAGTCATTTATCATCGGTTTCCTTGCAAGAAAATGCCCAAAAAATCTCACTGATGATGCTTCATGAGGCTGTTATGTTGGAAATCTATCGACAGGCTCTCACAGCAAGGTAAAAGCCCCCTTCACAGAAAGGGCTCATCCCAAACCCCCAATTTTTGAATAAAAAAAAACAACATAACCATCAACCTCCCCCTAGAACAAATTTAATCCCATGAAATAATGTCCTCAGTGTTGTGCAATTTATGATTAAAATTTATAATATTTTATAACAGAGTCATATTTGAATGGGAATTGATTTACGATGCTCATAGTTAGATGTTATTGGATAATTCTGTCATTGTCAATTCAACTTGATTTAGTGTTATTGTTTTATTACTCGCTCGCGTTTATTATATTACATTACACACACATACACTACCATTTTGAGGGGCTATACTGGCAAAATGATATTTGCAGCAGTAGTTTTGCTTCGGACTATGTCGTACCCGTAAAATAGTCATTGCTGCAAATTATGACGAATAAATCATATTAAAATTATCTGGTACAGTACTTAAAATAATTATCATACAAACACGCTTTTGGAATTCTCTGCATTTTCAACCAGGATTACCCAGGGAGGTGGGTTATATGGAGAGGCTATTTTAGGGGTTCAAATTTACTGATTTAATAATGGCAATTGCATCACTTTTGCCAGATATTTTCGCTCAACATTCTCCTGAATCCTTTTCACACTGAAACTACAACAGAATTGTGAAAGAGAAGAACGTAGATAGATTGAGTGAATCATGAAATTTTTCAAACGTTCTCTCTTTACGATTTTCATCTTAAGCCTATAATTCATGTGCGCAACACTTATAACTAGGTGTAATTGACTTGAACAGAATCACAGATTCATTAGCTCGAGATTGATCCAAATGCGTACAAAGCTAGCTATGCTCCATAAGTTTGTTGTCATGTGCCTTCAGATGACAAGTTACCCATTTTTAAGGGCCTAGACAGGGACATGACATTTCCTATGTTTCCCATATGTTTCTAGCGAGCCGAAAAAACGTTTGAATTTATTAGTTGTTTTCAGTCATTGTATAATGAATTAGCATAAAATACTAATACAAAATAAAAGCCAATTTAATAACGAAGAAACAACCGAAAACCCTAAATTGGCAACCTTCGTAGTTTTGGAGATATCTCGTAAAATGTATACGAAAACAGGGAATAAAATACACTAAAACCGGTCGCATTTTTCAGAGCTAATGTCAGTCCCCTGGGCCTAGAACAGGAAGCTTCATGCTCCCGTTCGTTCGATTGAACGGACTGAACCAAGACTTACTCTTCTGCCCACAAACATCAAGGTCCTACCTTCCTTTGGGTGGAATTGTTTTTGATACACGCAGGTCAACCCTAGGTTTCTTAAACAGAGGCTTTAACACTCTTTCCCAACAACGAAAGAGTTCCCTGTTTCACAGCTCGTGACGGTGGCGGCCTTCCAAATGTTCAGAAAGTTCAGAAAGTGGTAACCAACAGGGAGAACTATTGATTCATTAGCGTTCGCTTTTTTCTACGCCGTAAAGATTTACATAGAAGCGAACCCCGTTCCGAACACGTTGGTTGAACAGTGTTCAAACAGGAAACTTTCGTATCTAGGCATTGTAAGGTAAACAGGAAGACGATAAATGCCAAGCAAATGATACAATCCAGGTTGATTTCAGACACGTGTATTTTGCTTGAGCTCACTTCTCAAACTGAAGTTTTTATTAGATACTCGGTCAGTAAATTAATTTGAATGAAAAGAAACACGGATTTTGACCTAGATCCTTCTCCTCCTTTATTACTAGGACAACGTTTCGGAGCTTGTTGGCCCCTTCGTCAGCTACGCAAAGTAATGGGTGGGAAACAGGGTCTGGACACAAAATAACTACGTATATATACACTGGACGACAATAACATGCTGGTGGTCAGAATGCGACTGAAGTTTTTACATATTCGAGCATTACTCTAAATTTAAGACTGCCGACTTTGCAGGCATGTTATGTTTTCGATCTCGGATCATGGCGGTCCCTGGTCCAATGAATTCTTCAAAAGATTATCCTAGGCACCCCTCTGACATGTGGCCTAAGGAATTGAAGCGCACTTTTACGTGCAAACACGTATGGAAATTTCTCTGCTTTTGCAACCGTCACGCGAAATGACTTAAAAGTAGGGCCTGTTCCCCTTTTGGAAGTTAATGATCCCTGTGGAGGGATAAATACACTAGATTTCAGACTAAATAACTTTTTCCTATCGGATCTGTGAGCTGACTAAAGGAGCTAGCTTCAAATCGCTCTATATAAAAAAGAGAACTTGCCATAGAGGTGATCCTAGGCTACTTATCGTCGGTTGTGTCTGCCTCTGTCGTATCTGCATTTCTTTTGTGTCAGCATTTCACGCAAGAGGGGACGTCTGTATTGTAGCTTGCACCGAATGCAGATACAAAAGAAATGCAGATACAACAGATCTAGCCGCAACCGAGGTTATGTTTTCAAAATGTAGAGTTTGCCTGTTGCGGGCAGGTCGACAGCCATATCTTATAGGGTTCATTGAGCCATCTCAGACACCATCGTGACCTATTCATTCATTCATTTTCAACCGTTTATCCCTATCGGACTCTCAGGCCTGGGACATTAAAATTAGCAGCCTATGCCTGTCGATCCTGTGCCACTTCAGGAAGATGTTTGCGATCAATCCCAAGGTACTCCCAGGCAAGATCCTGAATCTGATTTAGCCACCTTGCCCTAGGTCTGCCCGTAGGTCGACGGTCTCTTCACAATGGTTTGCATAGGCTGTCGTCGTGTATCGCCTTTCAGAAATCATTGCACAGAATTACCAAAAGAATTACGCATTGCTCGTTTTATGTCGTCCCTTATGTTCGTAGGCCAGTATTTATTATTCGATTTACTTCACTAAAGAGTTGCGATGACTCACCTATTCCTTTTTCTAATACCTTCTTACAACTTCTTACAACAAGGCTGCTTACAATAAGATATCCGGGATAAATTCGTATTGGTGGTATTAGTCCTTTAGGTCCTACTGCCCAAATCCGTAATTACTATATGTTTGTAAATGCTTTGTAGTTTGTTGAGAGTATCCTGGAATGGGATGCAGTCATATTGAGCAGATAGCTCTGCATGTCTAAACGTCTAATCCCTAATCCCAATTTCATTTATTCCTCCGATGCTGAAATTGAGTAGATCACTCAATCAGATAATCTGAAAATCCCTGAAGTATATATATGATGTTTTGTCCTAAAATTACGCGTCTAAGTGAAGATAGCGGTGGACAATATCCTAGAAAGTGTCCCACTGTTTCATGCGCAGTTTTGCACCATCTGCGTATCGGGCTGTCGACCAGGTTCATCTTAAATAGATGGGCATTCAGCCAGTGTCCTGTAAGTAATCCAACGATAGTTCTTGTTGATTTCCTGAGGAAGTCCAATAATTGGACAAAAATGTCCATTGAATCCATTTTCCCAATATTTTTGTGTCCCTTACGAACAATAATCTTTAATTGATCAATTTTTGTTTCCTTGCGTAGTCCTCTCACAGGTTCAGGTTCAGGTCCTATGAAAGTACTTTCCCTACCGAGTTTTGATAGTCTGTCCGCAATCTCATTTCCCAGGATATCTGCATGACCTGGGACCCAAAATAAAATAATTCTATTTTGTGCTGACAGTTTCTTTAAATCAAATGCTAAATGCCTTAATAGGAATCCGATGCCATTTGTCGTTTTGATTCACGTTTTAGTAATTTTCAAATTTACTAAATTTCAAACTAATTTTTTTTATACATTTGCCTAACGTAGAAACCTTTCTATCTTTTCAGTGAGCTGTCGAGTCCACGATGCCTGTCGAGAGACTCATCAGTGGGCGGTCGTTGCCCTTCCGACGACTCCATGTACTCAGGCAGGGGTATGACGGGCAGCAATGCCACAAGCCCTGTGGCCATCACCCTACCCGCCACACTCCCTCCCGCTGCTGCTGCAGCACTGCTACCACCGCAATCTGCTGCAATGGCAGCCTACCTTGGTGTAGCAGCTGCAGCAGCCCAGCAAAACCGACTTCTGTTCAATTCCTCCCTTACGGCGGGACTCACCCGAGCGGGTTCGCCGCCGTTGCTGTCGCTCGGGTCACACCTAGACAGCGACGTATCCGTGCTGGATTTCAGCACAAAGCGTAGCGCTAAGAGTACCGACTCGCGTGAGAGTGATAGTGATGCTGTGAATCTGAGCAACAAGTCTGATAACGGACCGCTAGATCTGTCGGTGAATAGAAAGAGGAATGCAGATAGTCATTCGCCACAGATGCCGAGCCGTAAGCAAGCTAGGCCAATCGACTACAAACCTGTGGTATCACCATGGACTTCACCCGTAACACCGTACTTTGCAGCAGCCGTTGCAGCTGCTAGTATTTCTCCGAAGAATCACAGTGCAGCGGCCGAATGGGCCAGTGCTAAGGGAAAAATGGGATCGGCACCAAATGACGCCACAAAAGCTTTGGAGAAAATGTCAGAACTGAGTCGATTGGGTGGTGAAGATATCTACAAACAACATGGAGGATCACTAAATCGTGACGCGAACGCAGTGAGTAGTGGGGGGAGTTCAGGAGGTGGGGGCAGGCACAGTGCTTGGCAGTCGCATTGGCTCAACAAGGGAGCTGATTCAGCTAAGGATGTGTTGAAGTGTGTCTGGTGCAAGCAAAGTTTCCCCTCTTTGGCCGCCATGACGACTCATATGAAAGAGACCAAGCACTGTGGTGTAAACGTACCACCATCTGGAGGTATGTCTCAGGCTCAGCCTCATCCTCCAATACCAACTTCTTCCTCCTCATCTGGCTCCAGTTCGTCAACGGGTAAACCCTCTTCGTCGGATCTCAATCTCCTCATCAAGGAGACCATGCCGCTGCCAAGGAAACTTGTCCGTGGTCAGGATGTCTGGTTGGGTAAGGGTGCCGAGCAAACACGGCAAATTCTGAAGTGTATGTGGTGCGGACAGAGTTTCCGATCTCTCGCCGAAATGACTAGTCACATGCAGCAGACGCAGCACTACACAAACATCATCTCGCAGGAACAGATCATATCCTGGAAGTCTTCGGAGGACGGTAAGGGTCCAGCTGGTCCGGGTAATCCCAACAGCTCAAGTGCCAACCAAAATACCGGACCCAATAGCACTGTCAGTGCCGTTCTCACCTGCAAAGTATGCGATCAGGCTTTCTCATCCCTCAAGGATCTCAGTAATCACATGGTCAAGAATGCCCACTACAAAGAACACATTATGCGATCCATCACAGAAAGTGGTGGTCGACGGCGGCAAACCCGTGAAAAGAGGAAAAAATCTCTGCCCGTAAGGAAACTTCTGGAACTTGAAAGGGCTCAGCATGATTTCAAGAATGGAGAAACCAACATGATGTCCAAGACTATGAGAGAGGCCGCATCGGGTAGGATAACGTGTGAAAAGTGCGGTGATAAGATTGATACGGTTTTGTTTGTGGAACACATCAGGCAATGTGTTGGCGGAGCTATCAATTCCCATAGAGTGAAGCCGCCATCTCTTTCTGGTGCCAACAGTATTCTTCCACCGTCGGAGAGTGTTAGTCCACTGACTCCTGGTAGTCGGGATGGTAGAAAGAGCATAGGGGACGAGATACCATCTCCAGCTTCTAGGCATATCTCTCCGAATGCTGCGGATTTGTCCTCGCCCAAAGAGAGTTCGCAGGAAAAGAGTTCATCTTCCCCATCTGTTCTCAATGCCATTGAACAACTGATTGAGAAGAGTTTTGACACACGATCAAGGCACAGCGGAAGTGGAATTCAGGGTCCGAATCAGAATTCTGCACCATTGGGATCTAGTATCTTGAAACGCTTAGGTATCGATGAGAGTGTTGACTACACGAAACCATTAATTGACCATCAGACAATGAACTTGCTCAGAAGTTACCAGCAACAGCAAGTATATGGTCGACGAGAGAGGAGTGGTAGTGAATCTAGCTCTTTCTCTGATCGTGGAAGTAGTCGTGTGGATTCCTTGACACCTGAAAGGAAGATAGATCAACCTCTGCAGTCGTCAACACCGAGACTCACGCCTGAGAAGCAGGAGGCTGAAGATCTCAGTGAAACGTCGGTGAAGATCAAGCGTGAACCTGAGGAGGAAGAGAAACGCGATCGTGAAGAGGCATCAAGTGGAACGGTTACGATTAAGAAGGAAGTTGACGATGTTGATGATGCTCGCCCAAAGAGTCGAACTGGAGACTCAGAGGCTGATGCTGATGGTGGGAAAATCCGATCCAGTTCCCTTTCTAGTCCAATGCCAAGTCCCCGGCATACCCCAGTGACACCAGCTGCAAGTCCTGGGAGTGATAGATCAACTCCGAGGTCTCAAGTCAATGCAGGAGAATCGAAGAAAGCCGCAGCTGGTGGAAGTCTAGGAGCGCTATCTTCGATGTTTGACAGTCTGGCTGGCGGGGGAAGTAGCAATGCAGCTGCAAATGAAGGTGGAACGGGTTCGGGAAAGAAGGGTACTTCGCATCCCTTGGCAGCACTTCAGAAGCTTTGTGATAAAACCGAGACGAATCAAAATTCCCGCACAAATTCTGCCTCCAGTAATTCATCGCTGGCGTCAAACAATCCGAATGTATCTACGAGTGCTACGGCTCCGGGTGCCATCTTGGCTTTCAGTTGGGCCTGCAATGATGCCGTTATGACGTCGGATTCGATCATGAAGTGCGCCTTTTGTGATACACCTTTCATTTCCAAAGGGGCCTATCGTCACCATCTGTCGAAGATGCACTTCGTCAAGGACGACGTCATCCCCGATCCCATAACGGTGAAGAGTCAGAAACAGATCCCACCAACGACGTCACAGTCGTCGCCTAAGAGCTCACCTGTGAGTAGCGGGAATGGCGTGGCTCCGAGTAGTTCAAGGGAGGGTACTTCCTCAACTACCACAGCTTCGGCGTCAAATTCAGCTTCAGTTCCCACGAAGAGTCCACCACCGGGCAGTGGTGTATCGTTTGAGGAGAGTCCACATTCCAAATTCCTAAAGTACACCGAATTGGCCAAGCAGCTGTCGTCGAAGTACGTATGACATTCCTAAGAAGTGCAAGTTCTGGGTAGGAATTCTCTAACTCTGTGAACGCTTCACTAGTGAACGATTGAATGCGAAAAATTGACAAGTGAAACACATAACCTCAAAGTGATCGTTTCACGTGAAGCTATCTCAACTAGTATTTGACAGGTGATCACTTAACAAGGTTACAGAATTCCGCCCCTGGGTAGGAATTCTCTAACTCTGTGAACGCTTAGTGAACGATTGAAAGCGAAAAATTGACAAGTGAAACACATAACCTCAAAGTCATCCTTTCACGTGAAGCTATTTCAACAAATATTTGACAGTTGATAACTTCACAAGGTTACAGAATTCCCCCCTGGACGTCACTGCTCAGCACTGTGGCGTCAGATCGGACCCAAAAAGGTAAATCCGATTTAACCCTATTTCACTCAGCATCAACTGAATCTCGTGTAAAAAGTCCTGTGTAAAAAGGTGAAACTCTTTGATATTCTTAAGAAATATCATGTGATGCAACATATCTCTTGCGAAAAACTGTCGTTAGGAAGCAAAGATGAATTGTGGTGTTGAGGTTATGTTACACCGCTAACCCCTTTTTTTTGGAAATTCCGGGGATATTTTCAGACATGAAGAAAGCAAAACCCTGTAAATTGTAGGCACATAGAGAGATGAAACCTCATACTTTTTCTAATTAAATGTAGGGTATACCGATAGGAAACAACAGCCGTAGATCAAGAAAAATTGCATATAGTGATTAGGCACAAATTCTTTTTCGGATGAAACGCAAATCACTGACAGAGAAAACCTTCATAAAACTGACGCTATACGAATTGATTGTGAAATGTAAATTTTTAAAAAAAAAGTATTTAATAAACAAAAATTCACCCACTTATCCTTCGAAAGAACATTTTTGAATATTTGCCAAAATTTACGAGGAAACATTAATGAAAAAAAACATTATGAATTGTAACACTGTATACGTAATTTTTGAAAAAAACAAATGAACTTATAAAAACTCCCCTTTAAAAAAAATATTCTTTTTTTCTAAATAAAGGAAACATGCCCAGAAAGAGAGCCAATACTTCAAAATTTCTTTCATGCCGAATATTTTTTGTGATTTTATGTATAGTGAAAAAAAAATACACAATTTGTATACCGAAAGTTTCAATCAATTAAAAAGAATAATAGCATTAACAGAAAAAAATAGTTAAAACAGAAAAAGTTTCTGTAAGATATACGATCTGTAATAATTTATTGAAGGATTTAAAAAAAAGTCTATATATTTACGAGAATCTTGGAGATAGAAGTGAAGATAAAACACCTTCCTAAGGTATTGAAAAAAAATGTACTAAATATAAATTTTTTGACTAGAGTAGAAATTTAAAAGAAAAAGCAAGGCAAGAGATTAACTGAAAAAACAGAAACCCACAGCATTTAAAAAGAATCTTAGTAAACTATAAAAAACAGAAACTAAAACACTTTCCGTGAAAAAGAATAAAAAAAGAAATTTAATAAATGAAATCTTGCGATATAGTAAATGAAAAACCAGAAAATAAAGTTTAGCCGAAAGAATTGATCATGGAAATTCTTAAAATATTCTATTTAAATAAAAAAGGGCCGTGCATTTTAATAAAATTACTGTGTAAATAGAAATTTTTTGAGTAATTAAAATTAACTGATGCAGCATTGATAATTTGAAAAATTGAAAATCCCAGAAAAAAAACAAAAAAAAATTATTATTAATATATTTGTCTCTGTGAGTAAAGAAAAAAAGATACAGCAAGTGTATTAATAGTAATTTGGAGAAAAGAAGTAAATATAGAGAGTAAATCAATAATATTTATTACATAAAATTATATATTATTATATTGAGACTTAATAATATTAAGTAATATTGACAAAAAAAAATCGTATACGTATTTCTTGTAATCCAATTATAAAATTAAAAAGAAAAAAGAAAAGAAGGAGCAGAAGAGATAGTACGAGAAAAATCTTTAAAAAAAAATTAGTGAACAGAAGAAATTAATAAAAAAAAACTCATCTCTTATTACTTGTTTCTTCTTTATTGTTTTTTTTTGTTTACTTAAAAATAGCTCAAAAAAACAGAGATTCCATTTTTTATTTAATTTTTTTCACAAACTCTGTAGCAAAGCAAAAAAAAAAGAATTTCTTCATGGAAAGAAAAAAATTATACGAAGAAAATAAACTTGTAATAAATTACTTGTATTTATCATGGAGAACAATTAAAGGAAAAAAAATATTACATAAAGAAAAAAATCTAAAAAAGAAGTAATTATAATTCAAATGGACATAAAATTAACGCTGTAACATTAAAAAAAAAGAAGATAGAAGATTGAAAGGCGAAAGAAAATGATGAAAATTAAGTTGAAAAGAAAAAGGAAGTGAAAAGCTAATCAAGTCTTAAAAAAAAAAAGAAAAAAAACATACGAACATTATGTATACGCCAAGCTGTCAAGAAAAATTAAGTGAAAAATAAAAGAAAAGTTGAAAAATTTAGCTGTATCGATATTTTTCACATTTAACTCCCTCTTTTCGTCTGTCAAGAACCGGGTTTGGAATTCTCTTTAGATCCATGATGGACGTCGATGGCAAGCAGCCGTTACACTTTTCATTCGCCATGTTTCCCTTATAAATCAACCCCTCTGCTTTTTGGCGGAAAGGTGCCCATTTTTTGCTGCTCCACCTTTTGGCCACTCTTTCTCTTTCGAATGGGTGGCTCTCAGTCAGTGATATTTCCGAGGGGTTAATTGTGCCCGTTTTTTGTGAGACGACAAGTGAATTGCTAACAATTTATTGCTTATGGTAATGTGTGTATGGGAAAATTATAAAAGAACAGGTAAGTTTCATAACCATTAAGTAATTTATAGAAATTTTAATACACTGAAAAGATTATTTCGATCCCTCAGAATATAATCCGAACAACTCAATTTTTTTCAAAATTCGTTTTTTTGCTTTTCGGGTATTACTTGACACCCTTTACCTTCCCCGTGAATATTATACCGAAAAGTTAATTATTCCCAAAATTATATGGGTTCCAAATCTTAAAAATCCTATGATCAGCATGTAAAATCTCAGCTTTAAATCGCTCTCCCAAAAAGTTGGCCATTCGCGAGTTGTTCGGTTTATATTCTGAGGGATCGATTTGGAAAAATTGTTCGTACATGTTTGTGAATTTCTAATGGAAACTTACGAAATGCTCGTAAATAGTAAGGTAAAGTGCCCTCACTCGACCGGGTTCCTCTATTCGACCTGTAGTGGGACAATTTTTGAATGTTTCATGACCTAATGATTGACCTATTAATGATAGATCATACGCAAAATATTATAGTAAATATAAATAAATTGAATAAATAAATCTACCGGTCGAACGAGGGCACTTTACCTTATAACCCACAAGATGGTTCGTAAAAGTTTGCACTTTTTCACAAATTTTGTTCGCAACATCATTTGCATCTTCGAAACTTGAAGAGCATTTTTGTTCTTTAACAAACACTTGTTCATAGACTTTTGTTTGTCTGGAAAAAATTTGCGAACAAATGACAAAATTTTAGTAACTTTTTTGTATTTACGAACATTTACGAACAAATGTTTGTCAAGTACACTAAATGCTCGTCAAATGATCATTTTGATCAAATGATCACAATGAAAAAAGCACAAACTTTTACGTACTTACATGCATATTTAAAGAAAATCATAAAGTTTGTTAGTGACATTGTACCGTTTAAATATGCGGTAATTTTAAACCGGTCAATTTGACCGGGTCTTGGTAGGTTTAGTGTTAAACCATTCACAAAATATTATTGGAAAAATAAATGTGGAAAGATTTCCCTACATTTTTACTATAATTTCTGTTTATTTTTCTTTCCAAAATTCGTTATAGTATTTACGACAATAATAATTTACATAATTTACATTTTAAATATTTGTTCAATAAAATAAAATATACACTATTAGCCAAGATTTAGATTTCCTTTATAAGCCGAGACACTTGCTATAAGATATAGTTGTCATAATATTCTCGATATTATTTATTTATTTGAATCTGTTGGGCCTCTGACATTCAAACTCAATGTAAATAAACGTGTTAAGAAAAAAGCTCTCTGAAATTAAAAAAAAAGAATGATTTTCAACACTGACCAACTGAGGCTTATGGTTATTTTTATAGCTGCTTGGTATGTGTCTCGACTCACTGTTAATATTATTATTTTTATAGTTTTTAAATACGTAAAATAACTGCATGAATAGACGACTTCTGAAAGACTTACGACGTTATACAGACCTTGGGCTTCTTCATCCATATTGTAAAAGTATCAGAAGTGATACAGATACCCATAATACTTCCTATTTTGAGTAAATGTCAAACAAGATGTAAAATCTCAAATCTTGCAGTAAATCCAATTTGTTATAGAATTAGAGTAATTTAACTATGTAACTCAACCTCAAGTTCGAAGAAACCCTGACAATTTAGAAAATATACTTTTACGTGTTTTGTCTGAGTGAGGCATCCAATCCAAAAAGACTTCCAAGTTTGCTTCTAGGCTAAGAAACTGTTTAAGACAAGGAGGAGATATTGTGTCGTAAGTGGTGTACATCTTAAAGAAGTGCTTAGAAGTCTTTAGAAGTGGAAGTGTCTGAAAATAAAGTCTTCTCTGTTTAATTACGAAATTTTCAGACTATACGCACCTTTAGGCTCAGATTTAAATTCGAGCGGCAGTATAATTCGAAACTGTAGGAACTGTATGAACTGTCTTACGGGTTATTTTGGTACTTTTTGGTGGTAATCTTTTAACCAAAGACAAGACCAAACATCTCTCTATCCAATTCCGGATTACAGAATTTGCTGGATCCTGTGCTGTGGTAGTTGAACGTGTATGAAATCATTGGGGTTAACTGCAAGAAGTTTACGAAGAAGTAACGGCAGAAGAGGTTTTGAGAGTAACCTTAAAACATATCAGTAATCTGACCACTATCCTGTCGCATGATCTACTTTTTAGAGACTAACTTAAGTAACTTTTTAAAATGATAAACCTTTGGAAAACAATTTTTTTGATACGATATTAAATTAAATAAATTTTTGAAATACATCAATAATATTTATGGATTACAGACAACTCGATCACAAAAAGAAAACTTTTAAAAAGTATTTTTTTTATCATTGTTTCCACCTGATTCAAATTTTAATCACAAAAATGTCCTCACAATGTCTTATTTTTAGAGGTAAATTACCATGGGTTATTTTTCTAAATCTTGAGATTGATTAAGAATACATTTTAGAAGAGATAGATTTTCAGATGAGTAGTTCTATTTCTTGCTATGCGGTAACATAATGGAATAAAAACAATCCCAAAATGCTTAAAATACCAATTGAATAATGTACTTAATACAACTTATTTGAAAAGTTTGCATAAATGACATGAAAAAAGCATTAAATAATATAGAATAGAATATTTATTTAATCATAAAATGGAGTTTATCCCTCTTACAATTTTGATAAAGAGAAAAAAATAAAAAGAAAAATAATAAAAGAATATAAAGACTTAAGAAGAATAAAAAAACAAGAAGCGATTGACTATTACGTCTAAATAATTCTAATTAATTAATTCCAAATCTATTTTTTTTTTGACTAAATAATCTCCTATTACTTCAACGGATAACGAACCAAATTCCCTTTGAATAATCCTGAAACATTGCATTGTGCATTTCGGAAGTTTTGCAAAATATGCTCATAAGAGGCAGGTATTGGTTTTTTGGTTTCTTTATTCAATTAAAATTGTTGATCACGGAGGAATTTCTTAACATTTCTGGACAAATACAAGTCCATGGAAGTCAAATAACGAATAGCATGGATGACCAAGGAATTCGTAATTCGAATCTGTGAATTTCGACAATGTCGAAACACTTTTGTGAGAAGATGTTTCGAATTAGGGAATTCAGGCCAAAATTCAGATTTTTTCTCATGAATTTTGGGGTTCAATTGATCCAAAAATTTGCAAGAATATTCAAAATTAATTGTTTTATCTTTTTCAAGATAATAAATTATCGAACAGCTTGCAAATTAAGACTTAATCCCCTTTAATCGGAATTTTACGTTTTGTTTGCTTTGGATTCGAATATCCAGATTTAGACCACTACTGAAATAATTATTCTATCAATTTAGGATCATTACAATATGCCCGAGATTTTCCTAAATATAAGACGATAAATAAAATTGGTTTTAATATACTTTAAATTGTGTAAATCGGAATCGAAAACTTTACACTAGGAAAGGTTTTTGTTGATTTTTTTACGTGCAGGTTACGACTTTTTAACCAGTTTTTTTTATAAATAATTCTTTTTGCAAAGTGTGCGGTATCTATTGATTTGAGATGCCTATACCAAGGCCTCATCATATTTGGATCAGCATAAATAATAACATGGATTATTTTCACGATTTCTGCACAGAGAAAAAAAATACCCTAGAATCAATACTTTTTTGTGATACTTTTGGTATTAAAAGGGCTCCAATACCTCGTGGTATTAAATTCTAGGGTATTTTGGGATTAAATTCAAGAAAATCTCTGTCATTGATTTAATACCATAAATCAGTGGTGCCCAAGAAAAAAGCCGAATGAAAAATTTGTTGCCGAGCGATACACTGCGAAAAATGGGATGATAAATGGAAAATTTACCTCTGCAAATATATTGCATTTTCTTTATAAAATTAGGGAAAACCTCCGACAAATGATTTTTTCTAGAAAGAAAACTTCCTAAAGTTTTATTGAGTAAGGTATTTTGTGGATAATTATTG